>NW_027509195.1:14525000-15125000 GCF_051911475.1 Siphateles boraxobius
TTGTAGATATAAATAATGTTGGGTCAATGAATCTAAACTGTTTTTTGCTCTTTCTGTGTGGTTAAAAATCGATTAAAATTATTTCTGCCTTCACAACTCACTGTGTTACAAGCTATAAGAAAGCCGTTTCTTATATATGGGATTATTAACCATCTGAAAAAGATCAACTATCTTCATTCTACATTCAATTGCAATCAGCTCGATTGGCTAATAGCAGTAGAGCATAGTGCTTGCAACCTCAAGGTCATGTTAAAATGTTTACTTTCAGTCCATCGTATGTCACTTTGGATAAAATCATCTGCAAAATGCATATATGTTAATCTAAATGATCACATTTTTAATTGATTGACAGCCCTAACTGTCATTAAATATGTCTTATCCATATGTTGGGGTAAAGGAATGGTCACAGGAAATGAGGCAATAGTCATTGTACAGCTATAGTCAAACGGTCTCAAACTCAGTGTGCATGCTTGTAAATGTGTGTGTGCTGTGTTGACCTGAGGGTAGCTGCATGGACCTTGGAGGGGAAGAGGAGAGAGAGAGGGAGCGGTGCAGAAAAAGGGGGGATTTGGCTGAAGTACGTTCTAATCCTGTGCTCAGCCAAGCAATCTCATGATGCAGAGGGCTTAGCCATGGCAGTGAAAGCAATCTAATGGCCAATGAGTAATCAACACTATTGCCTGTCCTGACTAATATAGTGAAACAGGCCAGGAAGGAGGTAAAAAAACGAAACAGTTTCTGCAGACTGCACACATATTATAGACCAGTGTTCTTATACACAACAGTACACTTATGTGTTTGTTTAGCTTATTGTGAATATTTAAAAATGTTTGTACTGTTTTCAAGCACAACTGTTTTTAACCCTCTATTGGATAATGTTGCTTCAGGGTAACATACCCATTTTCCTTCATATTCTCAGGCTTCACCAAAATCATACACCATTTTAATCTGGAGGAAGTATGAAAAGCCAATAGAATGCTTGTATTTGATCAAATGACTTGTCCAACCCCCCTTTCAATATCTTTTCCTCATCTGCACTCACATGCGGCAGCCATGTTTTTTTCCTTAGGATTTCCATGAAATAAAAAATATTTTCACAATTTTGGGTAAGTTCTGATTTAATTTCACTCTGTTGATTATGGTTTCATTGATTATTTCTTTTGTAAATGGGTAAAATAGCTATGTTGCCTCAAAGCAACAATATGCAACAGTGGAATGAGAATTCCTTGTTTTCATGCTAGTTAGCAATACAATATTACCAGCAATATAACATTTCACACAGATGGAAGGATACCAAGACTTATTAAAGTATTTGTCAGTATGTGCCTTGTTTTTTTTAATTTTTAAATACTTAATAACAATAACAATATTTATGATGACAGTTTAGCTATAAGTATGCATAGGCATAGCCTAGAATTTGTAGCTTTTTAAGCTCAGATGTGTGTGTGTGTGCGTGTGTGTGTGCACCAAATGTTCAATCTGCCTCTAATATTTCCAGATAAATATAATAATTGTGTAATTATCTTTTTCAGTGACAATGAAAATAACAACATTCTATGGCAGAAAGAGGAGTCAGGCATCAATGAGAATGAATGCATAAAAATAATACATCCTTTGTTGCACATTGTTACTTCTAGGTAACAAACCCCACTAAGATGGTAACTGGATTTAACTGTATAACTTTTTCAGCACAAATGTTTTTTTTCAAATGAAGTTGATGTTGAAGATCTTTCATAAATGTGTTTTTGTAATAAAATGTGTGGAAATATTTGTTTTCTCTATTATTTCATATATCATGCAATAGAGGGTTAGTTGATAATAATAAGAAATGTTTCTTGAGCACTGAAGGATCATGTGACACTGAAGACTGGAGTAAAGATGCTGAAAATTCAGCTTTGCCATCAGAGGACTTTTTAAAAAATATATTGAATAAAAAAACAGTTGCAATTTTAATAATATTTACAATATAACTGTTTTTACTTTACTTTTGATCAAGTAAATGCTGCCGTGTTGAGCCTAAGAGATGGTAACACTTTATTGTGTTTTTTATCGGAACTTTCCATAGACATAATGATTTTTATACTGTACAAACTGTATATTCTATCCCTCACACTAAACCTACCCATAACAGAAAACTTTCTGTATTTTTACATTTTCAAAGAAGCATCATTGAGTATGACTTATAAGCTGTTTTCCTCATGGGGACCAAAAAATGTCCCCTCATGGACAAGGATTTCGGATATTGCCCCCCCCCCCCACACACACACATTTATGTATATTTATATTAATATTGATTCATTTATTCTCTTTTATTGTCTTAACTAGGAGTATGAGTTGCAAAACTTGCAACTTGTAATATCTTGCAGCATATCGTTATAGTGACGCAGATGGTTCATAACTGTAAGTTTGCGCCTGTGCAGTTAGACAGGCATTCAACCAGCTCTGTGGCAGGACGCAGATCTGGCAAATCAAACGAAAGAAAAAACAAGGAAAAGTACTCATTTGATAGAATTTATGGAAACACATAAAATGGCATTTATTTTGCTGGCAGGGCATTGTGGCAAGGGAGCTGTGAAACCGTGCTTCACCCCCGCTTTAATTTAAGAACCCGCCCCACCCCTGCTCAAATGATGGTTTGATCCACCTGCCAGAGATGGGATTTGGCCAAAAGAAAGGATTGCAGAGAGATGGACTGTCAGTTCACAGAATTAAAAAGCAACAGTGAATACAGTCAGGTGTGTCTGAATACATTTAAAAAAGCCACAATTATTTATTAAAAAAACTGGGCTTAATGTACTTTATAGATTAAACGACTGCAACCCAATTGCAAGGGTTTTCTTGGTGGTCGCTTGCTTAATCAAGAAAAACAAGCCCACCCGCAAGTCACTATGGTGTTCTAGTCTATATGCCTTGTTCCTCATTATAAGTCTATTTTATAATATTTTATCATCATACTTGGCTTAGCAAGCACTGCTAATTCAGTTAAAATGACTTAGAAGCCATTACTCAAATATACTCTTACATTAAATTCATTTTACAGCAATTACCGCTTCTGTGAAAGTCTGTGATTGCGACTGACTGGCTGTGGTTTTGTTACTGAACCTTGAATGACGAATATGGTTTCCTTTTTACAGCACTGCTCAGCAGGAATAATTTATTTAAATACTTTTATTAGCCAATGTCTCATCGTGCAAATGTTTATCCATCTTTTTGAGTCTACTAAATGTTTCACTGTGGTCAGAAGTATTTTTCTGCCTATCCAACACACTGTGGTTTTGAGTGCGCATAATAACAGGAACTGTGTGTGTGTAACAGGTTATTTTTTGATACAGAGGAAAACATTTCCAGAATCTGTGAAGAATGACAATTTTGGTCAGTCTTAATAGCATGGCCATTTTGGGTGCGGGCGGCTTCGATGTTGCGGTGGGCTCCGGTGTGTTATTCTGTGCTTTTCATTGACTTTTCCCCAAATTAGTTTTGACGATTTTTGGCCAGAACGCCAATCTCCCAGTTGATCTCTCTCCGCGAACGCCGTGACAGGAGCCATCTCTCAAAGAAAAGAATGGCAGTGAGAGCGGAAGCCGGCTAACCTCTGTCAAAAGCACCATCCATCACTCGGCTGTTTAACCTAGGCCACACTGAAAGAGGGCCCAATTACTCCACCTAATGAATGAAATAAATATGTCCTCACATTAGGGCCCATTATGATCTCTCTCACTCTCTCCTGTTTCCCTCCGTTTGCCCACAGAGGGGAGACTGGAATGGTGCACAGAGACCAAACTCCATAGCTCAAAGAAAGCAGACCAGAAGTGGCCTCGTACGGTAAGATGCGAGATGTGGTCCGTCCATCATATTCCCATTTTGTGAAATCCATAGGGTCTAATATTAGAGTAATTTAGTAATGACGAAGACTGTCATTGCATCTATGGCCTAACAGTTCTCTCGCATGCTCTGATACGTTGAGTTGTGGTGTTCATTTTAGAGGTGTGAGTTTGAATCAAATTAGCATTATGTCTCGTCATACTTTTTACCTCTCTTTTATTGCTCTCAGTCAAAAGAGTGGTAAAAAAGAGTGAACACATTTCAACATCAATTCACTTCTCCCTCTATGAAGCCTTAGACATTTCAAAACAACCTTTCCCTGATAATATTTTGACTCGTTTTAGTGGTGTCGTAAGCCTGTGTGTTCCGATGACCTCTTCAAACCACCTGCACCACCATCCTCGTCCCCACCTGCATTCCAGGTGTTCTGACTTTACAGACATTTTGTGTCCTTTAAAGCACAATAAAGAGTTAGAGTGGGTTGAGTTAAAGTGCTGGGGGTGGGGTTGAGGGGTAACCCTCTGTTTATTAGACAGCAAATAGAGGGCCAGCAGCTTTATGATGTGGAAGGTCATTGTTGGTTAATAAATGGCCACATGAGTGCAGGCAGGTGCTGTGTTAACACCTCCTCTCAACACTCCACCATTCATCAGCCCGGTGTTAATGAAGGTTGGAGCATTAATAGGTGGGTGGCAGAGAAAGCCAGTTAATCAGTGTAAGTCCTGGTCCTGTTTGAAGTACCAGGCTACGGTGGAGGGGGGCCATGAGATGTTGGCCTCTAGGGGGGAATTCAGGGGTCGAGGTAATTCTGGCCATTGTGAAAGCTGTGGGAAGCTGAGAGCCATCATGGTTTGGTTTATTTGGTGGTGAGTTAAAATGATACATCTTGTTTACTCTCATATTACGTGTACTGACAATTAAATCATGTTCAACGTAAACCATAAGCCAGGATGAAACCATATATTCAAGAATGAGGAGATCAAATGTAAGAGTTTAAGAATCTTTGTTTAAAAGCAGTTGACCACCATTCGGAATATTGGGTTGAAAGTGCTTATGGTGGTTATGGCAATGATTCAAGCACATAATTTGACATTTAATTAAAAATAAAATTAGTTCAGCAACCATATTTGACTCACTTCAACTAGGTGAAGCAGCACTCCAGAAAGACAGCATTGTCATTTTTTTTACAGGGTTTTCATTTGTACTCTGTTTTTTATTTTATTTTATAATTTATTTTATTTTATTTTATTACTGAACCAGCCATTCCAGATAACAATTTGCTCATGTTCATGTTTTTATGTGCATTTTTTTGAATAGCACTTTTACCATTTGTTTTCATATTTTATTAACAGGATTATAGAAAGACGATAGGAAATGATTTGCAATCAGGATCAGGAACTGACATAAGTTGGACTGACATGACCACCATTGCTGAATGCAATTTCTTCAAAGAGGGAATATTGGTAGCATTTTGTATTTTTTCAGTTTTGTATTGACAGGATAGAGAATTGATAACAGAAAATGAATTTGATAAAATGAAGAAAACGGGACCAGGAACTAACGCGATACATTTGTGTTGCTTGTTTAAACACCATTGCTGATTTTCCACAGAAGAAACATTGAAATTCTTCTTAGAAGGAAGAATCTCTGTCGATCTCTTTTTGGCTGTTTGCTGATCTGTCACACTCTTTTGCTCGGTCTCTAAGAGCCTAGTCCCAGACTAAAATGCATGTTTGAGCTATGTCTTAACTGAAAGCAACTTGCGCTGACATTTCTTAAAATATGTCAGTGCCATTGTTTTGTCTCAAGACACATTTATAAAAGTGTACCTTAGAAACCTTAGAAGTGTACCTTAGAAAGCTAGTTAATTTAACTAAGACCCCTGACATAATCTAAGCCCTGTCTATGAAACCAGGCCTTTAATTTCTTTGATGGGAATACTGACTACTTTACGTTTATCTCCTTGACAATAAATCTCAATAAGTCACCTAGCAATACCTATCTGTGGACTAAATAATGCAATAATCTCAGCTGTGCAGTAATCTGGTCAGCTTAGGTTCAGAGCCCCTCTGGACCGTCCTGTTTGTGATTTGCAGACTCCTTTAAGCATAATTTGAGTTTTCAAAAAGAAGACTTGTATCTCAAACTCATCTGACGCTATACACCCGAGGGCATATGCATATACATGTGTGCGCGCGCCTGTGAGTGTGTTCAGGGGGTGGCGGGTGGAGTGTTTTGGGGGGTTGCTGGAGCTTAGTAAGACAATGCGCTTTGTGAGGAACAATTCAAAAAAAGGCCAGGTCAGGAGAGAAGGTGGGGGGTGGTAGTTGAACTGTTTTCCACGCTCAGTGGAGTTACAAGTGGCCTAGCAGGCTCTTTCTTCTGCCTGAGGAGTTTGATGCATATCACCGAGCTCCTCTTTCGTCCTCAAAGCAAACGCTTCAGCGCTAAACCCGTACCGCTTAAACGAATCAGAACAGCGTGGTGATTGCACACCGGCTTCAAGTACACAAAGCAGCCCTCAGTACCTTAGAAACGCTACTAAACAAGAGTCAAAAGTGACGATAACAACTTTATCCTTTGTAATTCTTAAAGAAGTAATTCAGGCCCACATCGCAAGGTTTTGTGGGAGGCTTTTCAATGGTTTTTGTGTTTTTGATTGACTAGCTGATACTAACCTAAAATGGCCTTCACTATTGTTCCGAGTTTGCAATATTGTGGAGCTGTAATTAGCATAATATGATTGGGGGATATGAAAAAGGGGTTTTCAAGAAGGGCTCTGAAATTTTGAGACATAAATACGTTTTGCATATGGTTTTGTGGGAAATATGTTTATGTATATACACTACCTTTCAAAAGTTTGGGATCAGAAAAAAGAAATGAATACTTATTCAGCAAGGTTGTATTATATAGATAAAAAATTACTGTATTTATATAGATGATATTACAAAAGATTTTTATTCCAAATAAATGCTGTTCTATACCTTCTATTTAACAAAGAATCCTGAAAAAAATGTTGAGAACAATCAAAACATTGATACCAAGAAATGTTTCTTGAGCACCTAATTAGTAATGATGCTGAAAATACAGCTTTGCCATCAAAGGAATAAATTAAATATTAAAACAGTTTTTCATAATATTTCACAATACTACTGTTTTTTATCAAATAAATGCAGCCATGCTTAGTGTAAGATAGGTGTTGTTTGTTTATAACATTTTTTATAATATTATTATATTATATTTTCTCACACACACACACACACACACACACACACACACACACACACACACACACACACACACACACACACACACACACACACACACACACACACACACACACACACACACACACACACACATATTTATATATATATATATATATATATATATATATATATATATATATATATATATATATATTTGTTTTTTAATTATTATTATTGTTTTTTTTTAAATCCTTCTTATTCTTTCTGTTGTTAATTTTAGGCAGGATGACCCATACAAAAAGATCAACAAATTTGGGGGTCCTTGGCATCAAAACGTTGTGGACATTGTGGAATCCAGTTGAGAGGTGAGTTAGGCAGGCGGAGAAAGGCTGTACAATGGTTAACTGAAAGGAACCATTCTTTTATTCAGCAATTAACCCCATCTAGGTAAATAATACGGTGTTGTGGAATGGATATACATCGCTCCTACGCACAGCGCTCAGAACCCGAGAGTGCTTCAAAAAGCCCTGTGATACAAAATGATGACAAGATGCACCATACACCGCCTTTCATGAAGAATATTACGTAGAGAATAGTGTGTCATTGTACAGTAGAGAGAGTAAGGAGAGGGAGAGAGAGAGAGAAAGGGATTGTGAGGTCTTGAGCTCCTGTGATAGTACAGATAACATGTCTGGATGCACTTATCGGCCCAGAAACCTGATCTTATTATTTTAAATTCTGAGACTCAGGCACTTATAAACGGACATGGAGAGAGGGTAAGACAAAAAAGGGAGAGAAAAAAGACCTCTGAGTGTGACAGTGATTTTGTGGGGGTAGAAGACGGAGGTGGGGGGACGGGGGTGTTTGGTTGTTCTGGGAGCTACACTGCATTGTGGTCCGTCTCTCTCTCTCTCTCTCTCTCTCTCTCTCTCTCTCTCTCTCTCTCTCTCTCTCTCTCTCTCTCTCTCTCTCTCTCTCTCTCTCGATATGCAGATATGTTCATCCTGCTTTCTCATGACCCAAGCCCCCCTTAGGACACACATAGACACACATCCCAGCTATCAGTCGTTGACTTAGAAGAGCTGTAATTACTGTCGATCAAGCGTTCCTTAGCTTCTTAGTGGAATGGTGGAGAATCTGATATGGCAAATGTGAGAGTCGTCGAGCGAGGGGTTGGTGGCGGAGTGGGGCCCGGGGCCCAATAAAGAGCGGACATGATCTCCCCACTGCGACAGGCTCATCAGCCTCCAGCTAAACAGCTCTGGGGGTCTTTTTTCCCACCGGCCATCCAACTGACCCTTCCACCTACCCCCGGGAAGGGGCAAGATCCTGAGGGTAGAAAGCAGACACAACCCCTTTTAACTTTATAATATTAATTCAAATTTAATGTTTTTTATAATCAATAATGTAAAGAACGTTTCCCGTTTGTTTGTTCCCTTCAAGGTGTAATGAAGTCTACATCACTGATCCAGTGTCCTCTGAAGCCCTCAACACTAACAGACGGGGAACCTCTCTGGCATCTCACCTGAGGAAAGGGTCTTCTCAGTCCTTTCCAACACTAGGAAACTGGCCTTTACCTCTTTTTTCTCCACCCATCCATCCCTTTTACTCATTTACTAACAAATGAAGCTTCACTTTTATGCCCCCCATTTGCAGGTCATTATGAAGCACCTTAATTATGCAACTCTGCAATGGTAAAAAATGAATATGCTTGTATTATAATTTAAGGGTGTACCAGACTTTCTTGCTCAGGCATTTAAAGATTATAAATTATATTTATAAGAGAACTTGATTATTTACACAATAGAAACACAATTAACAGGATAAAAAAAAATTTAGTTAAAGTTCTCTTAAAGAGAATTAGCGTATATAAGGGTGTCAATTTGAAGGTAATTTTCTTTTTATCTTTTTAATCTTTGAATTTCAAATGTTAATATTTGGGTTCAGTAAGTTTAGAACATTTTTTTGACAAAATATTTCTATTTCAAATAAATGCCGTTCTTTTAATCTGTCTATTTATTAAAGAATCCTGACAAAATCAGTACCATGATTTCAACAAAAAAATATTAAGCAGCACAAGCCTATATAAGTGACCAGAATCAATAAGAAATGTTTCTTGAGCACCAAATCAGCATATTAGAATGATTTTAAATTATTTAAAATAATCACCGCTGTGTTCACTTAATTGAGATATTAGGCTTAAGTAAACTTACCAGCATTATTTTAATCTTTAAAATTTGAAGAAAAAATAAAGTACAATATCTAAATTTATATGAAATGTACTGAAGTTGAAATGAAAAATGCTTTTAAAAAAATGTGTGGGGCTTTTTTCCTTTTGGGGTAGGCCTATATGTTTGTTTCACAAGCTAAATCCATCTATATTTGCATTTTCACAACAAACATACATCGTTTAAACTGTCAAAAGGAGAAGATGAAAAGAAAAGATTGTGTTATGAACCAATGTAAATGCATGAGTGATGTAAACCATTTAATAATAATTAGTTTTTTCTATGAAGAAAAATCTTTACACCAGGCCCGGATTGTTGAAGTAAACAAGTCACACGAAAATGTCAGGAGAAACGCCATGTAAATTTTCAGCTGCAAGTCTCCGCATATCTGTCTGTCAGCACACTGCAGTCCATAATTGCACATTCTGTTTATTTCTATTTTGTTGTAACACATTCCTTAAAAACAAACATCCACGGTGGGGAAAAAATGTACAAGTACCAATGATTTGTGCAATATTTCTTCTAAATTGCAAAAGCAGCAGGCCAACACGAGCTTTTGCAAAATTACATTTCTTCAGCGTAAGCCATAAAAATGCCAAAGCGTATAAACATCCTCTGGTGGATTTAAAAGAAATGTTTAAAAGTTCAATAATATTACACTACTATGATCTACACTGTCTGAGGCCAATGTTTGTTATTTAATCTGCGATTAGATCCAGGCGAAATGGCTCGCCTTCATAAATTCTGGACCAGTTCTCCCTTCTGTGAAGATATTATACAAAATACCTCGACTGCAATTTGCTTTAATAATTACGTTTCCATCTCTGGTTTGTATCAGATCTGGCTCTCCTTGGGTTCTCAATAAAGTGCAGTTTTCGGCCAGTAATGCCAAGCACACAAAGCACCTGAGCGTATCGATTGGTGGAGATTTCATGTCCTGTAGTATAGTTTATTGTATAAACATGGAAGGCCTTCGAGAGCCAGCCATGGTCAATGGACCCAAGCGATATGCCCAATAGAGTACCCAACAGACTGTGTCATTTATACCTCAACAATCAAAAACAAACACTCTTTTTGCTTTTCTGCCACAACAGAGATTGTGGGGGTGGGATGGGGTGGGTGGGGTGGGGTGGGGTGGTTGGGTATAGAGTGTACGCAGCCGAGCTCGGAGTGCTGAGGTCAAGTGAAATGTGCTCTTATCCCTGGCTCTATTTATTTCTTCTACAATCTGGCTCTTAAAAGACATGAACTGTCTGACCGGGGGAAATAGAGGTTAGAAGTTTTCCATTTCTTTTGGTTGAGCTCTGGGATCTGAGATGCTATTACAATTCTGCTTCTGTGAAGACCTTAATTTTGGGTTTCTTGTCGCGGCTTGTTTAACGTGTTCAGAAGATGTGTTTGATGTCGACTGTGCTATTAGCGAGACTGAAATCATTGAGGATTGGTTGAAAAAGTAGAGTACTGATAGAGTTTTGAAGGTTTTTCCGGCTCTTAATTTTGTTTTGATACGGTTCATTTCCAGGCTATTGTTCACCGATCATCCTCTCATATAATCCAGCTACGTGTAATTAAGGACATGCATGTGTCTGCAAGTCAGATACTTTAAGCATTTAGTTTGTGGTCTTGTTTTTGAAGGACATCATTTTCAGACCGCTGAACCGTCAGCAGATCATCCTTGCTTTGAGTAATGAAACGACAGCCAATCAGTCACACTGCACTTTCAACAGGAGTCCCTACTTGTTGCCTTCGTGTTAACACGGCCCCTATTAATCATTAAAGAAACCAATTCACACCACCGCCGTAAGAAGCTCACTCATCCACATCCCATTAGAAACCACAGGCAGAGAAAACCAGCTCTCCTGTCCCACGCTTTAATGAAAGTCCAGTTTCCCTTGCCTAAAGGTAACTTGGTGAGTTGATGGTATCTGCCCGAACAATTACACTGTCACAATCAAAGGAAACAGACTTTAAATAGTCTGTCAAGTCCCATCGGGGGCTAATAACTACTCATTTCTCTCTCAGCGTGTCAGCGGGGCCCTGAATCCTCCCTTTGTTCTCTAGATCACCTGCCACTAAATAGGTAGCTTGTCCTCACACTTCAAGTGCTTAGATGTCAGAGGCGAAACCCCCATGCCCTCAGGGTGAAGAGGGCTCAGGGGTGATATCCACAGTGCCGAACTTAGTGAATCTTCTCGCTCCAGTCTCCCGCTTCTCAGGTCGTTGGGTTTTCGGTTTCTTTGGGACCATTGCCTAAAGATGACAAGAATATGCTAACAGACATTAAGTTGCAGTGTTTGGGCATGACTAACTGAAAAAAAGATTATTTAACTGTTAATGTGTTGTCATATTTACAGTTGTTTGGCTAATTTATATAGAAATACACTGGATCGAGAATTTCGTGTGAGAACGAAAGATTTCCCCACACAGATTTCGCAACAGGTTTAAGCTGGTTACTTGAATTCGCCTTGATGACCAACGGAAAGCTGCTTTGTTTGAATTTGAATTCTGCATGAGCTGTGGTTGATACGACACTTCACTATTAACATTAAACAATGGACCTTTTTTGTCATTTAGCTTAGCTGTTTTCAAAATAGTGTAGCTTGTCCAGTATCTTTTTAATAGCGGTATAGTGCGACAAAATGCTAAATTGCTGTCACATTTAGCTAGGAAAACCGAGACTTCAAACATGCTCTTATGTTAACTGTATCATTGAAAAGTAATTTTAGTTAATTGTAATTCATACTCTAAATAATTTGAATCAAATTTTCAAATTGAATAAAAATATTTACTAAAATTCTGTTCTTCACTATATGCTTTCCACTACTTTTTGATGTTTTCTAGTTGTATTAAGCTTAGGCTAAATGTCTTTGCTCAAGTTAATGCTAACATGCTAATTTTGATTTGGTGAGAGGATTACTTTGTGATAATTGTGAAAATAAATTATACTATATATTTCAAAACATTCTTTCCCCGTTTAACAGCTTCAGCTATTAGCTTGCAGTGTAGCTTACTAATAGTAGCTTGACATAACTTAGTTTGTAGCTTAAAAGTAACTTTCCAACACCGTTCAGTTGTTTCTGTAATAATAACAGCTCTTATTTTCTCTCTGTCAAGACTGTTATTTACATCTTCCCTTATACTTTGTGTTTCTAAAGAGTCTGAGTAACTTGAGTCTGTAAACAGGTGGCACTGCTTGATGCTGTCTAATTTATAGCCCTATTGTGCATCCTCTCTGGAAGATATAGAGTTCAGTTTAATGTTCACAGTTCACCTTCCCATAAGGTAAATACCTGTTTCATGTTTTAGATCAATTAACAGGCTAATAGCAACAAGGGGAAGACACAGAAGAAAGGAGGCATCCCAGATTATCCAGATTACCCCACCAGCCCCCCCCCCCCCCCCGTTTAATTATTTGCCCGTAGCCTGGACATTTGGCATGCATGGAATGTTTGTCTCCACATCTAGACCCATTGTGTCGGAGGAAGAGAAAACTAGAGGAAAAGATCTACGTGCCTATCTCAGGATGGGTGTTTGTCCATTTTGAAGCTGATCGATGAATGAAAGAAGATTATTGTTTCAAAGCATCCAGAAGGTCCTGCATGAAGCCAAAGCAGCAGCTGGTTTCACTTTACCTGCTTTATCGATGTACAGAACCCCACCATAATAGGTACAATTTCTAGAAGTTATTTTTCTTTCAGAAAATGCCTGTTTCTCTTGTGCTCTCTCTCTCATTCTGTCCCTGGGACACCCCATTCATTCATTTTTTATTAAACTTCAGCACTCCCTGTGCTCATTTCCGTTCCCAGGTCCGTTCCTGTGGTTTTAGTGGTGGAGTACAGAGGGATCGGATAGGGCTCTTCTCACAGAATGACATGGCGACTGGAACAGCTAAACCCAGAGCTGGAATCTGCACTGAAGGGGTTTTGGAGGTTGGGTAGAGGCCAGGGCTTGAACTTTGGGCATAAGTCACCTGCTATTCAAAGAAACAATTCACACATTTAATAAAAATACAAAACAGGCTTAGACAGTTGCTCTGTTCCAAAAACTTAGTGAGCTCCCCAAGGAGGGAGTATTTTAAGGCATCATAAATTTGTTCCTGATGCAACCCATCCCAAAAAGTAGCTAATTATACTGTCTCCTAAATTACCTAAGAAAGCAGCATCATATGCACCATCCACAGAGAGTGTGATCCCAGAGTGCACTGCAATGCACTTTGCGATAAAGTAAATCCAAAATGGTGGATGAGGTGAGAGAAATTAACTTGACAACATGGTCTGATTGAAATTGGAGTAAACTTGATAGGTTTTGAAACAGAGCTGACTTAAAGAAAGTCTGATTTTTTTTCTATTCACCAAGGACGCATTCATTTTTATCAAAAGTGAGAGTAAAGACTTGTATAATGTTTCAAAGCAAATGAAAACTTTCTATTAATTAAAGAATACTGAAAAAAATATGTTTCCACAAAAATATTAAGAAGCTCAACTGTTTCATGAGCAGCAAATCAGCATATTCTAATGATTTCTGAACTTAAGGATCATGAAGACTGGAGAAATGGCTGTTGAAAATTCAGTTTTTTTGTATTAAACTATTTTCATTCTAAAAATATATTTTTACCTTCCAACAACTTGGATGAGCATATATGCTACAATCAATGCAGGTTGCATAGCATTTCTTTATTTGTTAATTTCTTATTTTCAAATTATTTGACATCTAGATAACATAATTTAATGCCTTGGCTAAGCTAATCCTCCTGTTGGCTAATTGGTTTAAATCTCTATTTACTTTTCTGTCACTTTGAGCCTTGATGTGTTATAGTAGGAGTAGGAGTAGTGAGCCCTCAGGACATACAGCGTGAAAGATTATTCATCATGTAACAACAGTAAACTTCCTTTTTGCCTGCAGATGCCAAGCTGTTCGCCTAATGAGATGCATACCAGCACTGAAGCCTGTGAGACAGATTGGGCCTCCTGCTAGTCTGTTCCACCTCAGTCAGAGACCTTCCAATGCCCTGCAGGCAATACAGCCACAGCTTCACTCTCTTCCCATCATGCTCCACTGCTGCTTACCTTGTGCTCCGCCCACCTCTGCATGCTTGACATCCTCACAGGTCTGTTAACCTCATACAGATTTAGGGGAGAAGTTGAGAACAGAGACCAGTTCTGGAGGAATTTGTTTTAGTATTGTAGATTTTGGGAATCAAGAACTGGTTCTTATTCAAAACTGGTTCCATTCATAATGCTGATTTGATTAACTCTTAAATGCACGAATGTTTCGCCAATCTTTATTACATATTGGGGTCTTTAGCGATCCGAATCTATATCTAACACGGATGGATCTCCACTTGTCATGATAATATAAAACTCTCCTCATATTAGAGTAACAATTACAGAAGAATAAAATAAAGCATGTTTTGTCACCTTTTAAAGCTTAGAAGGGTTTAGTTGGAATAGGTGTTTTATACCATCATCGCTGCCCTAGTCAGAGCTCATTTTCCAAGAGCCTCTGGCTCATGTCAAGTCAAGTCACCTTAATTTATATAGCGCTTTTTACCATACATATTGTATCAAAGCAGCTTCACAGTGATAACATGAAAATAATATAAAAAAGTTTGTTGCTAGAAGAAAATTGTGTCATCGTCCACATGAATATAAGGCAGATCAATAATATTGTTAAATATTAAATGTCCCCAACTAATCAAGCCAAAAGCCAAGGCAACAGTGGCAAGGAACCGAAACTCCATCAGGTGACAGAATGGAGAAAAAACCTTGGGAGAAACCAGGCTCAGTCGGGGGCCAGTTCTCCTCTGGCCAACGAACGAACAGTGTATGATTATAATTCAGGCAGCATTACAGGTCAGAACTCAGATTGGATCAGAACATTCACAATATTTATCCAGATCCATCTGGTTGGAGGTCGGAGTCATCATGTCAGTATGGAGACGAGTTTGTTGAGGTGTCCATGAGGCCTTCACAGGGCTGATGAGGTTGGAACTTCAGGGATGCATTGTGGTCATGCCAAGGCGCAGGTCCACCATCTGATCTGGATATGGCCCGGGTCCGGCTGACTTCAGTAAACCTCGGAATAAAAGGAAAGACTAACATTAGAGTAGATGCCATTCTTCTTATGATGTAACGAGTACATTGGGTGTTATAGGAAGTGTCCCCGGTTCCAGCTGACCTAATCTATGCCGACGAATAATCATTTAAGGGATCTGAATAATAGAAATATATAATGTTCTATGTGAATGCCAGGTAAAAGAGATGTGCTTTTAGTCTAGATTTAAACTGACAGAGTGTGTCTGCTTCCCGGACAATGTTAGGTAGACTGTTCCAAAGTTTAGGTGCTAAATAGGAAAATTATCTACTGCCTGCAGTTAATTTTGATATTCTAGGTATTATCAACTGGCCAGAGTTTTGAGATCGCAGTAGACGTGAAGGACTATAATGCGTTAAGATCTCGCTCAGGTACTGGGGAGCTAAACCATTTACTGCTTTGTAAGTAGTCAGCAATATTTTAAAATTTATATGATGTTTAATATGGAGCCATTGCAGTGTTGACAGAACTGGGCTAATATGGTCATACTTCCTGGTTCTAGTGAGAACTCTAGCTGCTGCATTTTGGACCAGCTGTAATTTGTTTATTAAGCATGTAGGGCAACCACCTAAAAGAGCATTGCAATAATCTTGCCTTGAGGTCATGAACGGATGAACTAACTGTTCCACATTTTTCATTCAAAGCATATGTCGTAATTTAGATATATTTTTAAGATGGAAGAATGTGTTTTTACAGATGCTCAAACGTGGCTTTCAAATGAAAGATTGGTATCAAGAGCACACCCAGGTTCCTAACCGACGGCGAAGACTTGACAGAGCAGCCATCGATTGTAAGACAGTATTCTAGGTTATTACGTGAGGAAGTTTTTTTGTCCATCTCTGTTTTTTCAGAATTAAGTAGTAGGAAATTACTAGTCATCCAAATTTTGATATCAGCAATGCATTCCGTGATTTTTGTGAATTGGTGCGTTTCATCAGGGCGTGAAGAAATATAGAGCTGAGTATCATCAGTATAACAGAAAACGTCTCGGTTGCGTCTGTAACCGTTCAGTCGTGACGACGAATGGGGTTTCGCTTAGAAAGCCTATCAAATTTGAGTATTACGAAACGAGCCAATGGCAAAGAAATGCCATGGGTCTGCGGAATTTGCATGGCACAACTCCGCCCCACCTCATGGGGAAAAAGGAGGACGCCGGCAACATGCAAATATGTTTCTTCGCTGAGGAGCCAAGACTGAGCTCAGGCGATCCCCGCAGCAGAACGGAAGTGGCAGGAAGACGGAACGTCTCCGTTCCCTACTCAGGGAACGAGGGTTACATACGTAACCGAGATGATCCCTTTGGGTACAAAATACACATATGACCTGGAGGGGGATGCATATGGAGAACACTGGGGTGTCCAGCCACAGGTGGAATATTTCAACCCCAGGGGTGGCAAGGTGGCTTGCCAAGGGAAAGACCCATGCTCCGAGAGGCTTACAGTGGAAATACACATGTGGGGGTCGCCCAGAGGGGGGACCATGCACACGGAAGGCACCTAGCCAACGCGCAGGCAATAGACACTGGCATCGACGTCAGCAGTGCTGGAGGAAGAAACCTGAGCTGGTCCTAGTACTGGCTGGTTGAAGCGAGTACATGAGAGGACACCGGCTCCACTCTGAGATTATAGAATCTGGTGAATGTGTTGGGTGTCGCCCAGCCTGCAGCTCTACAGATGTCTGTTAGCGAGGCGCCATGCGCTAGAGCCCAAAAGGAAGCCACACTCCAGGTAGAGTGGGCTGTCACACCAAGGGGGCATGGTCGCACCCTGCTGCTGGTATGCCAAAGCAATGGCGTCCACTATCCAGTGAGACAACCTTTCCTTGGAGAGAGCCTTTCCCTTCAGCTTCCCACCAATACAGACGAAGAGCTTGTCTGAGGTCCTGAAACACTGCGTTCTGTCTACATAGGCGCGGAGAGCGTGTACTGGACAGAGCAGTAAGGCTGGGTCTGCCTCCTCCAGGGACAGCGCTTGCAGGTTCACCACCTGGTCCCAAAAGGGAGTGGTGGGAACCTTGGGCACATATCAATGCCGGGGTCTCAGGATCACGTAAGTGTAGGCCGGCCCGAATTCCAGGCACACCTCGTCAATGGAGAATGCGTGCAGGTCCTCTACCCTCTTGATTGAGGCCAATGCAACCAGGAGCGCTGTCTTCATTGACAGGAACTTAAGCTCCACTGATTGCAGAGGCTCAAAGGGAGCACTCTGCGGAGCAGTTAAAACCACTGAGAGGTCCCAAGAGGGAACGAGAGTAGGGCGAGGAGGATTAAGTCTCCTCTCTCCTCTCAGGAACCTGACGATCAGGTCGTGCTTTCCCACGGACTTACCTTCAACTGCGTCATGATGTGCAGTGATAGCGGCAACATATACTTTCAGGGTAGAGGGAGACAGCCTTCGCTCCAACCCATCTTGCAGGAAGGAAAGCACAACACTGATCGGGCATCTCCTGGGGTCTTTTCGGTGAGAAGAGCACCAGTTGACGAAGATGTTCCACTTCAACGTGTAGACATGTCTCGTGGACGATGCTCTAGCGGAAGTGACGGTAGCCACCACCGCTGATCGAAGGGTACTCAAACCTGCCTCGTTCCGTCCAGGAACCACACGTGGAGGTTCCAAAGATTGGGATGAGGGTGCCATTGGGTGCCCCGTCCCTGAGAAAGCAGGTCCTTCCTCAGAGGAATAGGCCAGGGAGGTGCTGTCGCGAGGAGTACAAGTTCGGAGAACCAGGTCTGAGTGGGCCAGTGAGGCACGACCAATATGACCTGCTCCTCATCCTCCCTGATCTTGCACAGGATCTGTGCAAGAAGGCTCACTGGGGGAAATGCATATTTGCTAATGCTCCATGGCCAGCTGTGCGCCAGTGCGTCCGTGCCGAGCGTGCCCACAGTCAGGGAGTAATACAGGGCACAAAGGGTCGAGTCGTGGAAAGCAAACAGGTCTACCTGTGCGTCCCTGAACTTGTCCCAAATCAGCTGAACTGACTGGGGATGGAGTCGCCATTCTCCAGGGAGGGGCTGAAGCCATGAGAGCTCGTCGGCTGCACAGTTCAGGGCTCCGGGGACATAAATGGCTGGAAGCGACCTCAGATGCTTCAGACTCAATAGGAGGAGGCGGCGGGCGAGTTGCGACATACGGCGGGAGCATAGACCACCTTGACGGTTGATGTACACTACTGTGGCAGTAATGTCTGATCGGACTAGTACGTGTTGACCCCTGAGCAGCGCAAGAAGGTCCTTGAAGGCGCAAGAAACTCGGGACTCAGTCGTGAAGCCAGAGCTGAAGCGGTCTCATATTAAGTAATCCGAGCAGCGTTGCCGCAGCTGCTGATGCCATATGCATCTGAAATAACTTCAGTGGAACCACACTCTTATCCTCGAATTGTCTCAGGCAAGTCAGCAGTGACTGCGCGCGCTCACTCGTAAGCTGCGCAGACATGGCGACCGAGTCGATTTCCATACCGAGAAAAGAGATCCTCTGCACGGGGCAGAGTTTGCTCTACTCCCAGTAGACCCGAAGGCCCAGACAAGCTAGGGGTCGGAGCACTAGGTCCCTGTTTTCGCAAACCTGGTCTCGAGAGTGAGCTGGTATCAGCCAGTCATCAAGATAGTTCAGGATGCGAACCCCGTGTTCCCGAAGGGGAACAAGGGCTGCCTCGACGACCTTCGTGAAGACGTGAGGAGACAGGGTTAGCCCGAATGGGAGAACCGCGTACTGGTATGCCTGCCCCTCGAAAGCAAACCGCAGGAGCGGTCTGTGTCGAGGGAGAATGGAGACATGGAGTAGGCGTCCTTCAGGTCGATCACTGCAAACCAATCCTGCGGCCGCATACACTCGAAGATGCGTTTGGCCGTGAGCATCTTGAACGGCAGCCTGTGAAGGGAGCGGCAGTAACTTTTTTTTTTTTTTTTTCGTAACCCACCGGATTTCTTCGGGACAATGAAGTAGGGGCTGTAGAACCCCACCGGGGGAAGGAGTGGTCCTGCTGCCATCTACTGTGAAGAACTGACGACCATCCCTGAGCAGCCCATCTCAGGAGCGCTGCTTAGCCCAGCGTTTAGCAGGGGAAGGTGCTGGAGAGGGCTGGGGCGCCTTCTTGCGGCTTCCTCCGCGACCGGGCAGGAGCCGCAGGAGGGTGCCCTCGGTGGCGAACAGACTGAGGATTCTGCGCGGATGGCATGGTGGAGGCAGCAGCGCCTGTCGGGGCAGAATGTGCTTGATAGCCTCAGTCTGTTTCTGGGCGGTCGAGAACTGTTGGGCAAAGTCCTCGACCGCACCGCCGAAGAGGCCGGCCTGGGATATGGGGGTGTCAAGCAGCCGGGACTGCTCGGCATCCCGCATATCGGCTAGGTTCAGCCATAGGTGTTGCTCCTGGACCACGGCAGTGGACATCACCAGACCCAGGGAGCATGCGGTCACCTTAGTCGCTCAGAGAGCGAGGGTGGTGGCGGCAGGCAAGCTCATCAAAGCGCGCTGGGTCTGTCCTACCCTCGTGCCTGTCCTTGAGCATCTGGGCCTTGTAGACCTGGAGAGTGGCCATGGCATGCAGAGAGGCAGCTGCCTGTCCTGCGGCTCTATAGGATTTCGCCACAAGTGTAGACGAAAACCTACAAGCTTTGGACGGGTGTTTAGGATCGCCGCGGGAAGAAGCACTCTAAGGACATAGTTGCATCGCCACAGATAGTTCAACTGGGGGGACCCCAGTGTACCCATGGACAGCGGCGCCATCGAGGGGAGGAAAGGCGGAGGAGATCAGTGAGCAATTGCGGGAAGACATGGGTGTCTTCCAGATTTTCGAGATCTCCTCATGCACGTCCGGGAAGAAAGGTATTGGGGTTGGACGCCGACGAGAGTTGGCAGCCACAACCACAAACCAATCGTCCAGCCGCGACCGCTCGAGACAGGGTGGAGGGGTCCACTCTAAACCAATGCTCGGGGCTGCCTGGGAAAGCATGGCCATCATCTCAGGATTTGACTCGGCCACTCCCGTCTGCACACCCGAAGGTGGGAGCAGTGACGAGTCTTCACTTCGATGACTCAGGCCCGCCCTGTGATGCTGCGATAGACATCGCATCTTCCTCTGGAGCGCCAAAGAAAACCCGTGGGGCATCCGAAGATGGTCCCGCGGAAATCCCCTGAACACTCACGGGTTCCGTCACTGAAAAGGGCGTGGACAGATAGTCGGTGCCTTGTTCCACACCGTCACCCTCAGATCACCCTGGCCACCAGCCGAAGTACTAACTCCCTTGGAGGAAGTAGATCGGGGTGTGGATGAGGGGACTCTCACTCTTGCGAGATCACTGAGTCTAGACCGTAGTGACGCGATGGTTATGTTCCCACAGAGAGAACATGAGTCATCCACGAGCGCTGCTCTAGCGTGATCAGTAGCTGACAGTTGATCAGAGATGGCTTGTGGAGTGAAGAATTAATGTTGGCTCCGAAGCGAAAACATATCTGCATGTTGCCGGCGTCCTCCTTTTGTACCCACGAAGTGGGTCGGAGTTGCGCCATGCAAATTCCGTAAACCCATGGCATTTCTTTGCCATTGGCTCGTTTTGTAATACTCGAAGTTGATAGGCTTTCTAAGCGAAACCCCATTCGTCGTCACGTCGGAACTCATAGTGACAACGAAAGGGAACTAATTTGATGCTTCCTAATGATATCTTCCAAGGGTAGCATGTACAGGGTGAACAGCAACGGTCCTAGTACTGAGCCTTGTGGTACTCCATACTGAACTTTTGATAACGGTCAGATAAGTATGATTTGAACAATGCTAGTGCAATTCCACTAATGGCAACATATTTTTCGAGTCTATTCAAAAGAATGTTGTGGTCGATGGTATCAAATGCAGCACTAAGATCAAGTAACACTAATAAAGAGATACAACCAGGGTCAGATGCTAAGAGCAAATCATTTGTAACTCTAACGAGAGCAGTCTCAGTACTATGATATAGTCTAAATCCTGACTGGAAATCCACGCAGATACCATTTCTTTCTAAAAAGGAACATGGTTGTGAGGATACTGCCTTTTCTAGTAATTTTGACAGAAAAGGTAGATTCGAGATCGGCCTGTAATTGATTAATTCTCTAGGATCAAGTTGCGTTTTTTTAATAAAAGGGTTAATAATAGCCAGCTTAAAAGTTTTCGGTACATATCCTAGTGACAAAGATGAATTAATGATATTAAGAAGAGAATCTATGACTTCTGGAAGCATCTCTTTCAATAGCTTAGTCGTTATAGGGTCTAACATACATGTTGTTGATTTAGATGATTTATGAGTTTAGAAAATTCTTCCTCTCCTATAGCAATGAATGAATGAAAATTATCCTCAAGGAGATTACAATGCACTGTCTGATGCGATACTGTAGTAGACGGTTGTATAGTTATAATTTTCTCCCTAATATTATCAATCTTGTTAGTAAAGAAGTTCATAAAGTCATTACCGCTGTGCTGTTTGGAAACGTCGGATGTCGAAGTTTTATTTTTCGTTAATTTAGCTACTGTTTCGAATAAATACCTAGGGTTGTGTTTGTTCTCTTACGAGAGGTTCTCTCGTATTGCGTAAGCTTAGCTTACGCTACGGGAAAGATTTATCTTCTCGAGATATTGAAGCCAAAAAATTATCCTTAATTTTGTATTCATTGTCAACGCAGTGCAGCAGCTAGCAGACCTAGAGCAGGCCATCTCGCGTGCTCATTGGCTGGCCTCCGGGCAACTGCTGCAGCCTACCAGTGAGCCCGGCATGACGTCACGCCCAATGAAGGGCGCCCGTGCCTTCATAGCGTCACAGCCCGCCAGAATGGGCGTGGCTTAGCGTATAAAAGTAGGGGCTGTAGGCTGACTTCCCTAATTTTTCGTCTCTTCAGCAAGCTCTTCGCATCGCTGGATCTGAGAGAAGCCACCGCCCGCCGGCGAACAAGCGAAACAGCCAGCTTAGGACAGCGCTGAGGAAGCCGGCCATCTTCGCCACCTTCAGCCATCCGTGCGAGCTACGCTATCCGGCGACATATCCTTTTATCTCTGTATTCTGTGTTCTACACTTCCTAAAAGAGCAACAAGACATCTTTTTCAAGATGTCTCGCACTTCCTAGCTCTCTTTACGTTACAAGAGAGCTACCCCGCCCTGGTGTACCCATTCGTGTCCCCATTCGCTCAGCGTTGGAGACCGCCCATCTGCGCTCTCTGCCTGGGCCAAGAACACGCAGCCTCGACCTCTCGATGGAGGATGCGAGGACTGCGAGGAACTTCCGATGTCGACCCTGCGGGCTCAAATCGAAGTCAGAGTGACTCAGACCTGCATAGCGGCTCTGCAGCCCTGGTTAGTAGCCGACTTGTACCAGCAGGGAGTGATGATGGGAACCATCTCTTATCGGAAAGTCATTTCAACAGACGCGTCCAACTCGGGTTGGGGCGCGCTGTTCAAGGGCAGACCGGTCTTCGGCCAGTAGTCAGATCAAGAGAAGTGTTTTCACATAAACTGTCTGGAAATGATAGCGGTCGAGAACGTGCTGAAGCGCTTCCTCCCGTTCATACAGGACCAACATGTTCTTGTCCGCTCTGACAACATGTCTGTGATATCCTATGTAAACCGTCAGGGCGGTGTCAGATCCAGAAATCTCTGCAATCTGACGGAACGCCTCCTTATTTGGTCTCAGATGCACCCGCGTTCGCTGAGGGCGGCGCATGTGCCTGGCCATTTGAACGACGGCCCAGACAAACTGTCCAGGGACAATGTTCCCCCAGGGGAATGAGCGGAAGTCGACCTATTTGCGTCAAAAGACAACGCTCAATGCCCGACGTTCTTCTCGAAGGACGAGGAGGGGCTGGCCCAGGTTTGGCCCAGCCTCCAGCTATGTGCTTTCCCTCCGGTCTCTCTGTTACCACAGGTGATCAAGAGAATCGGGGAAACACGCCACTCTGTGCTCCTCATAGCCCCGCGTTGGGAGAATCAGATTTGGTTCCCGGAACGGCTGTCACTTACAGCTCCGTGTCCGATTCCGGTGAGGGCAGATCTCCTCTCTCAGGCTCGCGGCGCGATCTGGCATCCCCATCCAGAGCGCTGGTCTCTGCAACAATTGTTGATCAACGGGTACTCGTTGCCCTGCCAGAAAGAGTGATGAACACGATCACGCAGCCTAGAGCTCCTTCCA
Organism: Siphateles boraxobius; assembly: GCF_051911475.1. Lineage (NCBI taxonomy): Eukaryota > Metazoa > Chordata > Actinopteri > Cypriniformes > Leuciscidae > Siphateles > Siphateles boraxobius. Next base: position 14,548,500 of record NW_027509195.1, read on the forward strand.
CGAGAAGGCTCTACGCGTCTAAATGGTCGGTGTTCTCCGGATGGTGCACCGACAGAGGTCTGGACCCACGGACATGCGGGGTGGCGCATGTGCTCACCTTCCTACAAGAGCTGTTGGATAAGGGGAGGTCCCCATCCACGCTCAAAGTATACGTGGCGGCCGTGGCAGCGTTCGCAGAATCGACGCACGGCCAGTCACTGGGAAGACATGAGTTGGTCATCCGCTTCCTTAGAGGAGCTAGAAGGATGAACCCGCCGCGCCCCCCGTCGGTTCCTATGTGGGGTCTTTCATTGGTTCTCGAGGTCCTGAAAGCCTTTCCACTTGAACCACTAGACTCCGTGGGGTTGAAATTTCTATCACTGGAAACCGTCTTTCTGACTGCACTGTCATCAGTAAAACGTGTGGGGGACCTGCATGCGCTGTCTGTCAGCGCGTCATGTCTTGAGTTCGGGCCGAATGGCTCTAAAGTCATCCTCAGACCTAGACATGGTTATGTTCCTAAAGTGATGGGTATTCCATTCAGAGCGCAAGTTATTTCGCTGTCAGCTCTGCCAGCATCTGACAGCGAAAGTGAGGTGAATCTCCTCTGCCCTGTCAGGGCGCTGAGATTTTACATTACGCGCTCCGCCTCCTTCAGGCGTTCAGAACAGCTTTTTGTTTCGTTTGGTGGGCGCACCAAGGGTCTTGCCTCCTCGAAACAGAGCCTGTCCAAATGGATAGTGGATGCTATAGCAGCTGCTTACGCGTCAAAAGGTCTGCAATGCCCTCTGGGCATCAGGGCTCATTCCACGAGAGGTGTGGCCTCGTCGTGGGCGTGGTCCAGTGGGATTTCTATCCATGACATATGTGTAGCGGCGGGCTGGAGCTCTCCGTCTACCTTTGTCAGGTTTTATAATCTAGAAGTTCCTGCCTTGCAGGCTAAACTTTTGTCGGTTTGAAGGAGAGGTGTATTCTGCCCAGATCTTCCTGCTCAGATCACTCTCACGTGACTCAGCTCTCCTGGTTGAGCTGCACTAGTAGGGTATGTGCCATGTGTCTATACAGACCGGCGCGCTGCTCTGTATTCCCTATGTGTGCTTATGTACAAGTGATGGCCCGCGTGGCTGGCCACCTTATTTTTTCCACTTATGGGGTTCCCCTGAAAGTTCGGGGTCTCATGGTGGATGCTTGGCGCGCACGGCGTTGACAAAGTGTTCCCGTAGCGTAAGCTAAACTTACGCAATACGAGAGAAACTCTCGTAAGTGAACGATACTCGGTTACTAACGTAACCTCGGTTCTCTCTAGAGAGGGCCACGAGCAACTTCGCTTCAGTCGACGAAAAACCAGGGAAGTCAGCCTACAGCCCCTACTTTTATACGCTAAGCCAATCCCATTCTGGCGGGCTGTGACGCTATGAAGGCACGGGCGCCCTTCATTGGGCATGACGTCACGCTGGGCTCACTGGTAGGCTCCAGCAGTTGACAATGAATACAAAATTAAGGATAATTTTTTGGCTTCAATATCTCGAGAAGATGAATCTTTCCCGTAGCGTAAGCTAAACTTACGCAATATTCGTTCCCTCTCTACAGAGAACCGAGGTCACGTTAGTAACCGAGTATCGTTTTCTTCTAAGAGTGTTGAAAAATAAGCAGATCTAGCAGTTTTTTGTCCTTTCTGTAGGCAATTGTGCTCTCTCTCCACGAAATGTGAAAAACTTATAATTTTGTTTTCTTCCAGCTACGCTCCATTTTTCTGGCTGCTGTCCTTTGGGCCACGAGTGTGTTCATTGTACCACGGCATTGGACTATTTTCTTTAATCTTCTTTTAGTGCAATGGAGCAACTGTGTCTAAAGTGCTTTTATTAGTTTTTTATTTATTTTTATTTCAATTTTTATTTGAGTAATTTTAGTAATTCAACTTAAACTTATTTAAGTTATACATTTTCTAACTAAGTTTTTCATCTAAGCTTTATTTAAATTACTAAAAGCTATTTTTAATAGTTTTAGTTAACTAACACTGCTAACACTGTTTGTGAGGCTTAAATCAATGTAATATGAACTGATTGTTATGACTTTAAAATTTGTATTTTTGTTCCATATATAGACAAATGATTGCTTCCACAAATGTACTAAAGATATTGTTATTATAATTATTGAGGAACCAGAGTTGTTTAGTGTAATCAGAATCTGAACTAGATTTCCATCCCTTGTGAATAGATCTGAATAATCCTGCATTCTGAAAAATATCTTCCTGTGCTTCGAATGTACAGATTGATGAGTTGAAAACATTGGTTCAGTGTTGCACTGGTTCAGGTTGTTAAAATTGTTTAATTGATTATGAAATGCCAGTTTTAGCTGTGACCCAGTTATGGCATTTACAAATGCCCAGTTTTGTGGGATATTGATTTCCACAACCTTAGTCACTAGGGAAAAACAACTGCTGGAAATTCCAGACTGCTTGTAACTTTCTTCAGAACATGACATTTAAAAGAAAACATTCTAGAAAAGACCACATGAGAACAACCGCTAAATTCTGCCTTTGCGCGTGACCTCTCGCTGGCTCGAAAAGCGCACTCTCTGACTTTCCATTGGCCTGGTAATGATATGTCAATATCATAAGTCATGTACAGTTGTATCGCAAAGGTTGTAGCTGTGGAAATCATAGTTTATACCTATTAATTCCCATTTTGAATTAATCTCTTTGATGTGGCTTGTTCATGATCCACTTTACCACTATTGCAAAGTTGCAAAGTTCACTCTATTTTGTCGAGACTTAAGTCTGTCTGTTGAAGTTAAAGGTCGGATTTCATCCTTCGTTTCATTGGATTTGAAATTACAAATGCACCGAATGGCAACACTCCAAAAATAATCCTTATCCAATCGCACAAACCCTACAGTGACTGTCTGTTCCGATGGATTTCGACTTTATTTTCTTTGAAGACTTAACCCAAACACAAGCTTTCATTTATTTTCCTTCCTGAAGAGTATACACTTTGGGATATTGTCTGGCTTGCTGATTGTTTTGAGAGGAGTTTTCATTGTGTGAAATCATTATCTTGCCTAAAACAACAGAATGTGGGAAAAGGTAGGTAGGTAGGTAGGTGGGGGGTGGGGTGGGAGGGGGGCGGGCGGGGTGCCCACTCTTGCCTTTCTTGATTTCCATCCAAGTTTCCTACAGTTGTGCTTACAGGCAGGGCCTGGCCAATTTTCTCTCCCACTGAGCTCTATCGAACTGTGCATTCTTTTTTTTCCCACTTCAATTTCAAATGTCACAGTTTCAGGGGGTGAACTCAGAATGAATTATATTTACAGGTATGAACTATATTTTCTCACCATGGAGCAGCAGTTTATATACGCATCCCACAAGGGTTACGTTCCCTTAAAAATAATTGTTTTCTAAAATCATTTGTTTTAGTAATGCACATGATAACGTTGCACAATTTAGAGTAAATTACATTGCACAAGTTGTCCGTACATTGATTTGATATCGCAAGATTTAAGGTTGGCAAGGTGAAATGTAATGATTGCACAGAAGATTCTACTTTGTAATTGTGCTATGTTTGAATGTTAAAGGGGTCATGACATGCTTTTTTATCATTATTTTAATATGATCTATGAGGTTCAATTCAAAAAATTTTTTTTACAAAAAAACAAAATAAATATATAGATATGCAGATCAACTATTATTTTTAATCTTCATTCTGTACCTCTGTCTGAAACCATCTGTTTTTAAGGGGCGGCTCCTTTAAGGCTTGTCAGTAAAAAGCCACTGTTATGATTGGCTGACGTCATTACATAGGAAACTGTATCAAGGCCCAGTCGGTATTGTGAGCAATTGTTTTAAAAACATTATCCATAAAACCGTTGTTTAGACAAAGCATTATGAAATCATTTACTAACTGTTCCCTTTCGAAGGGAACTCAACAATACGTCAACGACGTTATGGGGAACGCCTCAGGCGTGACAGGTGTCTGAAATCACTATCACATCACGTCAATCATATTGACCGGCGACAGCCCGTGAATCATTAGCGTGAATGATTAACGTGCGACCTGGAAGTATAAAAGGGCGCCTTGCAAACATGACAAATCATCTCATCGTCTTCAGGGACTGTCTGTTTGAAAACGCTACTCAATGAAACGGTAAGAAAATGAAATGTACAGCACACGAGTATGTTTTTTCCTGCCTGGGAGAAGAGCGCGCACGAGAGGTTCTCGAGGGAATCCTCTGTGTGAACTGTGAGCGTTTTTCTCTTAAAACGCTCCACTCTCGTCTGGCCCTCTTCTCGAGTGAAGGGGGTTCAACGTCTGGTCCGCGTGGTCCCGCTCGTGCCGAGGCAGAGCGGCGACTTGCATCAGGGGCTTCCAGATAGAGCTCATCGAACCTCTCAAATGATTCGACGGCTGACGAGGGCGAACTGCAGGCACCAATGGTTTCCTGCAGTTGCTGCTCTTCAGGACGAGCAGGAGATGGCTGAGGAGGTTTATAATCAGGTAGATCCTGAACCCTCTCAGCCACCCTGCCCCGTGTATGCAGACCTGGTGGAGCGCGCCGCCAACAGGCTGTAGCTGCCATGGCGACGCGCTAGAGGAGAGACCGCTCGCGGTAGGCTTGGCGATCGGTTTCTCCCCTGCCATACACCACCAGCTCAGGTGAGCCTTCCATTCCTTCCTGATCTTCACACGGAGATCGAGAGGGCATGGAAGAGCCCATACTCTGCCCGTATTCACCGACATCAGCGGGTTAATTTCGCTGATGATGAGGGGATCGCAGAGCATGGGTATGTGTCGATGCCGCCCATTTGACGAGTCGTTTGCGAACTATCTCGTGTCTGGGCAGGCGTCGACACTGAGAGCTCCAACCCTGCCATCCAAACCGCTAAAGTCAACAGCACGTTTGAATGGCAGAGCATACACGACAGCGGTTCAGGCTGGTGCTTCCCTGCACACTATGGCGGTGCTGCAGGCATACCAGGCCGACCTGCTGCAGGATCCTGCATACCGCTGAGATCCGGTTCCACACCCAGGCAGGCGGGAGGGCCTGGCCCTTCACGGTCCGAGGACCGTAGACAGGGCCAGAGAGCCAGTGTCGCCTCTCGTGCGCCCCGTCCGTGGAGGAACAGGGCGCAGAAGAGGCGTGACTCCCGCAAGAAGAGGGATCTGAGGGAGGTTATCCAGCACAAGCGCACAAAGTGTCGCTGATGGATAATCTCCCCGGAGGGCTTCATTAAAAAGAAATCCAGCCCTCTCCTCTCTTCTGACTCCCCAGACGTTCATTACATCAGGCCTGGGGCTGGGCCTATGATAAGAACGATGTTCCAATGGCCCGCCTAGGTTTGGCTAGTAGAAACGCCTCTTTCAGGCATGTAAAGTGGTGGACCCCAGGGTCATAAAGAACTATCTGGCGAGTCTTCACTCCGCATGCCGCAGGTGAGCTGACTGGTCTTTTAAGAGTAATTTTTTGTGAATTAAAATTCCGAGATGTATCTCTCTACAGACCTCGTTCCCTGTATAGAGCTATGGGGTCATGTCAAGGTAATAAGGTAAGAGAAGTTTCCTGGATCATTAGGGCCCTGAAGTTCCCCGTTAGGTGGCCAGAACGATAACTATGTTAGCCTTCGGGCTGTTAGCCACCTCAGGGTAGAGTAGTTGGTCTCTCTCTTAGAATTTTTTACTTAGAGTGTTGACTGACGCTAGAGCTTCAGATAGATCTTATGTCTGTTGACTTCTTCCTGAGTATTTCGCCCCTTGAGCTCTGTTTGGGTTTCATTAGGCTGAGCGATTCTGCAGCCCTTTGTATGGAATAATACAGACTATATTCTTTAGTAAGGCTGTGGCTCCTCCGAGCCCTCAGATTGATCTATGCTTGCAGGCTGGCCCTCACCAGGGCCACCTCTGTAGCTGGCCTAGGCTGTGCCAGGGATATTAGAGGCGCTCTGCTAAAAAATTTAGCATTTCTTCCTCTGACCCTTCACTTTGTGAATGTTGGTTTCTAGCATCCCTGTATAAACAGCCTCCTCCCGTGGGAGTCGTTAGGCCAAGGCCCGCCCCCTTCTCTGCATTCTGGGGTGACTAGAGTAATGCAGCGTGGTGCAGAGGATGGTTTGTAAGGACATGGTAGGCCTCAAACAGGCCTCCGTGGTATATATGTCTTTATTGAGCAGGGTTAGGCCGTCTTTCGCTTCACGAGGAAGACTGGGTTTCCTGCCCGACCCTGCCATGCAGAACTGGCCTACGGATTTAGGCCGCCAGTTTAGGCTTCACTCACCTCGCTGAGCTACTGCTCGAGCGCTAGGTTGTAGGTGGTTGGCTTTCATTCAAGCCCCACTCCCCTAGGTTGGGCACAGATACATTTCTGTCACCCCTAGAGCCGCTGGCAGGCCCGCACCCTGGTAACCTCAGGGTGAGGTGTGAGTATTCCCCTGTGATACAGGGTAGGTCTGAGCACTTCACTCCCAGTTCTGTTTTATCCTACCTCGCACCACTATGGCTCGGGTCGAGTATGAAGTAAGCTTCACTTCTTCTTTGGTCGAAGTACGCTCCCCTGAAGCCAGAGCATTGCCCTGAGCTGACGCCCATGCATAGATGGTAGGCCCCTGACTAACTGGGGCCTCCGTTGAGGCAGAGTGGCGTATGTTGTACTCCCCTTGTTTTAAGGGTGCTAGCTTTCTTGCGGAGTACACTGCCATGGGCAATGTGATTAGGCACCAGGATGCTGTAGGCGCTGTGTAAACAGTTTTTCTGCCAACGAAGGCTGCGCCATTAGGTAGTAGGCCTCAGCAGGCCTCCTTGATTGGACAGCCCCCCAGAGGGCACTGTAGGCCAGCTCACTTTAAGTGGTTGGCCTTGGTGGTTCGGGCAGTTGACTCACTGATGGGTAGTAGGCCTTAAACAGGCCTCCTCGGAGGTGAGTCCCAACATTGTGGGACATACCTTATAGCGCTACTGGAAGCCCATTAGTAAATTATGCTGTGTAGTATGGTTTCCAACAGTGTACTTTATGGCAGAATATGACTTGCTATTAGCTAGTAGGCCCGACCAGGCCTCCCTGATAGGCGAGTCCCCAGCTGACTGGCCTTAGCAGGCCACCTTATACTATCACCCTGACTCAGGGCTCAAAGCTACCAGTGGTTATCAGGTAGTAGGCCACTCAGGCCTCCCTGAAGGTGAATTCCCACTTAAGATGGTTATCAGTTAGTAGGCCTCACCCGGCCACCCTGAAGGCGAATTCCCACTTACGTTGGCTATCAGGTAGTAGGCCTCTCTGGGCCTCCCTGAATGTGAGCTCCCAAATATTGTGGCTGTCAGGTAGTAGGCCACACCAGGCCTCCCTGAAGGTGAGTTCCCACATGCTGTATTTATCAGGTAGTAGGCTCCTCCAGGCCTCCTTGAATGAGAACGGTCAGGTAGTAGGCCTCACCAGGCCTCCCTGAAGGCGAGTTCCCACAGATAGTGGTTACCAGGTAGTAGGCCTCACCAGGCCTCCCTGAAGGTGAGCTCCCCACATACTGTGGTTGTAAGGTAGCAGGCCTCACCGGGCCTCCCTTAAGGTGAGTTCCCACGTACTGTGGTTATCAGGTAGTAGGCCTCTCTTGGCCTCTCTGAAGGTGAGCATCTCACATACTGTGGTTATCAGGTAGTAGGCCTCTCTGGGCCTCCCTGAATGTGAGCTCCCAAATATTGTGGCTGTCAGGTAGTAGGCCTCACCAGGCCTCCCTGAAGGTGAGTTCCCACATGCTGTGATTATCAGGTAGTAGGCTCCTCCAGGCCTCCTTGAATGAGAACGGTCAGGTAGTAGGCCTCACCAGGCCTCCCTGAAGGTGAGTTCCCACAGATAGTGGTTACCAGGTAGTAGGCCTCACCAGGCCTCCCTGAAGGTGAGCTCCCCACATACTGTGGTTGTAAGGTAGCAGGCCTCACCGGGCCTCCCTGAAGGTGAGTTCCCACGTACTGTGGTTATCAGGTAGTAGGCCTCTCTTGGCCTCTCTGAAGGTGAGTATCTCACATACTGTGGTTATCAGGTAGTAGGCCTCTCTGGGCCTCCCTGAAGGTGAGCACCCCACATACTGTGGTTATCAGGTAGTAGGCCTCACGGGCCTCCCTGAAGGTGAATTCCCACTTACGTTGGCTATCAGGTAGTAGGCCTCTCCGGGCCTCCCTGTAACGTTCCCTAGTGGTGCTGGGTTTATGAAGCTAGTGGTCACTTGCTATCAGTTTCAGCTAGCCTTAATAGGCAGCTGCTGAAGGCGAGCTTGCGCCCTGGCTCGCTAAAGTGTTCATTTTCTGCTATTGGTTCCCTCCCGGAACCTTTTCTGCCTACAGCCTGGTTTGCCTACCAGGCAGACCTTGTGCTCCCCTCACCGAGGGTCTCTATGAGCATGCGGCTTCCTGAGTCTGGTCAGACGGTCGTAGGCCTCTCGTGAGGCCTCCCAGTTAGATCAGCCCTTAGGCCTTCACAGGCCTCCTCAGTGTTTTGAAACACAGACACTGGGTTGATCCATGGATCGAGTAGAGAACTCCCCTCGCTAGCAAGGGTTGAAAAGCACTATGCTGAGTCATACTCTCCGGGATATCCCGTCTCTGAGATCCGGGCCGAGTGGTTCTCTGCCAGCTTCGCAGTCCCTTGGGTTGGATGCCTTACTTAAGGCATTTGTTCAGAGGCTCTGTCTTCAGACAGACAGGATTTGGCCAGACTAAGTGTCTATGTACTGGCGCCAGGTCAGGCCGTCCTGGTGGCATTTCGGGGTGAGTACGTTCCCCAGAATAGTGACTGGCTGGGGTTCCCTTGGGTTCCCTAGCCACATTCCCTAGAAGGGACCCCTTCTAATTGGAAGCTGAGGTTTCAGGCACGGAGCCGGCCCTGGTAGACCTTTCATTTAACCATGTTTATGAAGGTTTTTCTGTGAGGCTGTAGCTTGGGCTATGACCGTAGGGAATGCTGTCACTGACAGCCCAGTGTGACCTGAGGGTGAGTGGTTCTAGCGTTTCATTTGAAGTTGCTGGTTCTGACAGTTGTCACTGCCACTTGGCATGCACTCCCCTTAGCATGGCGGCGTTGGTATATCGTTCCCCATAACGTCGTTGACGTATTGTTGAGTTCCCTTCGAAAGGGAACGTCTCAGGTTACGACTGTAACCTATGTTCCCTGAGAACAGGGAACGAGACAATACGTCTCCCTGCCATGCCTCGGGGCTTGCCTACCGTACAGTCCCTTCAGACGATAAGGTGATTTGTCATGTTTGCAAGGCGTCCTTTTATACTTCCAGGTCGCACGTTAATCATTCACGCTAATGATTCACGGGCTGTCGCCGGTCAATATGATTGACGTGATTTGATAGTGATTTCAGACACCTGTCACGCCTGAGGCGTTCACCATAACGTCGTTGACGTATTGTCTCGTTCCCTGTTCTCAGGGAACATAGGTTACAGTCGTAACCTGAGACGTTTTAATGCCACTGCTGTCAAGATTGCTTTTGACGCAACGTTCACATCTGGTGCAGGCAAATATCAGCCTAAAGCAATCGAATGCCAATTGGTGTGTGACGTCACAGATCCTGCAATATCTAAACAAGCCATTTTTGGAGCTTGATGAAATAAATACTTTGTTTATAATGAGGACATTTTAAGTTATGAAACTTGCAGGATGTTTTCATGGTACAAAGACCTCTTATAAGTCAAAAGATCCAGGCAAATTTGATTTCTCATGTCATGACCCCTTTAAGAATCACAGAAAATGCCAAGTCCAAATTGTTGGCGTGAAAACAATGAAGATAACGTCTCGGTAATGTATGTAACCCTCGTTCCCTGAAGGAGGGAACAGAGACGTAGTCGATGTGTCGACTGATTGGGATCACGCCAGGGAGCCAGTCAACTTCGAGTGCTATTGAAACGAGCCAATGGAATTGGCGTACGTTATTTGCATCACACACTCCGCCCCCTCGGCACGGGTATAAATACGGAAGTGGATGCACGTACTAGTTGGTTTTAGACTGCGAAGTGTGCGCACTACTTTCTTTTAGACTGCGAAGTGCGCACTCAAGACAGGAGCACTGCTCAACACTTAGGTGTGACTAAAGTCCCTAATTTTAGGAGCATATTTGCTCAACACCCAAGTGTGACAAAAGTCACTAACTTTTAATAGCATCTTTTCTCAACACCCAGGTGTAATAAATATAACTAATTTTAGGAGCATACCTGCTCAACATCTAGGTGTGATGAAAATCTCTGAGCTTGGGCGGAAGCCGAGTGAAAAGGAATCGCAAGCCGAGTCTGATAGAATAGTTTGGGGCCATCTGGACCGGTTGGGAAGCATTTTTGGCTCCCACGAAGCAGGCCAGGGGCCAGAGGACCACAGACGTACCCGAGGTGGGGCAGCGAGGTGGAGGACAGGGACCCGGCTGTCCGAAGGTGGGGACCCGAAGGCGGCCCGAAGTAGGGTCTGAGTGTGGTGCACAACACTTATCTGTCTCCATGAGACAGCCAAGGATGTGTGAGAAGGTGGATGACCGGGTCCTCGAACCCCGGGTGCGGTTACCCAGCTGCCGTGCGGCTAGCTCAGGAATGCTTTCACTGTCGTTTGCCCCCTGACTTGGCAGCGCCTGGAGCAGGCTGGGCATCCCCACTGCGGCCGGCTGCATGCTGAGGCCTGGCTGGAGGCTGTTGCGGAGGCCCAGCGGGAGCGGCGGCAGGGGAACACAATCAGTGATGAGCAAGCGGAGGAATTGCCACCAGCGGCGGGGTGGAGGCAGCAGCGGGCCGCCGGGGCAGAATGTGCTGGATGTCCTCCGTCTGCGCTCGGGCGGCAGAGAACTGTTGGGCACAGTTCTCCGCCGCGTCGCCGACCAGCCCAACCTGGGAAATTGGGGAGACCAAGAACCGAACCTAGTCCGCATCCGCCATATCAACTAGGCTAAGCCAACGATGGTGCTCCTGGACCACCAGGGTGGACATCGCTAGACCGATCGCGCAAGCCACAACGCTCGTACCCCGGAGGGCCAGGTCGGTTGCGGTGCGGAGCTCACTCAAGAGCGCACGGTCTATACTACCCTCTTGCATATCCATGAGTGCCTTGGCCTGATAGACCTGTAGAAACGTCATGGCATGCAAAGAGGAGGCGGCTTGCCCACAGGCTTTGTAAGCTCCGCCCGTCGGAACAGACGAGAACTCACAGGCCTAAGGCAGAGACGAGGATCCCCCATCCAAAAGGCAGCGGCCACCGGACACAGGTGCACCTGTGTTGCGACAGACCGCTCCACTGGAGGGATAGCCTCGCAACCCTTCACCGATCCTCCGTCAAGGGTAGTGAGGGGGGAAAAAGCTATTCAGTTAGTTTCTGGCAGAGAAAGTTGCCGTCCACAACCTGGTAAGCTCTCCATGCACTTCGGGAAAGAAAGGCACTGGGGCGGCGAGGTGAGCTCGGCCCGCCCCGAGATACTAATCCACCAACCGAGACTGAGCGGGACACAGTGGAGGATTCCACTCGAGCCCCGCAGCCTCAGTGGCCCGTTTCAGCATAGCTGACTATTCTGGATCCGGCTTTGGCAACGTTACACTCCCAAAGGGAGATAATGCAGCTGAGTCGTCATCTCCAGAGGCCAGCTCACACTCCGATGCTGCTGTCAACATCCTATCCTCTGGGGGAACCACAATTGAAATGGCTCATTGGTCCATTACAAAGGGACCAGCACATTCAATAGGAAATTCCACCGACTGCTGTGTGATGGAGGAGTGAGGAGCCCACAAGGAATGGTTACCGGGCGAGACATCCATCACTATCCTCCGATCACCGTTCATACACGTCACCCGGGGATTGGGCATGGTAATGGGGATTCCATCTTCGCAGACGAAGGCGCGTCTCGATCTCAACACAGCGACAGTCATTCCCGCAATATGGAAGATGAACCGTCCACAAAAGCTGATTCAGCATGCTGTAAGCCCAAACACGTAATACCACAATTACTGTTCTGGACTGTATCCAGAAATGCACAGGTGGAATGACATCTTCAAAAAGACGCAAACGCACCCGTGTTGCTCTTTCAGGAAATAGGACCCGTCACCAGTGCCGGAGCACACAGGGGAATGACCGCGGCAACACTGAAAAGTGAACAGAAACAGTGAAGCACTCACCTTTCCGCCCTCTAACCAGTCATCAACAAACACAAACTTTTAGAAATTTCTTGCTGTTAAAACAGCAGTTGAGAGCTCAAAGCTCAGAATTACCCCTGCACTTGCGCTATAGAAACCACCAGCACTGGGAGAGTCTTCCAGAAGAACACTGCTCGTTGTAAACAACAGCACTCTTCAGAGACATCAAACGATCAGCTCCGAAGCTAAAGGCAACTAGTGTGTGCATCCACTTCCGTATTTATACCCACGCCGCGGGGGCAGAGTGTGTGATGTAAATCACGCACACCAATTCCATTGGCTCGTTTCAATAGTACTCGAAGATGACTGGCTCCCTGGTGTGTTCCCAATCAGTCGACATGTCGCCTATGTTGAACGTGAATGACTGAATGGTCCTTTTTAAATTTAGACACTAGTTTGATCATATTTTTTTCAGGAACAACTCCCTGACTGACTAATAAGATACTCTCCAAAAATCTAAATTATTTGGCATTGGACTTGATCATTTTTACATTAAATATTTTTTTGAGAACATGCTTCCATGTCATTTAATCACATCGGACATCTTGTGAAAAGGCCTTTACTCTGTTTTTGAAGTCAGTGGATGTAAGGTTGATCCCTTTGGAGTTTCCTCCCTTCTTCACCCCTCAATTTTGCTCTTGTTCAGTATACTTTCCAAACATTTTTGCTTTCGTTCACCCCTGCCACAGCACAAGCAATGGATTGTCTGTCAAGGCTGGGAAAAGGTCTGAATCTTCTCACTCCAGACATCGACCCAGGTCAGATCCTAACAGTTCCTCTCCATCCAGAGCAAAAAAAGTTGTTCCAAATGCTGTGGAGTAGTCGGGAATGTGTGTGTGTGTCATGTGTTAAATGGCTGAGGCTGCACTACTGAATTTAAAAATTAATTATCTCTGGGAACGAGAATACATTTCTGCTGGTGGCTCTCTGTCTCACACTAAACCAGTGAAATGATGTTCAACAGATACAATTACAGAAAAAAGAGAAAACACAACTCATGATATTGTGCCTGCTCACGGTTTGCCTTAAGCAAGCCCAGTGCTGTTCAGAACCCAGCTCCTGATTAATTGTGCAGCTTTGGATTTGTAAGAGTCAGACTGTTTTTCCAGATGATGTTACTGTTACTGGGAGAGAAAAAGAGTGAAATGGAACAAGAAAATGAGAAAGACAATGGCTATGTTTTGAGTAGCAAACCTTTTCGAGTAGCAAACACTTACAATAGCCTATTGCAGGATGAATTCTGTGGGCAGTAAATTTTTTTTTTGTATGCATGTAATAGTTTGCCAAAATGTTTAGTACAGAACCATTTAGCAGTGGTGAACAGTAACACAGTATTTTTTACTTCCTTACTGTAGGCCTTCTTAAGTACCACATTTTCTGTACTTTATCAGGCTATCTGTAGGCCTTCTTTATCTATAGTATTTTTTTATTTTGGGCAACTTTTACCTTTAGTTTACTACTACTACATTCCAAAGCATAATATTGTTTTTTTTACTGCACTACATTTCCTAAAAAATATCATTCCTCGTTATTTTGATAAATCTTCACCGACTCAGAGACACGATAGCGGTGTCTGATTCGTGAAGGAGCAGATTCTTTAAACTGTTTAATTGGTTCCCAAATCGCACTGAACGATTAATTTGTAAATTGGACTGATCCGGTTGGAGCTTTTCTCGAGTCAACAACTCACTGATTCAAATTATCTGATCCGAGCGAGTCTCCAATTGACAATTCACTGTTCACAAGCCTGACTGAAAATTAGCTTGAAATGGGAGATCTTCGGAGTTTGAGTGCATGGGCGACGGATGGAGCGAAAAGTTAGGCCTACTAACTTTTAGGATTTATTATTCTAAATTAAAATCATATTTAGATCACGACTGTCAGTTGTTTGTGAACTAAATCTGCTGTAACAGGATAAGCTGCTATCGTATGAAATGCTTGAATGTGGACATGTCCACATTTGTGTCCGTCTGAACAGGGTTTGAGATAAAACTAAACATAACATTAAAATAACGCAAATTAATGTCCATGCATCGTAACAGTTTCATATCATATAAAACTAATATGTATATATATAGCGTTCTTAAAAAGACACATTTTGTGATGTCTGGTTTTATATTGTATGTTTATGTCAACACACGTTTAAACACATTTTGTTTTTCCTGGCTTTTGTTTTTCCTGTGTGTCAACATCGACCCCCCCCCCCTCCCCCCCCCATCAATAAGTACTTACCTTTAATACTTAAGTACATTAAAAATCAAGTCGTTTTGTACTTTTACTTAAATTGAAAAGGAGTACTTAATACTTTTACTTGAGTATGGTATGTAATTTTACTCAAGTACTTGATTTGTGTTCTTTATCCACCAATGTCTTTTAGTATAGTAGTATATTATACCTTTTCCCCTCTTTGTTGACTCATTATTTGATTGGACTTCTAAAAATCTAAAATATATTTTTGCACAAAATAAATACACTGTAAAAAAAAATAAAAAAAATAATATATATATATATATATATATATATATATATATATATATATATATATATAATTAATAAGTTATGACAACATATGTTTTTGCATTGCTTTAACTCATAAAAAAGGTTAAGCAGTTTTCAACTTTTTTATATGCTATACAAGATTCAGCTAATTTATTTAAGTCAGTTTAAGTTTAAATGACTTAACATCCAAATTCATTGTCCTTAAACATTTAAGGCTGCAACTTTTTTTTTTTAAAGTGCACAAGTTAATGTGACAAACTTCTTCATCGCTGTTTTGGTGTCACATTTGCTCAGTTCGCAAATAATCAAACATGCTCTCCTTAACTAGACATTTTTGAGTCTCTTCTCCTCACCATGGCTGCATTTATTTGATCAAAAATAGTGAAAACAGTAATATTGTAAATTTTAAATATTGCAATGTAAAAGAACTGGCTTCTATTTGAATATATTGTAAAAGGGAATTTATTTGTGATGGCAAAGCTAAATTTTCAGCACCATTACTCCAGTCTTCAGTGTTGTTTGAAACAATTTATTAAGTCTTTATTTTCACTGTTGATAAATATAATGTGTTCTTGCTGAATAAAAGTATTTATTTAAAAAATAAAAATAAACAGGCTACTGACCCCAAACTTTTTAACAGTATGATTTGAGTACCATTTTATTGTGAATCCTACTTTTTTGCATAGCAGAATCTTTGGTGCAATGCTGTTGGTCATTAGCTACTATGTTTTTGATAAATTTGTAAAAAAGTATATGCACAATATAGCGTTTTTGTTTTTAAATATATTTATTTAAAAATATATTGTCCCCATTAAATGGCTTTAATCTAGTTAGCAATAGTGTTGCTAACTACTTTTTCAAAAGTAGGTTGGCAAGCCAGTTCCTAGCTTCTGCAACACAGTTCAGTTTTCATTTATTTATTCATTTATTAAATTTCATATGCAGTGTGAAGCATGCATATTCCATTTTGAACATAGCCAGAACAAAGTTATTTCCTGATTAATCCACTCATTGGTAATTACGGCGATGAATTCCTCCCTGTAACTGTGCCCTAATAATTTATGTACAACTAAATCAACGGTCATTAATTCCAGTTTACCGTTTAATTGCATTCAGCTGGAGCGTGTCATGTTTTGATGAAGGGGGAAGCATGCTTGGAATATCCCCTCTTTCACTCACACTCGCTCAGAAGTATGAAGGTACAGCAGGTGTGTGGCGTGGTGTTGTGTTCGTCTCTCCAGGGACTCCCTCTGGCTCACACTTTCCACCCCATACTGGAATTTTACTAAATGCGTCTGTACATTACGCTGCTGTGTTATCGCTCCAGAGGCATCCCTAACTGTCTTTGACACATAACATTTGGGAAAAAATGCACAGAAAACACGATGAAAGTAAGAGCTGTGTTAGCGTTCATCTGTGCGGATGTGTTTGTGTAAGAGCCCGCACCGTGGCTGCATAAAGCTTAGGTTAATTTTGTGAAACTGTAAAAAATCAACTGCTTTCACAAGAGTCAAATTCAATCTGGGACGGAGCTCTGAGATGTTAAAGGAATCTGCGGCCCCAGACCTCACAATGAGGGATCTATTACACCGACTACCAAAGAAATGTTCTTTTAATTAGCCACATTTATCTTTTTTTCTATGTTTTGACAGAATTTCTTACATAAACATACAGCACAAAGAGAGACAGACACACAAAGCATGCTCATTTTTATGTTTGACAGAGCCACTCGGAACAAAAACAAAGGTGACCTTGCTGTGCCTATTTCAGACTGTAATGGGTTTCTCTGTTTCGTGCGTGAGGTCATATCAGCAGCACCTGCAAGGACAGTAAGTAGATAATAACAGATTAAATGAACAAACCTGAAAGACCCTCAAGTCAAAAATAGAGTTTGTGTTCATGTGTGTTAAGGGATAGTTCCCCCAAAAATGAAAATTCTGTCATTATTTACTCACCCTCGTGTCGTTCCTAACCCGTAAGACTTTCGTTCATCTTTGGAACACAAATGAAGATCTTTTTGATGAAATCTGAGAGATTTATGAGGAAAATAATACATAAATACTGATGATTTTGTTCTGTTTTGGTTTTGTTTATCATCCTTGCCTGTTGAGTTCTCCTTGCTAGTTTGTGTCCATGGTTGCTAATTAAGTTACACACCTAATCCATGTTTTGTTATATCCCTGTAAGCCCTCAGTTGTCTCAGTTCTGGGTTCGGTGTTGTCTATGTTTTACGTGGTTGTTTTCTCATTTTAACATTTCATCGTGTGATCACTGCAACAGCATGACAGATCACTCATCCTGAAATACACAGATTTTTGTGCAATCAGATGCTCTCTAGAATGAGAATATTCCTCATTTGAGATTTTTGTCTCCATGGGGAGGTTCAATAATCTCTTTGTGCAGGGTGTATTGTTTTGTGGAGCTAAACCTTGGTCATTGTTTAAATGTTGCATTTCTGTTGTTGCTTCCCATCAATCCTGACCACATGTTACTCATCTTATGACATGATTGTTAGTCATTTGGAACATATTTTAGAGCTTGGCAATTTTTTAAAATATAATATTATACGATATGATTAAATTATATTACAAATAGTAATGTTGTTAAAGCTGGCTCTGATGTCACATGGGTTATTTTGTCGCAGGAGGAGGGTGACCACAGTTGTGTCTGGATCATGGTCATGAGACCCTGTCCCGGATGGGTTCTCTATCCATCTGATTAGGCACACCTCCTATACTAACATTTTTGTCACAGTAACAAAGTGGAACAGTGGCGGTTCTACATTGAATTACACCCTGGGCGAGACCACCTTCGAGCACCCCCCTTACAAAAAAAATAAAAAAATAAAAATAAAACACAAAATTATCCACAAACAGTCATATTTTATCATAACAACTAAAGTTAAAGAGAACATTATATTTCTCAATTGCACAAATCCTTCATTACATCCATCATTGCCAAAGGACAGTGGACACAATTCTGCACAAACTATGACAGTGTAAGTTATCAGAACTTTAATATACACTATATACATAAATGTGCTAAAAAATATATACAATCAGATATATAAAAAAAATAACAAGAGCAGAGAGCAACAATAATATAAAACATTAAGAATAATATACAAATATAATATAGAATAAATATTCTATAGCACAAATACTTTATCACACAAATGTGAAAACACTAAAGAGAATCATTACACTATTGCACTAAGAACAGAACATTGGCTGTCATCATGAGGCCATTATAACTGTGTCATGAATATTTTTCTTGACCTCAACTACAGAGGTACAAATTGAATTAGTCATTAAAATGTCATTGTACCACTGTAGTTGAGGTCAAGAAAAGTATCCTTGAAACTACCTACAGATTTGAAAATTCCGTTGGCTAATTACAGGGCCTAACGTTAACCCAACTGATGGAAATAAATAATAACTGAACTTGTAACAGTTTTGTTGAAAAGCACAATATTATGGTGAAATTAGATCTCGTGTTTGTTGACTTAAAACCTAATTATTGTTGTAAGCATAAAAATCATCATAGCAAAAAGGCTAAGAAACGTAAGAGACGAGTTACCCACAATTAACATTAGCCCTTCATTCATGACAACATGGATAGCCTACCGTAATCATACCACAGAGAGAACATAGTTTTTGCTAGTTTCTCCTCTTCTTCTTTTCTTTTTTTTTCTAAATTGTGCACCTGATGGCGTTGACCTCTTCCTGTCCATCTCTGTTTATTTGGCACTCGACAATCAACAGATTTCCCATCCCCCGCCCCCAACACTGTCACTCACGTAACGAGTCACGACCAGAAGTCAAGACTAAACCAATTCACCTTGGTGAGGTGACCCACATAATCGTTTTGTATTACTTATTTTTATTAGCCATTTTCAGAATTCATAAAAACTAAAATTTGCAGGAACTAAAGGCCTGTATTTATAATATTATGAATGAAATGTGCGTTATTTAGGAAGAAAGTCGAAGTGGTGTGACTGACTTTAGCCCACTAATTCCATTAGAGTATTGCTGATACAGTGCTCCTGCTACGCGCTGCTGCACCGCCTCTGCGTGCGGTGTGTGAATGCTCTAATCTGTTAACATGGGCGCCGAAAAAAATACGCACTGCTAACGCGTGCAGTGTGAAACCGGCGTCACACACGGCAACTTCAAGCAGGGGCGCCAATTTGCCAATTCCCCACACAGTGAAATGATATAATAGAAAACCACTTCGCGGCGCAGAGGATTTTTTTTAACTGCTCGTGCCGCCCCCCATGTGACATGAAAAAATGCCGCCCCGGGCAACTGCCCGGTTCGCCCGTGCCTAAAACCGCCACTGAAGTGGAATAATAACTGCTGGTTACACCTGTTTACTCATGTTATTTAGATTTAGAGATTTAGTTTTGGTCGATCAGATCACAAGTGGTCGAATTTAAATACAGATGTAAACAGGGTCTAAAACGTTTTGAGCTTGTCCACTTTCAACCACTTCCAGAGGTAGTCGAAAACACAGTTGTTCACTTTAATTAATTCCCAAAGAGTGTTTATTAGGCACTGTACCAAATGGCAAACTTTGGATTTGTGGACTTCCTCAGAGTCACTTTGGTGATGTCATGTAGTGCAGGGCCCTTTGCGCGAGTCAATGAGGGCGCATTGAGAAGTATTTTTTTGGGACAGACTCGATCATCACGCCGGAAATAGGAAGATGGTCTGGTTGTTGTTATGGACAGGAGCTGCAGGTTCGGGGAAATATCCTGCCTATTGTTGTTGTTGTCACATATGAATCAGTAAAGCCCTGATATTTGGTTCTATTTATTTAAATGAATCATAATGCGATCGTATTATTCAGCACGCTATTATTAGAATCAGAATCAGAATCAGAATCAGAAAGAGCTTTATTGCCAAGTGTGCTTGCACACACAAGGAATTTGTTTTGGTGCTGAGGCTTCCAGTGGACTATACAAATACAACAAGAAACATGAAACATAATACTACAAATTATAGGAATAAAGAATAAAAATATAAATATATGAGAATAAAAAGTATCACAGTTAGGTTTAGTCAGAATAGACATTTCCAGATTTACAGATTATGAACATATTTACAGTGTTTTGAATATTATAATAAATAAATCTAAATATAAGTATAAGTATCACCTGAGTTGTAGGATATTGCACTAAACAGTGGGAGTATTGCACTTAAAGGCATATGCCTTGGGAGGTGTGTTAACTCTTCAGAAGGGAAATGGCCTGTGGGAAGAAACTGTTCCTGTGCCGAGATGTTCTTGTGGCCAGTGATCTAAGTCTCCGTCTTGACGGTAACAGTTCAAACAGGTGGTGACCAGGGTGAGTGGAGTCTGTGATGATTTTACCTGCTCTCTTCCTCACTCTGGAAGAGTACAGGTCCTGGAGGGATGGCAGGGGGGCACCAATGATCCTCTCCGCAGTCCGGACTGTCCGTTGTAGTCTTCTGATGTCTGATTTGGTAGCTGAACCAAACCAACCAGTGATGGATGTGCATAAGACAGACTCAATGACGGCTGAGTAGAACTGAATCAGCAGCTCTTGTGGCAAGTTGAACTTCCTCAGTTGGCGAAGGAAGTACAGTCTCTGCTGGGCTTTTTTTACAATGGAGTCAATGTGATTGTCCCACTTCAGATCCTGAGAGATGGTAGTGCCCAGGAACCTGAATGACTCCACTGCTTCCACAGTGCTGTTCATGATGGTGAGTGGGAGGAGTGCTGAGCTGTTCCTCCTGAAGTCCACGATCATCTCCACTGTTTTGAGCGTGTTCAGCTCAAGGTTGTTGTAACTGCACCAGACAGCCAGCTGTTCAACCTCCAGTCTGTAAGCAGACTCGTCACCGTTCCGGATGAGACCGATGACAGTGGTGTCGTCGGCAAATTTCAGGAGCTTGACAGAGGGGTCATATTAGCCTATGTTTGAGACATCAACCACTGGTCGATGACCATAATGTTTGTATAAACTGTAGGTAATAACCGGTAAAATGTACACCTAGGTCATAAAAACCGTAATGATACTTACACTTAAATATTTTCTTCTCAGCCATGTTAACAATTGTCCGTGAGCGAAATCTCTTCAAGGATACAAAGGGGGCGCTGCTGAGCACACTTCAGAGCGTTAAAAGGATGAATGGGACGGCCTACGGACTCATAGACTCAGCGAGCACGCGCAATTTAAGTTCACGAGACCGAAAGTCCACATGAAGTGCGCCATTTGGGACAAGGCCTTAGTCATGTGAAGGCATGTTTCATTGAAACAAGTACAATGTTACTTTTGATCCTTCATCATGTGTTCCAAATATTAAGGAAAAGTTGTGTATTATTTATTTTACTGTCTGCAGAGGAAAATCGAGTTCATCATTCACTGTGAAAACATGTTATAGAGTGGTGATGAACTGTAAGTTTGAAACATTCATTTCATTTTTGAATTTGTGCAAGTGTTTATTCACTGATGTAAGACTGAGTGTTAAATTGTGTAATCATTTTTGAAAGGTTTTGCTCATACTCAAAAAATGTAACTTCTAATTTCAGTTCCATGTATTTTTCATGTAACATAAGCAGCCTTATTTGGTCTTCTGTGCTGACACATGTTATAATTATAATGTGTATTTGTTTTCCATAATAAGAGGCTGTTACCGTTGTCTATGTTAGTCAGTTTGTGTATTTGATTTGTTTAATGATGTGACTGAGAACAAGAGAGATAGAAAGACTAATTTTGATGTGAGAAACAAACTTTATTGATTTAAATCACTGTACACAAGCTTTTATAAGCATAATAAACACTATACCGGGCCAAATATATTTGACTCAACTTTATTCATTTGCAATGTCATTTGTTCACAAACAACAGGCCCAGACAGTTCACAATCAATGTAAATACACAGTCTCACAATGTCATTGCTGTCAACTGCTCTTTCAAATCCTATAGGGAAATAAACAG
Organism: Siphateles boraxobius; assembly: GCF_051911475.1. Classification (NCBI taxonomy): domain Eukaryota; kingdom Metazoa; phylum Chordata; class Actinopteri; order Cypriniformes; family Leuciscidae; genus Siphateles; species Siphateles boraxobius. The sequence goes on from NW_027509195.1 coordinate 14,570,085, forward strand.
TCCTCATAATGATCAGTGATATTTTGACAGTACATCCTCAAACCAGCTTCTGGACTTTACGATTTCCAAATTTGCCAACTGCATATAAGTGATGTTGGTCATCAAAACATGAAATCTGTATGAAACACATAAACAAATGACACAAAATGTGTGTAAATCCTGTATGACTTTAATTTGACTTGCATATGATTCAATATAATAATTTTAAATGATTTGTATATGAATATCAGTTATTTTCTACTAATACCATACACCATTGCATACTTTGGTCATGTAAAACTCATATAAGACTTTTTACAGTATTCATATATGATGCAAAAATCCCCCTACAAGTTGTATGTGTGCTATTTATGAAAGTGGCCATAATCGGTCTGATTTTGGAAATAATGTAATTCTCTCCGATTTAATTAAGTAAGATATATGCAGTATATGAATCATTCAGGGTTTTTTCATATGGGTGTGTGTACTCCTCCAAACACTTCTCATTTACAATGTACAGGTGTTGCTTGTGGCGTGTGGAATGGTGATGAGGCCTGTGCCATTCTCTTAGCTGGCCGAGATGGCGTAATGGGAACTGCCAGCTGTGATGGTAATTACAGCACCACTGAAGAAGACCGGGGCTGTTTTTCTTCAGGGGGCTGGCAGCTGAATGATTTTTCATTTACATTTTTCAAATAAGATGAAGGAGCACCTCAAATGGGTTTGAGCCGTGCATTAGCGAGAGTGGATACATGCTATTTTTCAAGTGTTGTTCTTTGTCACCAACTGATTGTTTTAGAGCACCTCCATGCTTGGATCTATTAAAGGAATGAGGTCTTGAAGAATGCTCAGGAAATGGATATAAATGCTCACTACCTCGGCTCATACATTTCACAAGGGACGCATTGATTAGCCGATAAGTAAATTCTTTATTAGTGGTGTTTGCTATAGGCAACTACCACCGTGATGCGACCATAATTCATCTTGTGTCACATTGGGGGGGGGGGGGGGGTGGGGGGTGGGGGGGGGGGGGTGCTGGGGGGGACATAAAGGACATGCGCCATGAATAATGTCCAGAATATTATTGAGACGTGGGGGTGGGCTGTGGGTAACTTTTTTGAACTTATTATTTGGTACAGGTTGGCCAGATAGATTTTCTGCAAAATGTACACACATGTATCTAAATTTAAAGCTTGGCATATGTATAAACTTACATTACAGTCATTATTTGTGTAGTGATCGATTGTAGATTGTATAATTTCATATTCTAAAACTTGAAAAAGTTATAGCCAGAAAGGTCAAGTTAAAAATTAAATTATTACTCATGTTGCACCAAATTTGAATACTTTCTTTCACCTGTGGAACACAAACAATGAGAGTTTTGATAGCTGGTCTCTCTTTTCCATGCAAAAAAAAGAGTAGTCCAAAAGGATGATAAAGCACCGTACAAGAATCAGAAATATATTGTGAAAATAGCCTAAATTATTTCTGCACTATATTCATAGTCTTCTGGAACCATACAATAGCTTATCTGTTTAAGGAACAGATAAAAGTTCTTGATTTGTGAACAAATTCACAAATTAATCTTTCAATCACTTCACAAAACTGAATGATTTGTTCACAAATCAAGCTAATCTGGTTCTCGTGTTTGACTCACTGACACCATGTTCAAGGCACTGGATTTGTGAACTGAATCAACCGATTCATTTAAAAAGATCTGACTCGAAAGATTTGGTCATGAATCTTCTAGTTCTCTTAAGAACTTTTTTGAACTTTCTTTTCAACACTTTAATTTCTCACACTAAACTATCATATGATTTCAGAAGAAGCACGAGTCGTATGGACCATTTTATGATAATTGTTTTTGTCATTCAGCTTCACAGCCAGGATATACTTCCAAAAACCTTTTGTGTTCCAATAAGTAAAGACAGACATATAGCTTTAAAATGTCATGAGGATGTGATGATGACACAATTTTCATTTTTGTATGAACTACCCCTTTAAGAGAGCACAGGTAATTGTGAAATAAGAAAGCTGCTTGGCTGTGACTTCTGAAACCATTCAGTAATGGCATTAAGACTATGAGCACTTCATCTGCAGCCGTGCCAAACTAGAGGAGGTGAGAGACCAAGAAGCTGAATGTATTGCAGATGGCACAGCTCTATTCTCTAACAAACCATCTGGAGTTTACTTATACTGATGACTTCATTATCAAACACAGGCTCTGTTGCCAAATGCTACTTCTAACATGCTCACACACATGCTGACTGACACACACGTTAATGTCGACAGACAGACACACACATTGGCATGATTCAGCGTATGGTACCCATAATAATGGACCGGCTTGAAGACTGTGTCACTGTGTGAGAGTGTGAGTGTGTTTTTCTGTGAGTATTGGATGCAACTGTGGCAATGGAAATGGTTTAAGCTTTGTAATTTGATGACATAATGGTGTAAAACAGGCTTAAGTGGCCTGACTTCTCACTCAAAGGTCACAGAGAGACCTCCGCTGACCCAGCCTTGTGAGTTTGTGCTTCAGCGTCAGAAGTAATGGTTTGACCTACTGTAATTTGTTTGGGAGGCCTCCTCTGAGACACCTGCAGGAACTGGGTGGGTGCAGGCAAAAGCGGCCAAGTTCTTGCCAATTAAATCATCATGGCACCAATTTTTCCAGCACATGCCCTTCCAGCACTGAAGTGTTGTGGTAATTGATGTTCATGACATCAGAACTGCGTATTTTTGTAACCCGTATTAGATTTGTTGTACATGTGGTTTTGGCTGATATATTTTTTCTCATACAGAGCAGCTACTGACTGAGGACTCTAACCACAAGTTGTTCTGCAGACCTGAATGAAACACAAGCTGTATTTAACTCTATCTATCTATCTATCTATCTATCTATCTATCTATCTATCTATCTATCTATCTATCTATCTATCTATCTATCTATCTATCTATCTATCTATCTATCTATCTATCTATCTATCTATCTATCTGTCTGTCTGTCTGTCTGTCTTTCATCCATTCATCCATTGATCCCATCCATCATCTGTCTTTCCATCCATCCATCCATCCATCCATCCATCCATCCATCCATCCATCCATCCATCCATCCATCCATCCATCCATCCATCGGTTTTAACAAGTGGATAATAAAGACCTTTTCACAAGGCAATTGGACCTAAACCTCACAAAAGTACTGGACAAAATGTTCAGCAAAACCAAATCTGATGTAAATGTAAATCTTGGTATGAAAGAGTTCATAGTGATGCATAGTTTTGTACTTAAGTCATGTGTATTGTTTGATTCCTGAATGGGTGCGAATAGGCCTTTTACAACAGACTACATTTTAAGTTATCTTTTACTTTAAAATAAGAACACAAAGTAACAGCTGTTACTATTCATTTCTTTGGCACTTTAAACACCACAGATTTGCCCCTCTCTCATGCTTTAATACACTTAAAAATTAAAGTCATGTTTCTAAAGCTTGACCCAAACTGGGCTTATAAAATAAACACAAAGAATATCAGTAATGTTCGCATTGCGCCTACAAAGCCCACCTTTGTGATTTAGCACATTTTCATTGAGATTACGTTCATATATTATTGTGAGCGCAATTAAAGAGTTCTCCTTCACCATTGTGCTTCTTTTACAATTCCTCTGAGTAGGTGAGTGGACCCATTTAATTGCGTGTGCACTTGTAACCATTGGCGTAATCATGGAGGTTTTTTATTTGACCGGCGCACCGCACCGGTTTCACACTTTCTCCCCACACGTGTGAGGCCTCCAGGTGTCATGCCCTCCTCCAGCCGCATTGGCCCCGTCACACAAGCCCAACGCAGGAAAGCAACAGTGGAAAGGGAACCCAAAAGGTTCACAGCCCACTTGATTATGGGGTGGCGGACACAGCTGCGGTTTGTGCCACTTCATTAAAACTGTCATCTGCTTCACAACATATAGCAGAGGTACATGATATTATGGGATATGTGCAGTTTCAGTCAGAGGCAAAGCCTTGGTGGTGAATGGAAGACTGAATCCTACAAACACTGAGGCAAGTTGTCACATTTTTTGTTTGTAATTGTATAGATAAATACATTACAGTTTTACCTTTTGTGATCGCGTTTAAGAACACAATAATTTATGAACATAATCTCAATGAAAATGAACAAAATCAATGTTACTGCTGTTCTTTGTGTGTCTTTTTATTTTAGTGTATTTTAATCTTGGTATGTTTGAAAAATAGTAAAAATTCCACAATTTAAATATTAAAAACTGTAACATTTTAAAATGTATAAATCAAAGCGTAATAAAAGGTAATGTACAAATATAATAAAAACACTGTGTTGGACAAAATATGAATCCATCCATCCATCCATCCATCCTTTCATCCTTTCATCCATCCATCCATCCATCCATCCATCCTTTCTTCCATCCATCCATCCATCCATCCATCCATCCTTTCTTCCATCCATCCATCCTTTCATCCATCCATCCATCCATCCAAAACCATTGCTGGAGAAATGCATTTGTGTAATTGAACTTTTGCCCAAAACCTTATACTGAGTTAACTTCCTTGTGTGACAACTAGCCCCCTTCTCTCCTATATGGTTCATTATTGTGGCATGTTATGTTTTATATTGCAGTCATCTACTGATATAATGTATTTACTATGGTCGTAATACTCATTTGATTCATGTGATTCATTCACGCTGTACTCTGTAGAATAAGCTTGCGGGGAATGAACCAGGTTGGGTTACGCTGACATTTATAACCATTAAAATGTTGGCCTAGCCAGACTTACATGAAGTCAAACATTTAACACATGTTTTCATAATTCATATTTTTGTATACACAGTTGTGACTGGAATAAACTCTCCAGTTCATGATCACACTGACATTTGTATGCAATTATTAACATTTGAAATAAAACATACATGTATATTAGTGAACACAAACCCCTTTAGATTATTTGGTGTATCCTGATAACATGCTAAAAATTCAACAGTACGATGATACACAGAATAACTAAATATATACTTTTTTTTTTTAGGTAGAGTGCCTGAACCATGGAATCTGACACAGGGCCACAAATGCCCAAAGGTTGTATCAATTTCTTTTCCTAACTAAATATAAGATTGCATTTTGTTTATAAAAGAAAGTGAAGTATTCATAAATGGCATTTGTCTCTGGCTGCTCAAAAGTTTGACTAGAGCTGAACAAAGAGAGCTGTCAACCGGTCAAGGTCGCATTTCATAATTAACTTCTCCTGTGGCATACTGGCCATGTGGCCACACCACAGTGAACATGAACTCTTATGGAATCCCATTCCACATCAGAGTAAAACCACACGCACAAAAAAAAGGTAATTTTGAGATAATGTTTAATATAATAAATAAAATTACTTTGTGAGATATAAGGCCGCAGTTTTGAGATATAAAATTTAATTACAAGAAATTAAGTTGAAATATTGTCTCAATTGCAAGATCTAAAGTCATGTTGTGGGATATAAAATCACATTGTGAGAAATGAAATTGCAATTGCAAGATTTAGTCACATTGTTTTAATATTTAGGAATATACAAAGTTCTGTCATGAAAATCTAGATGTCGCAGGTTAATAGGTCCTTAACTCAATCTGTTTGCAATCACATCATTCTCTATTTGACAGAGCTGATTGGTTCTTTCTGTATCAGTGAACAATGAGCTCGCTGCTCAACCTTCAAATACTTGGTCAGCATGTGCTGTAGCAGTTGCAGTGCGCTTTCAGAAACCCTCCACCTTCCCCAGCTCCACCTGTATAGATCTGCTATGGGTAATTCATGTATGGTATTTTGTATAGCAGCAGCATGCCTTACTTGCTCACAGCAGCGGGCAATTATCAACAGCAGCAGTGTAGCAGATCTATTCCGCCAAGACCAAACAAATCAACATTGTCATCATATCCATTATAATGCCAATGCCTTCAATGACGTTAAATCTCACAATCATGACTTTTTATAATTTATGTAATTTCATAATCTGTTTGACAAAGTTGCATCTGTAAGATGTTCCATTTCAAGATTTGTCTTACTTTTTTTCAAATTATGAATGTGACTAAAATGTAGGCTAAATAAATCTCACATTAAGAAATGTAAAGTCACATTGTGAAATATAAATTCATAATTTGTGAGCTATAAATTCTCAATGTAACTTTAAAGGCCCTTTCACACCAAGGACGGTAAGTATAACGACAATGATAAACATATAGTTCAAAAAATCGTTCTAAATAAAAGAATGGCAGAGTCCAAACCATAACTATAACAATAACTACAGAGAAAAGATTAAAGATCACTTCCTCAACATTTTTTTTCCAGCTGATGAACGATAAAAACCCTGACAGCCAATCAGAATTCATCCTGCCTTAAAGAGCTCAAGCTTTAAAGCAGCACACTTAAAATAAAACAACCTATATCTTTCATTGGTTTGGGTGCTAGTTATCATTATGGTTATCTTTATAGTTATTGATTTTGGTGTCTTAAGTCTTGAAATCTTACAATCAAGTCTTTGTGAAACTAATTATGAAATAACGAAAAAAAGTTGCAATTGAAATTTTTATCTCCTAGGTTATGACTTTAAATCTCTCAATAGGGACTTGTTGGTCATTTGTTAGTCACAACTATTGGTTTTTAAGTCATTATTGTGAGGAATAAAGTTGATAGTTATTAAGTCATAACTGCCTTTTTTAAACTGAGGCAGGCTTTCATAGTTGTTTGCTCTATTACTTTTTTCTATTGGAAACAAATGCTCTATTAGCCTTCCCTGGCAAAGACAGGATTTTTGTCAGTATGGTTTGTTTATATCATCCTCTGAAATCCAACATGCTTGCAACACGAGTCTTAAAAGGATTAAAGTGCTATAGAAAAGATGCATTTTAGTTCTTGTTTGGGTGTGTGGGAGACTATAGTGCATTTAGCCATGTTCTCATTCATCCTGTAACAATAACACGTTGTGTTGTGAGTAAATATGACCTTTAGATAATCCTTATAATGTTTCTAAGAAGGAGGATTTCGTGAGCTTGCATTTTTCATGCTGTAAAGTTAATCCCACTCGAATATTAATGAGAATAAGACACAGTGAACCCAGTGGCATGTTTGTGCAACTTTTTTGTAATCTGGGTGAAAAGTTCAGTTCCTTATTCCATCTAAACCATGTGGAATCAGAGGGATGCAATAAAGGAAAAGAGTGGATGAATAAGGTAAAAGAGTCTATGTGGGGTGACTATTGAGTCCGGCGCTGAGTGATTTTTATCAGCTCTTTCTTTGCCACCCAGGTCTCTCACAAGAACACCCAGACAGGAATTCCAGTGCGGCTAATCAGAGCGCCCCATCTCCGTACAGGAGGAGGGAGTTTGGAGGGTTTGTGTGTCTGGGGGGGTCGTTGTGCAAGCTTGGATAAGGTCGAGAGGAAGCGCTCTGTTGGGGTTAGTGGTTCATTAGTGTTTACTAACAATCGCTGGATGTCAGAAAGGTCTCAATAGAAGAAAAGATGTTTAGGAGGAGAGATTGGTTTATGGGGTCATGTCTTACAACTTATTACACAAAGAGATAAAGGATTAGCCTCCCTCTCTCTCGCGTACACAAACTCTCTCTCTTCTCTGTCGCTCGCTCTGGAACTGATCTGAGCGAGTGACCTAAAGCTTGATAAGGTCAGTGTACCACAGCCGCTCTATGGTGCTTGCGGAGGGGTTTGACTCTAATGGTCACTAATCCAACTAGCATGCTCTCAAAGCATGTGGCTCACTTTCTCTCTTCAGTGCACAGCTAGCTAGAGGTTAAAACCATTAGGTCTTAAAGTTGCCATCATTAAATGTTGCCTATGGTATCATCAATTGTTGCCTATGGCAGATTTAGAAGCTAAGAGGATAATTGCAGAGATATCAATTTTACAGACGGTATTGGTTTTTGCTTCATTTAAAAAGGCAATTTTGGGTTTCCAAGGTTTATGTGGACTTTCCATACACAATGATTTTATATACTGTATCAACTATATTTTATTCCCCTGCACTAACTGTACTCCTAAACCTACCAATCACACAAAACTTTCCGCATTTTTAAATTTTCAAAAAACATCACTCCTCCTCACTGGGAAAAACAATGTCCCCACAAGGACAAGGATTTCAAATACTGCCATCTTTGTGGGGAAATTTTGTTCCCGTAATGTAGGGTATACCTGAACCACACACAAAAGTCAAAGTCAAGTCAACATTTTGGCTTGATTATGACATAAGTCCACACTTTGAAAGTGCACACACACACACACACACACACACACACACACACACACACACACACACACACACACACACACACACACACACACACACACACACACACACACACACACACACACACACACACACACACACACACACACACACACACACACATACATATATGTAACCCCTCAGGTCATACTCGTCCCGCTCTGTGCAGGCCTCAAACCTGAGTCTCCGGCGTGGGAGGCGGGCGCTCTAACAAAGAGGCTAAAAGGTTGAAGTCCATATCATTTGTCAATAGAGCGCCTGTTGAGATCAGGGGAGTGAGGTTTTACAAGCACAGCTCGTACTAGCTGGCCTCCATTACATATATATGCATATGTGGTGTGTGTGTGTGTGTGTCACTACAAGTTATGAGTGTCTGTCTTTATTTATTTTTATATATTTATTTACAGTAGATATCAATCTACTATATATCAAGATCTTAATATGTGTCATGAATTTAATTTGCACTAATTCAGGTCAACCTGAACCCTTATAGAACAGCAGGCCACTGTTAACTTGGTATATTATTCTGAGTCAGCAAACCTGCACCAAATCTCCAGCAAGCTTCATTTAGAAAGCAAATGCAGCATTCTCCCTGTGGGGGTTTGGGTAATGCCATCATAAAACTTGTTTTATTGCCCTGTTTAAAAGACCATATTTTATACCAACAGTAAATAGGAGCACCTTTCATACTGAAATTGAAAATGCAAGTAATGTTAAGCTGCCACATTCATCTCATACTGCTGGACTTCAAAGACAACAGCTGAACTTATCTAAAAAAGAAAAAGTTCTGTCAATCTTTTTTTCTCTAGTGGAGACAGGTGAGAGTTCAACGATATTTTGTATTGAGGTTGTATTGAAAGGCCTTCTGCAGACTCACGTTTTGGGGGCAATCTTAAAACAAAACACTGCCATCTTTACCATTGCAGGTTGTAAATATTCGAATGGATTTAGTCTTATTGAATGATTTAATCTTATTGATCTAGCCAATTATTTGTGTGTTATTTTTATTTTTAGAAATAGATGAGCGGGGTTAGTTATCATTTGGGGGATGTTGTTACGAGGGCTATATCTCCAATCAATTTGAATTACACACTTTTCTCTAAAAACTAAAATCCTACAATCATAGTTTTTTTTCTAGTAAACTACATTCCTGTGCAAAAAATTTAAAAATGATAAAAAAAAATAAAAAAAATGGACCAAGCCAGAAATGGCTAAATATATAGTGGTCTTTTAATGGTCTTAACCATTTTAATTACAAATCACTGATCAGGAAATTAGCAAGAATTGCACAAATACTGTTGATAAAATAAACGTTTAAGCCATGTGGGTAAACTTACAGCTATTTTTTTTACAGGAAGAAGAGTCAGTGTTTTCCCACTCAATGCTAATTGCTCAAGCAGTTCATGAGTAGTTGGAAAATGTATCCTAGTTCATTTGAGTTTAATGTGAGACCAAATATTCACTATAGGGTTTAAATCTGAACTCTGACCAGGCCAAAACATGAGCCCGATGGACTTGTTCTCAAGTCACTTCTTGGTTGTTGTTTTTTTGCAATTTGGGTAAGAGCATTGTCTTGTTGAAAAATAACATCTGATCATTCCTCTTTAGATAACAACTTTTCAATTTTGAGATGCAAGCCATTCTGCAATATTCTCCTGTACTCCAAAGCATTAAATTACTTTCCACAGTGCAGCAGCTCACCAATACTAGCAATGGTTAATAATTGGATGAATAGTTTGTGGTTAAGACAGGTTTTTTTGCCCAGGAGTGTAGTGAAAACAAAAAAACCACACAAGCATACATTCAGGCAAGCATTTTCATAAATGTCCTGTCAGGGCAAGTTGTCACATGTTTTATATGTTGGCATTGATTGATTGATTGATTGATTGATTGATTAATTGATTGATTGATTGATTGATTGATTGATTGATTGATTGATTGATTGATTGATTGATTGATTGATTGATTGATTGATTGATTGCATGTTGGTTGAAACAATTGTTTGATATTTTTAATTCATTTAATATTTTATATATTACCCTTTATGTATTTGGTGTTTCCTTCATTGTTATACATAATCCACTGTGACAACATGCCCCACCATAAGCACGTAGTGTATGTTAAATTGTTCCTTTTATTTCCTGGGCCTTTTATTTCCACAACTTCAATGCTTGTGCCTAACAGAAATGTACCTCCAAAACTAAAGTTACCCTAAGAAATATTCACTGGGGTAAACAGTGTGATAATTAGCCGACAATCCCCTCAACTTTTTTTTCTTCCCACTTAAAGGAGATTTAATTTGTTGTGTTTCTGTCCATGTGTATTGTAGCAAGAGCAATTCACAGTAGCAATAAGCTGATTTCAGAGTGGTAATGGCTTTTGAAGTTATGTATCCTCGCTCATTCTTTTGCTTGCGGTGGACCGTAACCCCGTGCTGAGAGGCTGGATTGTGTATGCGTTTGTGCCCATGTGTGTCAGAGAGTTTGTGTCTGTGTGAGAGTGTTTGTGCACGGAGGAGAGAACAGAAACAGAACAAAGTTGACGGTCATTTTTTCTGACTTGATAACTGATTTGCCCTCTTGTTCACCTTTAATCCCTATGTGACTGACCAGGGAAGGGGTCACAGAATGGTACTGCAGGCTTTAACCTAGATGACTTGATGAACTGTGGAAATCCCATGTAAAATTGTGTCACTCATTGGCAAACACAAGGCATTTCCTCCCCTGGTTAGTCTGAGTCAGGAAGCAGGTATCAGAAAAAAGCATGTTGGAAAACAACAAAAAGAAAAATAGAACACACAAAAATAAACAAACTTAGCAAGAACATTTAGAGCAGGAAATAAAGAAAAATGACTGATGTTAAAAGGGTGGTGGTTAAAGGACCCAGTTAACAAAAATATTTTCTAAAATATTTTACTAACATTCCCATTAAGTTATGAAAATGCTATTTTTGAATGTTCTCTGAACACTCAATACGTTCAGTTATTTAAATGTTTCTTATTTATGCGAACGTTAAGGAAACATTCAATTTTATCATTCTTCAACCATTATTAGAATGTTACTTTTGCATGTTCTCTGAACGTTCTGAAACAAGTAGAAACGTTTAAAAAAACGTTAGATGAATGTCAAAACTAAACTATTTCAGAAAAAAGACACAAATGAAAATGGTCATGATTTACTCGCCCCATGTTGTTCCAAGCCTGTGACTTACTTTCTTGTGCAGAACAAAAAAGCATCATTAAAATATGATAAAAATGGTCCTCACTTGTGCGCTACATTCCGAGACTTCTAAAAACAAACAATAGCTTTGTGTGACCAATTGTTTTTTAGCTCTAATTCATGTCGAAGTGTTCATCAGAGTTCATGACATGAGTAACAATGTCTGATTTGTGAGCAAAATGTTTCTTTGTGTGGGATATTTTCAGTGAATTTCATGATTCAGTTTACAATACAATTTCTTGTATTGTATTCAAGATCAGTTACTCTGATCTTGACTTATTAGTAAATAATGATTTGTTTGTAATGAATCTGTTTGTGAAAAACAAATCTATTGTATTTCTTCAGAAGAGTTGGAATATAGTGCACATGAACATTGTGCAGTATTGTGCTTTTGGATCCTCTTTAAAGCTTGAAAGCTCCAGTCCTCATTCATTGTAATTGCATGATCACTAAAAAATATTTAGTTTTCTACAGAAGAAAGAAAATTATAATGATGTCAGGGTGAGTAAATGAAAGTTTATTGGATTGTGATGTTTTATTTTATTTTATTTTATTATTTTCTTTATTTTTAAAAGTATCTGCTGAGGTGTAAACTATTACATTCAACAGCATAAAGCAAAGAAAAAAAAAGCCTCATTACCTCAAAGTTCCCTGTTTGATTAACACTGGTTTCTTGGTTGTCTTAGTAGCACAGACTCTCTCTCTCTCTCTCTCTCTCTCTCTCTCTCTCTCTCTCTCTCTCTCTCTCTCTCTCTCTCTCTCTCTCTCTCTCTCTCTCTCTCTCTCTCTCTCTCTCTCTCTCTCTCTCTCTCTCTCTCTCTCTCTCTCTCTCTCTCTCTCTCTCTCTCTCTCTCTCTCTCTCTCTCTCTCTCTCTCTCTCTCTCTCTCTGTGTGTGTGTGTCTCCTCTTATCAGCCTGAATCACAATAAGACAAATGCTGACATCCTGACGAAATCCAGTGCCTCCCCAAGGTGACAACTCTGCAAATCGCTTTCTGATATAAGCTGTAATAATAACAAATAAATGTCAAGATTTAATGATATTTTTAATAGTACAGATAGATTAGATAGATGAGGCCGTATACAGGATTTTAACTGTCCTGTGTGTATCGAGGACTAATAAATTTGTCAAATCTGGACCTGCATCCAGAACTATTCTCTTGGATGTTGTAAATTATATGCTCAATAACAAATTTCACAGAATTTAGCTATTTCACAATCGAGTGGAGGATGTGTTTCAACAGCTGCTGTGAAACTTCAACTGATCACTGTCGACTGTCATGTCACGGGATAGTTAGAGCGTAACATTTAGTGTAATAGAGTCTCAGAAGGACAAGTACAAAAAGTTTTGTAGTCTCAGTGATAATTTAAAGTTTGTGACACTGTATGTCAACACTTTCTGAAGGAGAAGTTCATATTTCCAAACAGAACTTTTTCCAGAAATTGTTCAAAAATGTTTTTGGGCATGGAGTGGTTGAAACATTTTGAGGTAATGATTTAACTTTGGAGTCAAACAGATTTGAATAATGACAAAAATAGCACTTGTTTGAAGGCAAAATAAAGCATCATGAGAACAGTTTAGTTAAAGAATAACAAATGTTAAAGCCCATCATAAAACTTCTCTACATTGCAATTTATATCCTGTTATCACTGTGAACACATTTACTCATTATCTGTCTTGGATTACATCTCTAAATTCATGAATACTATGTCACACACACAAAGATCGCTGGAGATGAACGATCAAGATAAAATTACCAAAAAGCCCAAATTGGCATGTGGGAAGCATGGAGAGGGTTAGGTGTAAAGAACAGCCTGGCTAAATAAAACAGCTCCATTAAGGATCGGAGGCAGGAGTGCCCGCTCTTCAAATCTGCCTAATGGGCCGACCAGTACTTTCATGTGATAAATGTTGTTTATATTAGGGCTCAGGCCCCTACATTAGTGTCCTTCAAATGCCTCTTAGTTGAAGCTGGGTGTTTCTAAATACTTGAGGGTCCTCCTATGTAGTGGCTGTAATGGCTGTGTTGGGGCAAGGGAGAACGGAAAGGAATGGTAATTGAGCGGGAGTTGCTGAAGTGGTGGACTGGAAAGTATGTGGCCCTTGTGGTCACCCGTCGGACCAATATGGATCTCACCTGAGTGGGGGCTGTTGAGAGCAAACACTGCCCCCTATAGGCCCGGCCATGCTACTGCTTATTGCACATTGTGTGTGTGTGTGTGTGTGTGTGTGTGTGTGTGTGTGTGTGTGTGTGTGTGTGTGTGTGTGTGTGTGTGTGTGTGTGTGTGTGTGTGTGTGTGTGTGTGTGTGTGTGTGTGCACTTTCAAAGTGTGGACTCATGTCATAATCAAGCCAAAATGTTGACTTGACTTTGACTTTTGACTCCCGATTTATTTAATTCTTTATAGACAGACATCTATCATGTGAATGAAAATAAGTAATTTGCATGTTAGGAATATGCAGTTGATATGCATTAAGTACAACAAGTAAATCAGTAAATTCTGAAGGTGTTTGATTGTAATGTTGAGGCAAAAATATAGATATAGCTACCCCATAATAGAACTAGCTAAAGTTTAAAAAGAAAAATGAATCTAATTCAAAGACTGATATTTAAAAGGTATATGGTAGTTATTCAGCTCTTTAGAAAATACAATTTAGTATTTAATACTAATGCCATAGTAATAGGACAATTTTAGTGTTATATTTCTTTAGCAGATTAAGCAATATGAATAGTTTGAATAGTTGCACAAGATGCAAATTGCTAGGAGTAGAGAATTTTTTTTTAGAGACTGGACTCTGACTTGCAAAACAAGGACTTGGACGCATGTCTGGTGTTGAAGTTCAGCCTCACACTCCGTTCGGTTAGAGAGCACAGCTGCATGGCAGCGCTCCTTCAGAGGTCACCTGACACCGCAGCGAGCCGCAGAACAGTATGGATGTGTACACTGATACTATTATGAATCATAAGAGACGCAGCTTTACGCATATTTGACAGCGGGGAAAGCGGTTTTGGATTGAGTATATTGCAGTCAGCCGGACTAACAAGGTCTCTTTTGGCTTGTGGTTTTGACTCAGGTGAGATTCTCTTGTTGAACAAAAGGAGCTGCTCCGGATGTCACAGAAGCACAATTTAATAAGCAACATGAAGCCATTCCAGTCGGCACAGTACACAAATTATTACCTCCCAAACTTCAAAATTCAAGTTATGGTTTTTCCATAGTGTTATGTGACAACAGACTACTCAACAGTTTCCTAAGAAACAAGCTTGTGGTTTCATTTAAAAAAAATATGATTATCTTATAAACCCTTAGGGAGGTCCTTGCACACAGAGCCAAAAAGAAAAGGAGGGGAAAAGTGTCGAAAAGACTGACGATGCAGCCTAGGCAAGGAATCGAAACAACACGTGTGGCGCGTAAAAAAGCCTATCACAGTCAATCAGGCGGCTGAGGCTAGTCAGGCAGGAGGTAGGGAAACCTTATCCAACATGAATCTGTCTGAAGAATGAACACGAGGGATGTCACATCTAGCATGCTTTTTTTATGTTTTGATACCCCATGCAAAGGCTACATTCCAACCAGGTGGAGGGTGGTTATGCGCCGTGTCAGACAAACAGGAGAGCTCTGGTCCTGCTGGGTTGTTAAAAAAGAGTGTTATTCCAATTACAACTGGAAATAATTAGCCTAGAAGAAACTTTGGGAATCAGGTCATTTGGAGAGGCGTACCGTTTCCTGTACACTGCATGTGAGTGTCAGACGTCTGTAATTGAGAGTTTTTTTAGAGGAAGTAGGATTGCAAAAATCCCAGTGGATATTTAAATGTATTCGTGTGTGCGCTTGTGAATAAGCATATGATTGAGAAAGAGAGCCAAAAAGCGGAACCAGGAATAAAGAAAGGTAACTCACTTAAATGGACAATTCATCCTAAAATGTTTTTTATTTATTTATTTATTCTATAGTCAAGCCTCCTTTATTAATATAGTGCTTTATATAACACAGATACAGAAAATAACGACCAATGATTCAGACTTAAACCTTTTTTGTTGTTGTTGTTTGTTTGTAAAACAGCTCTGACCGATTTTTTCATTACTGATTCAGTTCAGTCACCTTCTCAATGATCCAGTCACAACAGTTAACAGTCTACTTACTGAAAGATTATCAGTGAATAATGACTTAAATTAAGCTATTTATCATACATAGCTATTGTATAGCTTCATAATACTTGGAATATTGTGCATTACCCACAAGGACCACTTTTATGATACTTTTAGGGTAATTTTGCATCCTTTTTGAAGCTTAACAGCCCCAGTCCTCATTCATTTTCATGATATAAGTCATCTATTGTGTTGCATGGGAGAAAGGAAGTCATATTAGACTGAAACGATGAGAGTGAGTAAATGACAAATTGTCAATTTTAGGTTAACTATTTCTTTAATTAAGAGCTGTGAACTATTCTAAGGAGGCATAAATTGCTAGGTTTGGGTAATGTCATTCCCTTATCTGCTGGCAAGGACACAATGTGTTATAATTTAGATTTAGTTATACTATAAACATATAGAAGTGGGACTAATACAGCAGGGCCATTATAAACAGCCATTCCTTATGCAACAATAATATTATGCATGAATCAAAACTGAAACAAGTGCAAGTAAATCTGTTCAAAGTGTAACATACATTGGCCAATAACTTTCTCTTTCTCACACTTTAGGGCACCATGGATTTTATATGCTTTTGCCATCCACTGTGAAATAACAGTGCACACGCTGGTCAATTAATAGCCCATTTGGCTCTGTATGACCCTTTGGAGAGCAATAAAAGTGTGTCTTTAAATCTATGTACGTGTTGATATTATTTCATATCAGGCCCCTTCCTCTCTGGGCCGTGCAGAAATCCACCAAGCCAAATGTTAATGAGTTCCACCTGCAACGCTATACAAGTGTTCAGTGCACATTGGCACTTGTCTAAATGAACGAAACATTGCATATGACTTGAGTAATGTTACATGAACTACAGAGCGTCTTGTGGAATGCCAATAAGTGTTAGGCTAAGGGTCTCCTCTGCATGTGATGGGGATTTCTCGCCATTAGCAGATCCGACGATTAATTTAACAAACTGTATACATGCAGCTACATATATCTGAACAGATTAAGAGACCGTTCAATATGGGGTTTTGTGCAAGTTGAGTAAAGTAATGATTAGCTTTCTAAACTATATGCTTCTCAGCCTCTCCTTTCAGATGGACTCCTGACTGCCAGCTAGATATTTGGATCCCTGAGAAGAAAAAACCTGGAAAAAAAAATCACAATAAGTGGATGGCAGTCAGCGGTGTCACCAGTGTTGATTTTGCAGTCTTTCCCATAATGCTTTCCCTGAGATTTGTATGAGCTGGTGCTGAAAGACAGACTGTTTATTGCCCTGTTGAAGGGAGGTTAAGTTACAGCAAAGGCCGTTTCATTAGCATTAATTCATAGTGCAAACCATCCACCCCCAGCGGGACAGTGCTGCTCATTTAGCCCCCAAGCTGGTATTCCACTGGTTTGTAGGAGGGCGGGCTGTTCAGATTGAGTGAATGCTTGAGATCCTTGGCTGTGGTCCTTCAGGGTCTTTTCTGCATTTAGTAAGTCTTAGGCTCTTAATTGTGTGACTAAACCAATTGTTCTCTTAATTGACGCCACTTAACCTCTTCAACAGGCTCCCCTCAGGTGTGCCACAGGTGACTACCCTGAGTCCCATGCAGAACCTGATGGATAAGCAACAACACTGAGGATTATGTCGTGAGGTGATGTCATTCCTTGAATCTGTACATTAGTGAGCTTGAATCAACCATTTTTGCTTGGCTCATCCAAACAGACTGGTTGGTTTTGTGCCAGGTCTATAATTATGGATTAACACACTACACCTCTATTATCAAAGGAATAGTTCAACTAAAAATGAAAATTGTCATAATTTACTCACCCTGTAAAACTTTTTTATTCTGTGGAACACAAAAGAGAATATTTCTAAAAATGTTTTTAGATTTTTTTTATCCATACAATGGAAGTCAATGGGGGTAGTCAACTTCCCTTTCTTTTAGGGAAGAAAGAAATTCAGAACAAATACAGGTTCAGAACAAAATGAGGGTGAGCAAATGATGCAGAATTTTCATTTAGGGTGAACTATCCCTGCATAAGTAGTTCATAAAATAAATAACAACCAATTCAAGTTTTTGGGGATTTATTTTATATTATTTCATGTATTGATTTTTACATAGAAATGATATAAGACCTCATCTTACTGGCTGTTGCCATAATAGGCCATAACATGAATTGGCTGCTCGTAAATATGAATATTTGAATATAAACCCGCACACAGGGAAATGACCCTGTGAAATAGCAGAGGTAAAAATTCCCTCCTCAGGATTTATGACTGCTCCGGGTATAGCCAATACTTTTATTGTGGTCTCCAGGAGCAATGGGGACTATGGGGTTGCAAGTGGGAAATGTGGATGTTAAATTTCCATATCTTTTTTTCTTTTTTTTTAACCCTCTGAAGTCATAATAGTTGACAAATCTCCACTCGATTTCTGTTAGTTTCCATCACTTAATGTCACAAAGAGTGTGGCGGAGAGTCTTTGAAGAGCTTGTTCCCTTTAAATCCTCGAGCACCTGTGAAACCGCTTCTTTCACAGAGTGGCATTTCAACATTAATTCCTCATTTTGATGAATTCACAGGCCCAGAGAATGCTACAGGGTGGAGGAGCTCAAGTAAGAATGTTCCAGAAAGGAACACCCTCCGATGGAACAGGAAAAAAAAGCTTGCTAGCTCTGGCCAAGGTTTGTTTTCACCTGAAGCAGCCATTTGTCTTGGCGTTTGCCCAGCGCTAAACCACTGTGTATATTTCTATGGTCTCAGCGGACATGAGTGTGCACCACAACCACTTAATGTGGTAGGGGAACTGAAGATCTCTGTAATAATCTTGAAATTGTGAAACCACACCGTTTCCTCGCACCAAAGCTAACATGAGAAGAGCACATTTCCCTTAAACTCTAGCCATACAATACTGTCAGGAGAATGCCAGCTCATCAGCCAAACCTGCAGCTAATCACAAAGGGGCATAAAGAGGTACTTGACCCCATTGAGCTTGTGAGGCTTCCAAGAGATTCGGAAAAGTACCAAGCTTTAGATGAGAACATCTCAGATTTGGGCCACTTAGCACTTAAATGCAACGGTGACTGTCATAAGGATGAAGCCCTCAGGGCTGGACCTGATCTCCATGTGGATCTGATAAAATCAAGTGCGAGTTTGAGAGCTAATCTCTTGTCTTGTCGCTCACCTGCATAGCAACGAGGCTGAAGAGGCTGACGCATTCCTCGCGCCTCGTTTAAGAGAACAGGATAGAGTGGGATTAAGGGCTACTTTTGAGACAAGCCATCACACAACCGCAGAACATAAAAAAATACTGTCCAGAAAAATATGGAGCGGGGTTCTCCGGTGCTTCTCCGGGCTAGAAAGCTCTCAAGAGGGCTTCCTGGAACATAACTTGGGATTAGACTTATGTCGCAGACCTAAAAGAAGGATCTGATAATTTATGGGAGGGATTTAACTGTGAGGCCACAGTTGCACAACAAGGCAGTCACTTGCAGGAATCTTCTGTGTTGATACACTCTGATTTACTGGAAGTGGAAGCAAGGTCCAAATGTTATCACAACCATATGGAGTATAGGTTATGAATATTACGATTTAGTGTCAACGTGACCTTGGGAAAACCAACCTTGTACTTGGTTCATTGCGTTAGTGGATAATTGCATATTCAGTCCAACTTTAGACAAGTCGGAGGCCTTTTTGTTATTGCATAAAATTCAATATTTCCTGTAGTACTTCCTGATGAGCCCAGGCTGTCTGTGTGTATGTGGGTCGGTGTATATGCATGTGTGCAACAAAATATACAGTGAGAGTCAGTAAGCAATTCAGTTCTCTTAAAAGACTCTTCTAAGACATAACAAACAGTAAATTGTCTGTACTAAAACAAAACATTTAAAGCACGTGGGATATGGACTTTGCTACGCCTCTTAAGCCCTACTGTTGGGTGTTGTCCCAGAAGTTATATTACTAAAATAAACATTTGTGTTTTATGAATATCAAATATTTGTTGTAACCAGTAATGCATTTCAAATTCATTATATTCTATTATTCTGAATTATTAAATGTTTAGCTACAGTAGGATATTCTAGCTCTCACTAAAAACATGAATCATTTTAATATTTATTGTGCCATCACAACAAACAGTTTTTCCCCTCAGAATTTAGTGTACCTCATTACTAAAGAGACAAAAGAGCATGGGCTACTTGAGATGAAACAGAATAGAAAAATCAAGTAAATATCCCTTGTGAACCTAAGTTATTTTGATTGTGCATCATGTCCAGTCTTTTTCAAATTTTGCACAAAAGTGTGAAAATTTTATTTGACAATTGACAAGTTTTTGCCCATATTGTTTCCACAGCTGTCATTTCCATGACACAATGCTTTTAAAATGCATAATTTGAGATGATATTAAAATGACACTGGTGAAAATGTTAATTTATGTTTCAAAAACAAATGGCCAAACTGACAGAATTCTCCTGGATAACCACTGTTGAACATTGTTTGCAGACAAATTAAACCAATGAGTGTGTGAAAAGTCTGTTTTAAGTGGATTTATTTTCTTTAAGCCCTCGGGGCCAAAAGTGACCATAGTTGAAGAAACACCCATATAAGTTTTCACAAATGCAACTTTGCCGTTTGATTGCAGAAGTTTAGAGTCTGCAGTTTAGAAGATGTATGTGGATTCAGCAGTGCACAGCAACATATGTGAGCCGAGCAGGGTGGAGCTGGACCCCGGGCCGCTGATCGTGACTGGTTGGTGGGGAGAGAGGCCCCGACAAGGTGGGTCCCAGGCCTGCAGCGAGGTCCTAGGGAGTCATTTCAGATGTTGTCCATGACATAACGCTGGGCTGATGTGTGCATGGTGTGCGTGCTCCCCTTTTCTACTCACCCCGCCTGTCTCACCTCTGCTGCACTGGAAGTGGTGGAGTTTTGACAGCTGTGTTTGGATCACTCCGATGGCGGTCTGGGGGAAAAGGGTGTGTGCTTTAGTTGTGCGTGAGCTTGTGTGGACTTCGATATCAGGTGTATGTGAATTTCTGTATGTTAGACCGGTGATCTATAGGCAGGGTGGAAACGTAAAGCATATTCATGCTCATTTGTTGACATATGACCTTGAATGTTGCCCTCATCAGTGAGGCCGAAGCTTTGGGAATAAACCTGGAATGTGGGGCTAAGTGGGAGCTGGCGGGCGGCTCAGCTCTTCTGGGTTGCGGGTAGCATGCTCTGGCCGGCCTCATGAGTCTCAGCTGATCCCAGCGTTAACCACAACTCTGGTGGTATCAAGGTTGGAGTGAACTCTACCATGAGCCCTATACACTCTTAAAGTGCCCCTGTTATGCTATTTTAAAGGTTCCTGATTTTGTTTTGGAGGTCTCCTACAACAGGTTTAAATCTATCAAAGGTCAAAAAGCACTTTCATTTTCTCATAATATACATTGCACATCACCGCATTTTTCAATGATTCTCAAACGACTTGTCAGGTGAATCAGTCTCTCTAAATCCCTCCTTTCCGTGAGTATACTCTGCTCTGATTGGCCAGATGGCCCAGTCTGTTGTGATTGGTCTACCGCTTATAGCACACATCGGAAACAAAACGCCTATAACCTTTAACTTCAGCTCAGGAGGCTTCCTAAAGCTCAGCGATTGTACACACTGTAAAGACAGTAGTGATGGCATTAATTTTACCATATCAATCTGAGCGCGTGTCCGATAATGAAACATTGGAAGAATTAGTTATTCAACCCGAACCTCCATCGCATGGATGACTTGAGCAGGACGTTTCTCGGTGATGCGCTTCTCAGTTTGAGGTACATTATGATATGTTTCAGCTGTAATTCCTCACCATCAGCATTAACAAGAGTATGTCCGTCAACAAGCCGATGTTTATATTTCTTTCTGTGCAGATGTGGGAACTTTATCAATAACGGTGCATACGTTTGCCCAGCACTAACGTGAATCACTGATGTAACATTAAAGTTTGCATCTTTCTCCATCCTTTATCTTTACTCGAAGTAGTAAGAACAACAGACAATCTGCACTGATTTATAGTTTTAGGTAATAGTGTCCCACAGAGGATTTGCAGAGATATTTTGTGAGACAGTAATAACGTGAGTTAGCTGGTTAGCCGGAAACTTAACACAATATAAAACACAAAAATACGTAATTTGAACACCCGGTAGAAAATACATACCTCAATAATTAATCATATGTAAGTTGGTTGTGATTCTGAGAAGCAAGTTGGTCCAAATAAATTGAGTACCGACCCATCTTCCAAGAGCAAGTGTTTTGCAAATCCATCGTTGAACTCCGAGATTTGAGAAGTAGTCCTGAGTAAAATTACGTTTGAGGGCAGGTCAGTTGTTCGCAGGCAGACAACATGCAACATAGGCGGGCATTATGCAAATGCATTTTCTAGTGATGTAGAACTGTTATGCAGTGGGATTCGAATTACAAACGTCTCGTTTATGCGGTTCATAGTTGATTCTTTATTTTGGGAGACAATAACTTTATTGATCGTGCACTTTCGACTTTACAACTTTGCAGAACGTTAACATTCTCACAAACAGCTATATTACACACTGCATGAACGGAAATATTCGAAAAACCATTATTTTTCAAATAACTTTAAAAATAAAGGTTTCAAAAGGGGGGTTACCCAGCGATGCCATAGAAGAATTATAAGAATTTTTTTTCCCTGAGCTAGAAATCTAGAAGTACTTAATCTTAAAGTAAAATCTGTGTAAAATACATTATTGCGCTTTAATTGACATTAGCCAGATGTCGGCTAAAGTGCTGAAGGAAGCATCGGGCCAATAAACTTGCTTATTTCCAGGTCAACAGAACTGAATTGAGTTGGATTTCTAGAGCTGCTTTTTCTGTGCGCTGCACATGATGCATCATATGTGTAATTGCTTTATTGTTTTTCTTGGCAAGGGGCGAGCTCTTTCACAGCTGTGAAGTTGAATAGACTAATTAAGTCAGAAGAGTTCATGGAGGAGCAAGGTGAATCACTCTTACCGCACGCCTGGCACCTGCGTACCAAACAAGCCGTGTTCCTGCAGTGTTACCGTAACAATGTTGCATGTTTTTTTCCGATAGCATGGCTCTGATGACCTCATGCGAAGCTGTAAAACCTCACACTTTCGTAAGCTCTTTATTGCAGGCACCTTGACTCTAGTTTACCGACCAAACACCACTGCTTATCAGCAAGGCTGACACAGGAAAGACAAGCAGGAAACAATTCTGCCTTACCAAAAGGAATGCTGTGATATACCTACTTCTTTAGAATAAGTAAAAGCTAGCTAATAATTACTCTGACCTTAGCATCATTACAGAAGATTAGCTTCATTAGACAGATGTGTGCTTTTACATCTATTAGCCAACATAATAAAAAAAGGCATGTCAGTTTCTTTTCTGTTGTTGCTTTTTAGATGTGTCCTCTGGGAAGGAAAGTGAATCAACGCTAAAGCTACGTTGTTTCTTTTTTCCTGCTGTTTTTCAGGATGGTCATAACCTTAGGTGGTTACTCTCTCGTGGTAGAATCAGGAAGCAGTTCCCTTTTTTCCCCCATTTTGCCCAAGAAGCTCATAAAAACACAGGACATCCTGTGGACTTTTAATGACACTGTGCACATTGTAATGAAATGAGTCAAATAAACACTCCCGGTCATGTCAACCAATAAACAAGCATGACCTGAGGAACGGGTGGTTTTATGTATCTTTATCATTCATCCTATTATACCAAGGGTTATTAAATGGCCCACCTGGAGATATATTCCAAGCATGCAAACATGCTCAGTTTGGGTTTGAATCATCTTACCGGTTAAGTCCATTATTGGTCCATCACTTTATTATCAATGCCAACTGCTTCAGTCTCCATCTGTGGTTGTACTTTTGTTGTTAGTGGGGTTTGGCCTATTCGTAACACTTGATCCAGGAAGGATCTGGTGTTGCCATGCCACCAGGTGGCTGATCTATATTATTGCTCTTTTGCTAGTGTGGAATTTAAAGCCAACAGATGGTACAAAGACATCTGAAAATGACCACAACTTATAAAATCTCTGAAGAAAAACATTTTTCCACATAAGAAGAGTTGTACTTATTTTTGTATTCCCACATTTAGTTTTTAATCACCAAACAAAATCTGAGTTAAAATAAGACAGTGGTTTTACTCTTTCCTTTCATGGTTGTGTTTCTGACTATGGTGCTCATGTTTTGCCCACTGGAATATTTATAGTGCAATTCAAATGAATTATGCCAGACAGGAAAGATAAAAGTGTTTTGATCTTGTATTTAAAATTTCTTCAAATGTATTCACATATACAAGTTATTAGAAATTGTTCACAGAATGGGAATGGAGCGGAAATAAAGTTTTTGATTTTTAACTTAAGCCTTAAATGTGCATTAATATAAGATGCAATTCAATTCTGTAACTTCACTTGGTAGCAGACTTTGATAATGATTTGTGGTCATAATGGCTTTGATAAGAGTGTCATAGTGATAAGATGACTGATAAATATCCCTCTCATATTATCTCTTTCATGCTCTGAACACATGCTCAAAATCCAACAATACACTTTCAAAAGTGAGAAATTACATTAACTACTTAATAGGCATATCAGGCATTTGGTTGAGGTCAATTTGAGTCATTATTATCTTGTTTATAGTCACCTTAACCTAATTGAGGTATTTAGTAGCCTATAGTCATATATCATGTCTATAATATCAATACAGATGATCATTCATATTGAAAGTGCACTTTCAGTTCTGCATTGCTATGTTATTTACGCTCAGTTAAAATATTGTGTTATTCACTTTTCTACTGTTTCACATATCATAAAAACGTTTTGATATTTAATTTAAATCAGTCATATTTGTGTCTGGAATTTGTGTCTGGACCTATGTTTGCAATTATGCATTTTTCTAAAGTAAGGCTCAGAAATTTTAGTCTATTTTGGTGTTGTTTTACTAATGTGTTTTAATTCTCTTACACAGGTGAGCATAACTACTGATCAATAAGTGTATTTTTACCCTCATAAAGATTTGTTCCACCTATCACACATTTTCATTAAAAGAGACATAGTTCATTGGTTCTCAACAATGTTCCAAAGGGGCCTCAAGATAACTTCAAATGATTTAAAATAAGCCAAAACAACTAAAATCAAGATATTTCTTAGTATTTGGTTATTTTTTATTGCAAATATTTCTAGTTATGCCAAGCTCTAAAATATCGTATTGGGTAGAAATTAAGGCGGGCCTTGAAGTAAGACTGAGATCCACTGATATAGTTAAGTGGGAAAACGTCTCGGTTACGTATGTAACCCTCGTTCCCTGAGTAGGGAACGGAGACGTTACGTCGGATGACGACGAATGGGGTTTCGCTTAGAACACCTATCGACTTCGAGTATTACAAAACGAGCCAATGGCAAAGAAATGCCATGGGTCTGCGGAATTTGCATAGCGTATCTCCGCCTTACCTCGTGGGTATAAAAGGAGGACGCCGGCAACAGGCAGATATGTTTCTTCGCTGAGGAGCCAAGACTGAGCTCAGGCGATCCCCGCGGTACAGCGGAAAGTGGCAGGCAGACGTAACGTCTCCGTTCCCTACTCAGGGAACGAGGGTTACATACGTAACCGAGACGTTCCCTTTCGTTGTCACTCCGAGTTACGTCGGATGACGACGAATGGGGTTACCAGTCTAATCACGCCACCTTCTCAGCTGTCTTCCAGTGCCCTGCGTAAATCTGAGATCCCTGTCGTGAGACTGGCACGGACGAAGGACTCCTATTTAGCACAGGAATACCAAGGTACACTGGGGGCATATCCCAAAGTTTAGGGGAAATATGCAATTACTGCCAACCCAGAGGGGGGGGACTTAGAGAATACACATATGACCCGAAGGAGACATATGGAGAACACTGGGGTGTCCAGCCGCAGGTGGAATATTTCAACCCCAGGGGTGGCAAGGTGGCTTGCCAAGGGAAAGACACACGCTCAGAGAGGCTTACAGTGGAAATACACATGTGGGGGTCGCTCAGAGGAGGGGCCATGCACACGGGAGGCACCTAGCCGACGCACAGGCAATAGACACTGGCGCCAACGTCAGGAGTGCTGGAGGAACTCAGGGCTTTTTGGGGAAGCTCACCTGAGGAGAATATCGCACGTATCCAGTCCGTGGAGTGGAATGGCGAGCAAGCGAAGACACCTGAGCGGGTCCAGTACTAGCTGGTTGAAGCGAGTACATGAGAGGACACTGGCTCCACTCGGAGATTGTAGAATCTGGCGAATGTGTTAGGTGTCGCCCAGCCTGCAGCTCTGCAGATGTCTGTTAGCGAGGCGCCATGCGCTAGAGCCCAAGAGGATGCCACACTCCGGGTGGAGTGGCCGGTCACACCAAGGGGGCACGGTCGACCTTGCTGCTGGTATGCCAAGGCAATGGCGTCCACTATCCAGTGAGACAGCCTTTGCTTGGAGAGAGCCTTTCCCTTCAGCTTCCCACCATAACAGACAAAGAGCTGGTCTGAAGTCCTGAAACACTGCGTCCTGTCTACATAGGCGCGGAGGGCGAGTACTGGACAGAGCAGTGCCAAGGCTGGGTCTGCCTCCTCCGGGGGCAGCGCTTGCAGGTTCACCACCTGGTCCCGGAAGGGAGTGGTAGGAACCTTGGGCACATATCCAGGCCGGGGTCTCAGGATCACGTGAGAGTAAGCCGGCCCAAATTCCAGGCACGCTTCGTCAACGGAGAATGCATGCAAGTCCCCCACCCTCTTGATGGAGGCCAATGCAACCAGGAGCGCTGTCTTCATAGACAGGAACTTAAGCTCCACTGATTGCAAAGGCTCAAAGGGAGCACTCCGCAGGGCAGTTAGAACCACTGAGAGGTCCCAAGAGGGAACGAGAGGAGGACGAGGAGGATTCAGTCTCCTCGCTCCTCTCAGGAACCTGATGATCAGGTCGTGCCTTCCAACAGACTTACCTTCGACTGGGTCATGGTGTGCGGCAATAGCGGCAACATAGACTTTCAGGGTGGAGGGAGACAGCCTTCGCTCCAGCCTATCTTGAAGGAAGGAAAGCACGACACTAATCGAACATCTCCGGGGGTCTTCTTGAAGAGAAGAGCACCAGTTGACGAAGAGGTTCCACTTCAACGCGTAGACGTGTCTCGTGGACGACGCTCTAGCGGAAGTGATGGTAGCCGCCACCGTAGGTGGAAGGGTACTCAAACCTGCTTCGTCCCGTCCAGGAGCCACACGTGGAGGTTCCAAAGATCGGGACGAGGGTGCCATAGGGTGCCCCGTCCCTGAGAAGGAGGTCCTTCCTCAGGGGAATCGGCCAGGGAGGTGCTGTCGCGAGGAGTACTAGTTCGGAGAACCAGGTCCGGGCGGGCCAGTATGGCGCGACCAGAATGACCTGCTCCTCGTCCTCCCTGACCTTGCGCAGGGTCTGCGCAAGAAGGCTCACTGGGGGAAACGCATATTTGCGGCCCCGCGGCCAGCTGTGCGCCAGTGCATCCGTGCCGAGCGTGCCCTCGGTCAGGGAATAGTACAGGGCGCAATGGGTCGAGTCGTGAGAGGCAAACAGATCTATCTGTGCGTCCCCGAACTGGTCCCAAATCAGCTGAACCGACTGGGGATGGAGTCGCCAATCTCCCGGGAGGGGCTGAAGCAGTGCGCTGCACAGTTCAGGGCTCCGGGGATGTAAATGGCATGAAGCGACCTCAGATGCTTCTGACTCCATATGAGGAGGTGGCGGGCGAGTTGCGACATACGGCGGGAGCGTAGACCACCTTGATGGTTGATGTACGCTACAGTGGCGGTATTGTCTGAGCGGACTAGTACGTGTTGGTTCTTGAGCACGGCCCGGAAGCGGCGCAAAGCAAGACGTACGGCCAGCAACTCGAGGCAATTGACATGCCAGAGGCGACGGGGTCCTGTCCAGGAGCCCGCGGCAGCACGTCCATTGCACATGGCACCCCAGCCCGTGGAGGAGGCATCTGTCGTTACAACAACATGCCGCGAAGCTCGTTCCAGGGGCACTCCGGCCCGTAGAAAACTGAGGTTCGACCACGGGGTGAAGGTCTGACGGCAGGTCGGAGTAACTGTTACTCGGAGGGTGCCGTGTTGCCATGCCCACCTCGGGACTCGGTCGCGAAGCCAAAGCTGAAACGGTCTCATATGAAGCAATCCGAGCGGCGTTGCCGCGGCTGCAGAAGCCATATGCCCAGGAGCCTCTGAAAAAGTTTCAGTGGAACCGCACTCTTGCCCTCGAACTGTCTCAGGCAAGTCAGCAGTGACTGCGCGCGCGCTAGCTCGTAAGCTGCGCGGACATGGCGACCGAGTCGATATCCATACCGAGAAAAGAGATCCTCTGCACGGGGCAAAGTTTGCTCTTCTCCCAGTTGACCCGAAGGCCCAGACGAGCTAGGTGCCGAAGCACTAGGTCCCTGTGTTCGCAACCTGAACTCGAGAGTGAGCTATGACCAGCCAGTCGTCGATATAACTCAGGATGCGAACCCCGTGTTCCCGAAGGGGAACAAGGGCAGCCTCGACGACCTTCGTGAAGATGCGAGGAGACAGGGCTAGCCCGAAAGGGAAAACCGCGTACTGGATGCCTGCCCCTGAAAGAAAACCGAAGGAACGGTCTGTGTCAAGGAGAATAGAGACATGAAGTAGGCGTCCTTCAGGTCGATCGCTGCAAACCAATCCTAGGCCGTATGCATTCGAAAACGCGTTTGAGCATCTTGAACGGCATCCTGTGAAGGGAGCGGTTCAGCACGCGCAAGTCCAGGATTGGCCTTAACCCACCGGTTTTATTGGGGACAATGAAGTAGGGGCTGAGAAGCCGGCTGACCTCATCTCGGCTGGAGGGACAGTCTCGATTGCGCCCTTCGCCAGCTGGGTGGCAATCTCTGCTCTCCTGATGGGGGCATAGCCACCGACAAAAGTGGAGCGGACTCCCCAAGTGGGGAGGAGACCGTGCGAACTGAATCGCATAGCCGAGCCTGATGGTCCGCGCGACCCAGCGGGACAGACGGGGAAGCTCTAACCAGGCTCCCAGGAACTGAACCAGCGGGATCATGCGACCACAGGCGTCCCCCCGGAGGGGCAGCGAAGCGGAGTAACTGGCCCAGACGTGGACGGCATAGCGGCCCGATGTGGGGGCACAGTTAGCAACCGCGCCCTGGCAGAGGGGCCAGGGGAGGACCAGGCTGGTCGTCCCGCGGGGGCCTGCTCTGCCAGGGGTCTGGCGACAGAGGGGGACAGGGGCGAAGCGGTCCGTGGACGGCACACCATGTCAACCACCTCTGGGACAGAGGGGGACGAGGAGAGCACGGCTTGTGGGCGGCGCTCTGTGACGTCCGAGAACTCTGTGCTCAGAGACGGGAGAATCAGCTCTTTGGAGAATAAGGATTCTTCCCCGGCCCTCCCCGGGGAAAGGAGTGGTCCTGCTACCAACTCCTGGAAAGAACTGAGTCCCATCTCTGAGGAGCCCAACTCAAGAGCGCCGCTTAACCCGGCGTGTAGCGGGGTGCGGGGCTGGAGAGGACTGTGGCGTCCGACCGCGGCCTCCAGAGCCGACCCGGGTGAACGGGCGGGGTGGGAGCCGCGGGGGGGCGCCCTCGGCAGTGGGCAGACCGAGGGATCTGAGCGGACGGCGGGGCCGTCGGGACAGAATCAACCTCAGCCTGCTCCATCGCCGAGGTGCCCGTCTCACGAGCGCCGCTTAACCCGGCGTGTAGCGGGGGGCGGGGCTGGAGAGGGCTGTGGCGTCCGCCCGCGCCCCCCAGAGCCGGCCCGTGAACGGGCGGGGTGGGAGCCGCGGGAGGGCGCCTTCGGCGGTGGGCAGACGAGGGATCTGAGCGGACGGCGGGGCCGTCGGGACAGAATCAACCTCACTCTGCTCATGGGCGGCTGAGAGCTGTTGGGCAAGCCCTCAACCGCACCGCCGAAGAGGCCGACCTGGGATATGGGAATGTCGGACAGACGGGTCCGCGCGACATCCAGCACATCAGACAGGTTCAGCCACAGACTGGTGAGCATCACCTGACCCAGGGAGCGTACGGCCACTTTCGTCGCTCAGAGAGCAAGGTCAGTGGCGGCGCGCAGCTCAGTGAAGAGCCCTGGGTCAGTCCCGCCCTCGTGCAGGTCCATGAGCATCTGGGTCAGGTGGACCAGCAGAATGACCATGGCATGCAGTGAGGCGGCTGCCAGTCCCGTGGCGCTATAGGATCTCGCCACAAGCGTAGACGAAAAACTTCAGGCCACGGGCGGGTGCTTAGGATTGCGCCGAGAAGAAGCACTCTGAGGACACATAGCATCGCAACAGAGCGTTCAGCCGGGGGAACCCCAGTGTACCCAAGGGCAGCGGCCCCATCGAGGGGAGGAAAGGCGGATGAGATCAGCGAGCGGTCCTAAGAAGACAAGGGGGTCTTCTAGGACTTCGAGATCTCATCATGCACGTCCGGGAAGAGAGGTATTGGGGTTTGCCACGGACGAGGGTCGGCGGCCTTACCCAAAACCAATCGTCCCAGGAAAGCATGGCCGTCATCTCCGGATCAGACTCAGGCACAGCCGTATGCACACCGGAAGGTGGCAGCTGTGACGAGCCCTCACTTCCAGAAGACTCAAGCCCACCTAGTGATGCTGCAACAGACATGGCATCTTCCTCTGTAGCTTCAACTGAAACACGCGGGCCACCAGAGGGTAGACTCGCGGGAATCAGCAGTTCACTAGCGGGCACCGTCATCGAAGAGGGGGGCTGGGGTCACGGACACATAGTCGGCGCCTTGTTCCAGACCGTAACCCTCAGGTCACCCTGGCCACCCGCCGAAGATCGGGGGGTGGATGAGGGGACTCTCACTCTTGCGAGTTCACCGAGTCTCGACCTATTTATGACGCGATGATCACGTTCCCTTGCGAGAACATGAGTCACCCACGAGCGCTGTTCAAGCATGATCAAACACACTAGACAGCGCTCGTGCCCATCAGAGTCCGATACCAGTCCGCTGCAACCAGAAATGCACGGGCGAGCCGTCTTTAAAAAGACGTGCCGCGTGCGAGCTCTTTTATGAGAGGAGAGAAAAAACTCCGCGATGTTGAAGCGCACAGGGAGACACACACACACTGGCAGATTACTGCACAGATCAGCAGGCACTGTGAGCTCGCTGCAGATCGCCGTCACACCAACACCGGAGAGAGAAGCTCGTCTCGTAGAGCGAAGTCAGAGATGACTGTGGAGTGAAGAAATGCTCTTGGCTCCGAAGCGAAAACATATCTGCCTGTTGCCGGCGTCCTCCTTTTATACCCACGAGGTAAGGCGGAGATACGCTATGCAAATTCCGCAGACCCATGGCATTTCTTTGCCATTGGCTCGTTTTGTAATACTCGAAGTCGATAGGTGTTCTAAGCGAAACCCCATTCGTCGTCATCCGACGTAACTCGGAGTGACAACGAAAGGGAACCCTGTTTATTTCTATGTAAATAACAGAAATTAGTGCTGATAGTGAAAAATAGTAAAAATAGTCGAAAACGTTTTTTATTATTAATTTAATATGTTTATTGAGGCTCACTTAATAGGTTAATAAATTTTTTTTTGCACAAAAAAATAAATATAGCCTATATGCAGAAAAACGTTTATTTTCAACCCTCATTCTGACTCTCTGTCTGAAATTATCTGTTTTTAAAGGGCGGCTTTTTAAGGCTTGTCAGTAAACAGCCACTGTTATGATTGGCTGATGTCATTGCATAGGAAACAATATCAATGGCCACTCGCTATCGCACGGAAGCAAGTGTTTTGAAAACATTATCCATATAAAACTGTCATTTATAGACAAAGCATTTTACTTACGGTTTGTGATGTAGCTGCTGTCAGATCCAAATACAGTTGGCTGCTTAATCTTTCAACAAAAGTTTATTTGCAAACTCTCCATTACCGTGTGCTTCGTTTACTAAATAAAATGCTCCGAACAAACATATAATCAACGGACGAGATCCGGGACACCATTAAAATAAACCATCCACTTGTTTCAAACGCCGGGATCCTTCTAATGTCTGTACAGAGACGCAAACGACATGTTTAAACTGGATGCATCCAAGCAAAATTTCTTTCACTTCCATTTGTCCTCTTGTGCGTGGAGTGTGTCAGAAACTGACGTGCATCTGCATACTTTATCCAGTGTAGACAGCGTCATTGATTAATGGGTTCTGTTTGCTTTCTCTTCGCGTTTTATTTGCTCACATGCAGTGTGTAGGCAAATGTCAGCCGTTAAGCAACTGAATGCCAGTGCGCGGGGCCTATGGTGTGATGATGTAAAACGTACTCGGTTACTAACGTAATCTCGGTTCTCTCTAGAGAGGGAACGAGTACTGCGTAATGTCTTACGCTATCGGGAAAACCTCTTTTCCACGAGATATTGAAGCCAAAAATTATCCTTAATTTTGAATTAATGTAAAACGCTGTGCAGCAGCATGCAGACATAGGCAAGATGGCTTGCGCGCCTATTGGCTGCCCTGCGGCAACCGCAGCAGCCTATCGAGAGTGGCCCTGCGTGACACATATCCAATGGGGGCATTTCGCACCCATTTCGTCACGTCCCGCCAGAAAGGGCGTGGTCTCGCCCTATAAATATAGCTCGATTAGGCTGGTACAACTGGTTTTCATCGCCGAACCAGAGCTGTGTATGCACGGCAAGATACGCAGTACTCGTTCCCTCTCTAGAGAGAACCGAGGTTACGTTAGTAACCGAGTACGTTCT
Source organism: Siphateles boraxobius (assembly GCF_051911475.1). Lineage (NCBI taxonomy): Eukaryota > Metazoa > Chordata > Actinopteri > Cypriniformes > Leuciscidae > Siphateles > Siphateles boraxobius. The sequence goes on from NW_027509195.1 coordinate 14,602,455, forward strand.
CTTACGAGAGTATCTCTCGTACTGCGTAATATCTTACGCTATGGGGAACACAATGCAAAATGCCATGCGTACTGGGATCCGACACCAAAGTCCCAAGGGCAGTAGCCCGGGGCTCATATAGTGCATAATCACCATAGACTCACAGAGAGTCGGAGAAGAGAGGCTGCAAGCATCATTCCCCACGAAATAGCATCCTACAGGAGCTAGTTATGTTAACAGTGTTTCACACATACAGGGTGAACGTGTTCAGCCTGATCTGGAAAATAGTACGGGTTATTCAACACCCATGGAGCTGTTTTTTCGCTCAGTGAGCGATGCACAAGCAGAACTCAGCATCTGGGCCAGCACAGCGGGGCAGATAGCACTGAATTCTATACCGACAGAAGCTTGGCTTGTAAGGCGGGAACCTTTATTTTATAAAACCTTATAAATGTAGACGCCGAGGCCCAGCCCGCGGCCGTACAGATATCTTGCAGGGTAACCCCACTATACTACGCCCACGACGAGGCCACGCCTCTCATGGAGTGCGCTCTGACACCCAAAGGACACTGCAGGCCCTTAGAAGGAGGAGCTTTTCCCGTTCTGACCACTGGCCAAAGAACTGTCTGCCCTCGAGCAGCGCTCCCCATCCCGAGGTGGAGGCGTCCGTGGACACCACCTTCACACTCGAGGGAGTCCCCAGACTCACACCTGACTGATACCAGTCGGTTATCTTCCAAGGTTCCAAAGCTGAAACGCATTTCAGATCGACCCGGAGGCGAAACCGACCAGCGGTCCATGCCCTGGGCGGATCCCTCGCTTTTAGCCACAGCTGCAGTGGGCGCATGCGAAGCAGACCCAGCTGGAGCACTGAAGCTGCTGAGGCCATGAGACCCAGCATTTTCTGAAACCTTTTGAGCTGGACTATCGAGCTGCGGCGCAAGGATTTCACGGCGTGCTGAATGTCCGGTTCGCGCTCTGGTGACAGACGCGCTGTCATGGATAGCGAGTCCAGCACTGTTCCCAGAAAATACATTTTCTGGCTGGGAGACAGCGAGCTCTTCGCCCAATTGAGTGTGAGACCCAGATTCTCGAGATGCTCGAGTAATGTGGCCCTGTGTTTTATGAGCTCTGATTGTGATTGAGCTAGAATCAGACAATCGCCCAAGTAGTTCAAAATTCGCATGCCCTGGAGTCTCAGGGGTGCGAGAGCCGCGTCCATGCACTTCGTAAATGTACGGGGTGCCAGGGTCAGGCCGAACGGCAGGACTTTGTATTAGTATGCCTGGCCCTCGAAGGCGAATCTCAAGAATTGCCTGTGACGTGACGCTATTTGTATTTGAAAATAGGCGTCTTTCAGATCTATTGACGTAAACCAGTCCTCCTGGCGAACCTGCACGAGGATTTTCCTGGTTGTAATCATTCTGAACTGGCGCTTCGTGAGCTCTTTGTTCAGCTGTTGCAGATCTAGAATGGGTCTGAGACCCCCGTCTTTTTTCGGTACCAGAAAATACCTGCTGTATAGCCCCCCTTCGCTCTGAGCCTGAGATAAAGGTTCTATAGCTCCTTTGCTCAGTAGTTTCGCTATCTCGGCTCGAAGTAGAAGAGATACTTCGTTTTTTACCGTCGTTTCGACTCGTGCCGCGCAACGGCTGGGGCGTCGAGTGAACTGCAGCGAATAGCCTCTTTTTATAGTATTCAGGACCCATTCTGATACCCCGGGAAGCTTTGCCCACGCATCTGCGTGAATAGCTTTGTCTGCGTGTGGGAATGGGCACTGAGACGTGGGCATTCTTACAACACTCATAACACTATCGGCCGTGGCCGGAACACCAGAAAATACACTCTTTATTGGATTTATCTGGGTAGCCGTAAAAACGGCTTTTGTGTGCAGGAAAGCGGGCAAATGGACCTGCTTGTTGACTGCTAAATACGCTGGAACAGTCACATTGCATGGAACTGGACGAGCGAAACGTTTCGGTAAAAATCCGGCCGCAGCGGGATTTGAACATCGTCGCTTTCCTAGAGAGGCTAGGAAGGCTTTGAGACCTCGGGCTTGATTTCGATCCTCGGCCGGGGCCCGCGCTGAGGGGGGCGGCGTCCAGCAGAGTGAGAGCGTGGTCTCTGTTCTCGGGCCTGGCGGCGTTGAGAAGCGCCGGCCGCGGGTGGTGCAGGTTGCGGCTGGGAGCTCCGGGCAGACGGCTCTTTAGAGCGACCTGCAGCGGAACTAGAGCGCTTCGGAAGGAAGTGCTTCATCGCCTGCGATGTCTTTTGAACCTCTTGGAATCTGTCCGCGAAATCTTTGTGTAAATGTATTTGCCTGTGTGACATCACAAATCCTACAGTATATAAACTATCCATTTTTGGAGCTTGATTAAATAAATGCTTTGTTTATAATGAGGAGCACATTTTGAGTAACAATTCTTATCACTCCAATCACTGTCACGAGTTTATAGCTGTTTATAATAAACTTGCATAAGTGAGCAGAGAAATCTAGAGAAGTATCTTACTCTTATCTGACACTGATAATTAAATGGGCAGTCTATTTATTCTATTTAGTCTATTGGATCTATTTATTAATTTTAATGTTATTTATTCGTTGGATACCATCCATATTGAAAATAAATGACAGCATGCCAAAGATTGGTGCACAAAAATAGGTCAAAAACTATGGAGGGATTATTGGGTCAGATTGAAAACTAAAAGTCTAAAACTAAAAGTCTTAAATGAAAACTAAAAGTCTAAATCCGAAACTAAAAGTCTAAGTCGAAAACTAAAAGTCTAAGTAGAAAACTAAAAGTCTAAGTCGAAAATAAATTTGGTATTTAGGATTGGGCATTTTGTATTTAGGATTGGGCATTTTTTATTTAGGATTGGGCATTTGGTATTTAGGATAGGGCATTTAGTCATTTAGCCATTTAGGATTTAGGATTGGGAATTTGGGGATTTAGGATTGGGCATTTGAGGATTGAGGATTGAGGAGTGTATGCAAATAAGAAGGCGTGGGCCAAATACTGGAGGCTGGGTATGAAATGGCTGGTGCGCAGAGGCACCTTATGGACAGCAGAGGGAGCTCCCAGTGCTAAGGAGCACAATGGCAGAGCGTCCTCTTCAAAGTGAAAATTGTCTGCGCTGCCATGCAGGCTGGCTGCCACATTAAAAATTGCAAAGCCAGAGATAGCATCTTTACTGAGACAGGCGCTGGAAGTTGAAGTTATCACATTATAAAGTACAGTCCTCGCTCCAGCCCTGCTCACTCATAGCCTGACTACGTCAGACTTCGTACTTCCGCTCAATTTCATTTCGCTTCTGTACTTAGTCTGAGACATCGACATGTCTCTCAGTTTTCCTCCAGCCTGAAAACAGCCGGCCAATCAACGAACAGAGGGCGGGCCGAGAGCCGTGACGTAGACGCTAAGTGCCGAGTTTAATATTGGAGAAATCGAAAACGACCGCGGATATGGAGACACAGGACGCAATTCGCACTGTTGTGGAGAATATTCCTGGCATTTCCAAACTGAAGACCGAACAAGAAGAGTGTTTGGTAAACATTTTGAATGGAGGTGATGTCAGGGCCGCCCTACTCCCAACAGGTTTTGGTAAAAGTTTAATTTATCAAATATTACCGATCGTCAGCGAGAAACTGGGGAGGCCAAAGGCCGGCAAGGCGATATTTGTGATTGTGTCCCCCTTGGTTGCACTCATGGAGGATCAGGTTAAGGAGGCAGCAAAACTCGGTCAGCCATGTTCACTCCGGTATTTCGCTCGATGGTTTCGTTTTCGCATCATACATGTGTTTACAGTGGAAGTTCGATGCGGCTGAGCTGGCGAATAACACACGTCATAACCAAACATTATGTGATTGGCTTACGGGTAACCAATGATTGTATACTTCAGACAAGCGCCCCCCCACGATAAAGAAAACACTTTTCAATGATGCCATTCCAGACTCTGTCTATGAAGCAAAGCGAAGTAGCATAGTTTGGTATTACCAGGCTAGCTCACTCACTCTGTTTGGTTTCATTACAGTGTGCTCCTTAGCACTGGGAGCTCCCTCTGCTGTCCATAAGGTGCCTCTGCGCACCAGCTAAATGACTAAATCCCCAATCCTAAATACAAAATGCCCTATCCTAAATACCAAATGCCCAATCCTAAATACAAAATGCCCAATCCAAAATACAAAATGCCCAATCCTAAATACCAAATTCATTTTCGACTTAGACTTTTAGTTTTCTTAGACTTCTGGTTTTCGACTTAGACTTTTAGTTTTTGACTTAGACTTTTAGTTTTTGACTTAGACTTTTAGCTCTCTTACGAGAGGTTCTCTCATATTGCGTAAGTATAGCTTACGCTACGGGAAAGATTCATCTTTTCGAGATATTGAAGCCAAAAAATTATCCTTAATTTTTGTATCCATTGTCAACGCAGTGCAGTAGCTAGCAGACCTAGAGCAGGCTGCCTGGCGTGCTCATAGGCTACCCTGCGGGAACTGCAGCAGCCTATCACTGAACCGACGTGACGTCACGTCCAATGAAGGCGCTCGCGCCTTTACATCGTCAAAGCACGCCAATATGGGCGTGGCTTGGTGTATATAAGCAGGGTTCGTAGGCTGAATTCTCCGATTTTCATCTCTTCAGCGAAGCTCTTCGCATTGCTGGATCTAGAGAAGCCACCGCCGAAACAGCGACAAGCCAGCTAAGGACAGTGGCTGAGGAAGCCGGCTATCTTCGCCACCTTCAGCCTTCCCTGCCAGCTACGGTATCTGGCGACGTATCCTTTCTAAACTCTAGCTTCTAAGCACTAAAAGAGCGCGAGACGTCTTTTTCAAGATGTCTTGCTCCACTTGTGGCTCGTGCAGAGCCCCGCTCAGCGTCGGAGACCACCACGTTATCTGCGCTCTCTGCCCTAGACCGGAACACGCTGCGCTTGCCCTTTCTTCCGGAGGATGTGAGCACTGTGAAGAGCTTCCGATGTCGACCCTTTGGGCTCGACTCGAAGCTTGCAACCCTGAAGCTCTCACTCCGCGCAGGAAGAAGCCCCATTCCCAAAGGCCTCCGGAGCCTGCGGCCACTGCGACACGCTCGCCGGAGTCCCTCCCTCGAGCCTCGCCTTCTCCGCCGCCCCTCACCAACGCGCAGCCGCCGGCTACGGCCCGCTCTGCCCCCGCGTCTGACGATGAGGCGGAAGAACCCGCCGCTATTGACAGCTGTTCTATCCTGGCTTCTGATAGTGAGGATTGGTCGAGTTCTCAGCACTCCGCTGCCTCCTCGATCCAGGAATCCTGCAGGACCCGCGCCGGAGTGGACGCTGAGTTGATGCGCCTAATATCAATCTATCATATCAGACTCATATCAATCAAGTTGTGGATGTAAGTCTCGTGCCCGCTCGCAAGCGCTCACGCTTACTAACAAGCACTTCGCACACAGCACCGCGCACACACCACAAAGTGCAGCCTTATATGAGTCAGAATATGAACGTACTAACATGCACTTCGCCCAAGGCGTTAAACGCCCGTCACAAAGTGCAGTCTCATCCTGGTCAAGTTATGAATGTAAGTCCCGTGCCCGCTCACGAGCGCCCACGCTTACTAACATACACGGCGCCCATGGCTCCAGTTGCGCATCACAAAGTGATGGTAAAGCACTCCCCATTCACAGCTATTGGGACGCTATATATGAAACAGCCTGCTGTTGCTGTCAGCGAGCCGCCCCATTCAGGCACAGAGAGCGCGCGCACCGCGCCCATTCCTCCGGTCCAGTTTCTCGAACCTGCACAGCGCGGCGATCAGAACCCAGAGGCCATTCTGCCCCTAGCTACACACATAAAAGCATGGGAAGCGATTCCAGGGGTATCAGAATGGGTGCTAAGCACAATAAAGCAGGGCTATGCATTACAGTTCGCTCGCCGTCCCCCACGCTTCCTAGCACGGACCACGACGACATTGAATGCCGAAGTAGCACATCTACTTCGCTCAGAAATAGCAAAACTGCTGTACAAAAGGGCCAAAGAACCGGATGCCGCCTTCTCTGAGCGAGTCAGGCTTTTACAGCCATTATTTTCTCGTGCCCAAGAAGGACGGGGGTCTCAGACCCATACTAGATCTGAGACATTTGAACAAAGCTCTTATAAAAAAGACAGTTCAAAATGCTTACAACCAGACAACTCCTCGTGCACGTTCGCCCGAGAGACTGGTTTATATCTCTTGATCTAAAAGATGCCTATTTTCAGATTCAGATAATACCCCGTCACAGGCCATTCTTGAGATTCGCCTTCGACGGTCAGGCCAGAAGAACAGTCTTTCCAGAAGGACAGCACCGCCCCTCTGAAAACATTCCAGAGGATGCTGGGTTACATGGCTTCAGCTGCTGCGGGACTTCAGCTGGGTTTGCTACGTATGCGCCTGCTACAACGCTGGCTGGCCGCTCGTGTGTCTCACCGAGCTTGGGAGTCAGGCTGCGCCCCGATCAGAGTGACTCAGAGCTGTATCAGAGCTCTGCAGCCCTGGTTAGCGGCCGACTGGTACGAGCAGGGAGTGGTTATGGGAACTGTCTCATACCGGAAGGATCTCAACAGACGTGTCCAACACGGGTTGGGGCGTGCTCTTCGAGGGCAGACCAGTCTTTGGTCTGTGGTCAGACCGGGAAAAACTCCTCCATATAAACTGTCTGGAAATGATAGCGGTTGAGAATGCGCTGAAGCGTTTACTCCCATTTATACAGGACCACCATGTTCTAGTCCGCTCGGACAACATGTCTGTAGTGTTCTCCAGAAATCTCTGCAATCTGGCAGAACGCCTCTTCGTTTGGTCTCAGCACCACCTGCGCTCGCTGAGAGCGGCGCATTTGCCAGGCCATCTGAACGACGGCCCAGACAGACAGTCCAGGAACAATGTTCCCCCGGGGGAATGGTCCCTGCACCCTCAAACAGTCCAGTTGCTATGGTGCCTTTTTGGCAAAGCGGAAGTCGACCTATTTGCGTCACAGGACAACGCTCACTGCCCAAAGTTCTTTTCAAAGAACGAGGACGCGCTGGCCCAGACCTGGCCCAGCCGCCCACTTTATGCTTTCCCTCCGGTCTCTCTGTTACCACAGGTGATCAAGAGAATCAGGGAAACGCGCCAATCAGTGCTTCTCATAGCTCCGCGTTGGGAGAACCATACTTGGTTCCCGGAGCTGACGCGGCTGTCACAGACAGCCCCGTGGCCAATTCCGGTGAGAGCAGATCTCCTCTCTCAAGCTCGCGGCTCGATCTGGCATCCCCATCCAGAGCGCCTGTCTCTGCACGTATGGTTGACCAACGGTTACCCGTTGCCCTGCCAGACGCAGTAATGAACACCATCACGCAGTCTAGAGCTCCTTCTACCAGAAGGCTCTATGCGTCTAAATGGTCTGTGTTCTCTAAATTGTGCGCTGAAAAAATCTGGACCCAGGGAAGTGTGGGGTTTCGTGGTTGCTTAGTTTCCTTCAAGAGCTGTAGGAAAAGGGAAGGCCCATCTCCACGCTCAAAGTCTATGTGAAAGCCGTCGCAGCGTTCTTAGAATCGACGTGCGGCCAGTCAATAGGCAGGAACGAGCTCATCATCCGCTTCCTCAGAGGAGCCAGGTCCTCTTTCTATTGTCCTCGAGGCCCTGAAAGCATACCCCTTTAAACCTTTAGACTCTGCGGATCTAAAATACTTATCACTTAAAACCGTTTTTCTGATCGTTCTGTCGTCAGTCAAACATGTGGGGGACTTACACGCGCTGTCTGTTAGCGTTGCGTGTCTTGAGTTTGGCCCGAATGACTTAAAAGTCATCCTCAAACCTAGACATGGCTATGTTCCTAAAGTGATTGGCACACCGTTCAGAGCACAGGTCATTTCGCTATCGGCTCTGCCAGCATCCGATAGTGAGAGTGATGTTAATCTCCTCTGCCCGGTCAGGGCCGGTCAGGGCCCCTTTCAGGCGTTCTGAGCAGCTTTTTGTTTTGTTTGGTGGGCGCACCAAAGGTCTCGCCGCTTCGAAACAGACTCTATCCAGATGGATAATAGCATGATTGCAGCTGCTTATACAGCAAAAAGGCTGCAATGCCCCTTTGGCGTCAGGGCTCATTCCACCAGAGGCGTGGCCTCTTCGTGGGTATGGTCCAGTGGAATTTCTATTCATGACATATGTGTGGCGGCGGGCTGGGCCTCCCCTTCCACCTTTGTCAGATTCTATAATCTGGAAGTTCCCGCCCTGCAGGCGAAACTGCTATCAGTCTAAGTGAGAGGTCAGTTCTGCCCAGGTACTATCGTGCGCAAACTACTCTCACATGGTTTAACTCTTCTGGTTGAGCTGCACTGTGACAGGTTATGTGCTATATGCTTATACATTGACCATCGTCGCCGCTCTGTATTCCCTGTGAGTGCTTATATACATGCGCTTATATATACATGCGCTTATTTCCGCTGATCTGGGATCCCCGTTTTTTTCTGGGACTCATAAGTGGATGCTGGCGCGCACGGCGTTGACAAGGGGTTCCTGTAGCGTAAGCTATACTTACGCAATACGAGAGAACCTCTCGTAAGAGAACGTACTCGGTTACCTAGCGTAACCTCGGTTCTCTCTAGAAGAGGGAACGAGTATTGCGTAACCTGCCGTGCTTGCGCCACGAGCGTTTTTCACTTCAGTCGATGAAAACCAGAGAAATCAGCCTACGAACCCTGCTTATATACGATAAGCCACGCCCATATTGGCGGGCTTTGACGCTGTGACTCCCCATGAGCACGCTAGTCAGCCTGCCCTAGGTCTGCTAGCTGCTGCACTTGCGTTGACAATGGATACAAAAATTAAGGATATTTTTTTGGGATAGGATAGGATAGGATAATACAACATCAGCGATCACTGACATTCGCATTCAGACAGGATTAGATTTCTCTGAGGACTGTTGAGTTTTCTGAAAAACAGTAGGTAATTTGCCCTGACATTTTTACTGAGGTTGTGTGAGAAAAACGCAGACTTGGCAGATTCAGATGGGATTAAAATCGCAAAGTACATCTGTGAGACACTAATTTCTCTAACGTCCCCCTGGAAAACTAGTCACGTCTGATTAGGGCTAGACCTCTTATATGTCAAAAGATCAAGGCAAACTTGATTTCTCATGTCATGACCCCTTTAAAAATGCAAACAAAATGCAGGGAAATTTTGCACTTGAAACTTTTGTAAACACAGGTGGATATGACCATAACTGTCTGAGTCATATGTCCTCGTTCGTCTCTCGTCTGTGTAGTTAATAAAGTTATTTTTGTTACAAGTGGTTTGCATAACACCTGGTTCCATGCCAGATCTTGGGCTGGCCAGTTGCTGCGATACACAGGTCATGCACTCTCTCTCCCTCCTGCAGCGAGGCTCTTCAAGACATGATTAACGGCCGTTCACATTTTCCCACTCTCTCGTTCTTGTTCTTTCTCTCTTTTCCTGTTGGGATTCTTCATCTTTAACCTAACATTAAGTCTGTGGCCCGTGCAACAGCACATGTGTGTTCCAAGTTCCCACAAGGAAACTGCTGGGGTTGATGAGAGAGGCGGACGGCTCGGGATGGCTGGTGTGTCGTTGGTGGAGTCCTGATCGGGGCTGTAAATTCAAGCGGGGAGGGCGAGATCCTGTAAGATGAAACCCTTTTCCCTCCGTGTATCAGCAACACAGCTCGGGCCGAGACAAGAGAGAAGAAGCAGGCAGTAAATCCATTGGAGTTCACTGATAGCACTGTTTGCACAGCCACCGCCGCCTTCTTTGATCAAATCGCCGGGGGAGTGGGGGTCGTGTGTCGCTGCCAAAGGTCAGCTATATATTACGCTCCTAAAAGTGATTACTGAAATTCTTAACTGAAACCATTCTGCTGCCAGGGTGTGCCAGAAGCCCCTGCAGCGGTGTCTGGCCCGCTCGGGGGCCTCTCTGTAGCCCCGTGCGCCAGAGAAATGCTCTCTGCTTGTGTTTCCTATCAGAAGAGGAGGGCCCGAGAGAGCCACACATGGAAACCCGCTATCCAATTGCAGCTGTGGTGGGTAAAAACCCACAGTTGAGGCTTTAGAGTCAGGAAATTTAAATGTGTAGTGCACTTCAAAGGGAGGAATGGCAAATTAGGCTAAGACAATACGTGGCCTTGCATTCAAAACAGTATAAACAAGGTCTGCTTTGTGTTTACTGTCCTCTTTCTCTTTTTCGCTGCGCTGGACGGGAAGAAACCAGCTGATCACTGCTATGCTGTAGGTATTGCTCAGTAAAAGGTTTTACATGACAGCTCGATTAGCCACCTGTTTAAGTAAATGGACAGTTCACCCAAAAATGAACTTTATGTTATCATTTACTTACCCTCATGTCATTCCAAACCTGCCCTTTTTTCTGTTTGTGTACATGCAATGAAAGTAAATGGGGTCCAAAACAAACAAACCTGAGACATTTGTTTTCCACAGAAGAAAGAACATCATACAGGTTTGGAACAATATGAGGGTGAGTAAATGACAAAAGTTTCAATTTAAGGTGACGGTATTGCCGATGACACCTGTAAGCATGTGAAAAGTCCTTTTCAGCAATTAGCAATCATAAGATTAAAGGCCCATTCACACCAAGGAGAATAACTATAAAGATAAAGATGTAGCTAATTCTAAAAAGCATTCTCAATATTAAAGAGGAGCAGAGTTCACACCAAAGCTTTAACGATAACAGCATAGAGAAACGATATTGCTGGAATCACTTTCAGAATGATTTTTATCCAGCTGATGAACCATAAAAATATTGACAGCCAATCAGAATCCATCCTGCTGTAAGGAGCGTGAGCATTTAAAGCGTCAGACAAGCACACGCTCGAAATAAACAGAACGATATCGTCCGCTGGTGTTGGACGCTAATATAGTTATCGTCCTTGGTGTGAATGGGTCTTAACACTCTGGACAGACAGACAGACAGACAGACAGACTTCTTCCTCAGATCCAGTGTATCATTGAGATTTAGTTTAATTCATAATTTGAATTCGGTTTTTTGTTTCTATTTTCAGTTTTAGTTTTTTAGTAGGCTACATCAAGTTACTGTCACTTGCCCGTATACGGGCAACCGAAATTTACTTCAAAATATTACTATTAAATCCTAATTTAATCATGACAAACTATATATCGTTGGAATGGTCTAAGACTCCTGAATAGATATTTTAGCGCTGTTTTTTTCTTACAAATTTTGTATGAACAGTAATATATGAATTTATGACAAGAGTGCACCTCAAAAAATCAACGTCATTACAGGAGTTTCTGACCTTTGTCACAAAAAGTCGACGTACACACTTTTAATAACTGAAACTTTGTTTTTTTAATGCTAAAAGTTCATAATAAAACATAATCTAGTATTTGTCAATAAAAAAAGATAAAATTATATTTTAAAAAGTAAAGTAAAAAGTCCTCTAAAAAGTATATTATATATTATATATATATATATAATTTTTTATTATTATTATATCACATATTTTAGTACTTATCATAAATTAGGTATCATTTGAAAGCTTACGAACTCAGAATTCATCCTGTAAAAACCGTTTTGAAATTGGACGTTGCGTTACCATAGAAACGGTATTTTTTTATTAGGCCCCTCCCCTTTTGGGCATCATCTTTCATAATTTATTATCAAAAATGTTCTAATCTTGACAAAACACATATTGTCAGAAAGGTCTGAGTCTCAAGGTTCCATATTTAGTGACAGAAGTGATATTTGGATAGAAATGTATTAATTTGTTATGGCAGAATGCATACAATTAAATTCAATGGAATGCAATGGCACCCGGTGGCTATTTTTGGTATAACGCCTAAACAAAATCTCATGGGAACTTCAATTTTTGTGATATCAACTTTAAATTTGGAACACAACTTGGTTAGATATATAGCTTTCATTTTATAGTAATTTTATAGTAAAAAATATTTTGTAAAATATTTATTTTATATTAAAAAAAATATATTAATAAAGTATATTTGATTTACTGTAAATTTTAACTTCCATAACTTTTTCATACTTTAATTTTTTGAAGTGCTTTCACCTCAGTAATAATCTGCCGATTGTTTTCTTTAAAACAAGACCAAACTTAGGTCTATATTCCAAAGCATTCTTGAATTACAACCATTTAGGTTTGTATACTGCATTTTAATGTCAATTATCAAAAGGGGATGACAGCTAAGGGGTTAAACTTAATGAAATTGAGAAATGTGGCTGTGGCAACTGGCTAAAAGTCACTATGAAATCATAATTGACAATTCTTAATTGTTATGGAATATTGCAATGTTTATTATAAATGATTTACCTGTGCACAACATTATTGCAATATTTGTAATAAATTATGTATCTGTTTATTATTCATGTGTCCTCATAATCTTTAATCAAAATAACTTCCCTTCCCTATTACAGCCACATCTCTCCTCTTCTCTGATGACTTCTGGCACGAGGGCGAGACAGCCTGCCAATCACATGAGATCGACCAATAGCAAACCACAACCATCCCGATAGATTCCTGATAGACGAAATCAAGTCCTGCCCTACATTTTTTTCTTGTCCAAGAAGTTTCACTCGGATATATGTGACAAAATAGGGAAGAAAAGACTATTGCAACTTTAAATATTTTTTTAAATATATTTTTAAGATTTGAGTTAAGGCTCCTTTTATTTCAAGTAATGAAAATGTTTGTATGATCAAATTTCAATTACAATAGTTTCTGATTGTAATATCTGCAGATAAATCTGAACTTCCACAGCATTCTTTCCATATAGCTGCCAAAACGTTGCCATCATGGGATAGGTGAAATGTGAAGTCGCGCTCAATTAAACTTTATACATGTTCGCTGGTCATTATACCGAAGATTGCCTCGTGTTATCTTTGGCAGACCTCGGCTTGGCACTTAAATAAAAAGGGATGATGTATTTCCTCATATGTAATTTGCAGTGGGCTACTGAGAGAAGAAAAGGGAAAGAGAGAGAGGGACGGAGAGAGAAAGAATGATGCCTGTTTGACCGGCAGGCGCATGCCAGAAATAACAGAGTGAACCTTACTCTAGAGTCTCATTAGCTGGTGGAAAACAGTTCCCTGGAGGCACAACAGGGTGTAAATACATTTAAAACTTCTCAGACCTGAGGCAGACCTCTGCCAATTTTGTCCGACTCCTTACTCATTCTCAGAGTGAGCGAGATGCACACCCATGCAGATGTAGACTCCACAAGAGCTGAATCCTGGGTCTTAAGTCTCATAAATTCAGGCAAATATATATATATAGCCTATATATATCAGTTGATTTTAGCATACACCCTGAGAAGGCTAAAAAAACTGTATTCTAGAAAATCCGATATGTATTTTATGTCTATTCTTTATTTGATGACAAAACTAAAATTATTACAGAGCTCTAGGATTCGATTTGTCTTTTGTTATTAGTGTGCTCTGTGAAATTTCAAAATCAGGGTTATGCAATTTTAAATTTTACATTTCTGACAAAAAATATTTTATTTTTTTCATCTAAAACATTGAGATTTCCAGACTGTTCTCTTCAGTTAATGTTAAGCGGTTATGGTTTTGGTTATAGTATAGCATGTATATTTTCCTTCTTATGAGAGATTTTTGGAAGTGGAAAGCATGCAGAGTCTGGCTTCAATAGACCAATAAATGGAAGGATTTGGTTTTGATATATTTGATATTTGGGGCAGTCATGGCCTAATGGTAACAGAGTTGGACTGGTGACCCAAAGGATGCTGGTTCGATTCCAGTACCGGCAGAAATATTACTGAGGTGTCCTTGAGCAAGGCATAACTTCCGGGCGCCACTCAAGCAGCTGCCCGCTGCTCCGGGTGTGTGTATCCACGTTTGCAGTGTGTGTGTTCACTACTCACTACTCTGCTCCTAATGTGTGTGCACTTACTTGGATGGGTTAAATGCAGAGGTCAAATTCCAAGTATGGGTTACCATACTTGGCCATCACGTGTCACTTTCATATTAATTAGTCTAAATAATGTTGATGCCTGAAAAAGAGACTTGATATTCAAATGAAACAGATTCAAACTGGCATTAAATGATTTTGGGATTAGATGTGAATAAATTGGGATCAGTATTAGGTTTGGGTTGTCGTTATAGTTGGTATACTTTTAATTGCACAGATATTTAGACAGGGGGAAAAAGCAGCTCAAAGCATCACAACTCATTTCTGTGCCAAGTACTCAACCACAATATCTTAATAGGACCACTTTAACATTGGTTTTCATTGGTAAAGATTGTTATTGTCTTGTGAAGCAGGCTCGGAAAATGCATACATTTTTTAAAAATCTATACATGATAGATGATGTAATTAGAGGTTTATCATTAGGTGTCTAGGCTTGTCCTGAAGAGGGCAGTGGTGTGTTGGTAAAAGCACAGCAGAATAAGGGTTTCTGTATACTGTATTAGTCCAGGGAGCAGGAAACTTGTGTCCGGTTTCACAGAGAAGGCTTAAACTAGTCTCAGACTAAAATGCATATTTGAGCTGTCTTACCTTCCAGCAACTTGCACTGGCCCCTTACAATATATCAGTGCTATTGTTTTGTATCAAGATGCACAACAGTAATATGTTTCTTCTAGGCACATTTATAAAAGATACTTAAATGCCCTCATTTAACGAAGGCCCCATTCTGGCTTAAAGGTGCAGTGTGTGACTTTTAGCGACATCTAGCGGTTCGGTTGCGAGCTTACACTAAGGGCTCAGCCCACCGCTCACCCCTCCCTTTCGAAGAAGCTACGGTGGCTAAAACGGGACAAACATCGTCGTCTGAGACGGCAGAGAATAGCCAGAGTAAACCAAGTTTCTGTACCACAGTCCGTACCACAGTCCATTATAAACCACATCATGGATAAAGTTTACAAAGCCATAGTCAGGTGAGGATCAAGGGTCTTAATACGTAATATAATTATAGTAATTAGTTGATTGTGTCACGAACGTAACCAGCACATTTCTCCCCACATAGCAAACCCATAATACAGCGAAGGAACCACATGAAACTATGCAACTATATATTTTTTCTAACAGGGTAGTAAAAGTTTAGCTGGCTAATATGAGCTGTTACTGTGGCTGAGCTGGTTAAATCGTTAAGCCTTGTTTAAACTCGACGCGTCCGCATGAGCCCAAAGGTGCGTGCGGCAAAAATATCGTGATTGTAAGAGCGCGCGCGCCTCCGGATCCCCTAGACACCATTTACTACACACAATAGGCTTTTTTTCTCTGATTTTGGAAACTCGATCGACTTAAAATGCTTCCAAGATCGACGGGTTGGTGATTCCCGTAACTGTTTTATGGTCAATGACAAGAGTACTAATCAGCTGTCTCACGAACGTAACCAGCACATTTATCCCCACATAGCAAAGCCATAACACAGCGAGGGAGAAGAATTAAGTTACATGAAACAATCCAACTACATATTTTACACCACTGACAAGGGAAAAGTCACTACTCACTGTGTTTATGGCTAGCTTCTAGCTTTATGCGGCTTCTCTTTCAAGGTAGTGACGAAACGCGCTCTGTAGCGCTGTTTATTCGCGTTCGGCTATGGTAGAAACATGACGTCACAATATGTCGACCTTCATAGAAGGGTATTCCCGCACCTATGTAGATATAAATGCCTCATTCCAAGGTAATAAAAACATTACGGTTTATTAAGTAAGTTCTTTATACACCACTGAACACATAGTTATGGATGTCATATTGCATTTCTGTTAATAGATACTCAATTTTTACACATTGCACCTTTAAAAAAATGAATCCTGTGAAAACTTTAAATTTGTAAATTGTATTACCATGAAACCAGTATTTAAAACCTTTTAGCAAGCTCCATTTTTGTCATATCAACTTCAAATTTGGAATACAACTTTTCTAGCAATTATTGAGTCCAAATTTTGTGAAATATATATTTTGTATAAAATAAATTTAATACAATTGCTTTACATTAAATTGTTATAACTTCTTTTGAATTGCAACCATTAAAGTTCAGATCTATGCTCAAAAAGGCGGGTGCCTGTTAACAGGTTCAGTTATTCAAGCTGTTCAAAATAATACTGTTTATGTACAAACATGATCAACCTTTATTGGCAGTAACAAAATACACAATGAAGAGTGAAATCACACCATGAAACGGTTTAACTTATTTATAGCACTCTGGCATTGCTATTGGCATAATGTCAATATAAAAATTACAGATACGCTGACAGTATTTTCAGATATACTGAGCATCATGTCGAGTGTTGGGCGAGGAAGGCTCTTATTCTCTGCAGCAGCTCCTTCTTTACACTGTCAGGCACCAGGGCTGATGAACACAAGAGTTATTATTAACAATATTCATATTTTCATCTTTGGCGATACTTAACACCCAAATGGCATCAATTAAAAAAAAAATGCGTGGGATGTAGTTACATGGGTTAGTTCAACCAAAAATTAAAATGATCCCATAATTTACTCACCCTCAAGCCATCCTAGGTGTGTATGGCTTTCTTCTTTCAGCCAAACACAATCGGAGTTACATTACAAAATATCCTGGCGCTTCCAAGCTTTATAATGGAAGTGAATAGGGCCTGAATTTTTGAAGCTCCAAAAAGCGCATCCATCCATCATATAAGTAATCCATACAGGTCCAGTGGGTTAATAAATGCCTTCTGAAGCAAAGTGATATGATTTTGTAAAAAAAAAAAAATATCCATAATTATAGCTTTATAAACTGTGTGAGTGCCTTTTGGTAACCACAATTTGTTTTTGCCCAGCCCTATTTGTTTGAACCGCAAGAGGAGTCTACTCTTACCTAAGCTTACGCTGCTACTCCTACATCATACATGGGGTCAGAGGTCACTCTTCCACCGGAACTCGACTCGCGTACGGCCGTTACCGGAAGCCAGTGAGTATAGTTTATAAAGTTATAAATATTTATATTTTTCTAACAAAAATGCATCGCTTCTCTTCTGAAGGCCTTTATTAACCCACTGAAACCTTATGAATTACTTTTATGATGGATGGATGGATGCATGCACTTTTTGGAGCTTCAAAAACTCAGGCTCCATTCACTCCCATTATAAAGCTCGGAAGAGCCAGGATATTTTTTTTTAATATAACTCCGATTTTGTTTGGCTGAAAAAACAAGGTCATATGCACCAAGATTGGTTTGAGGTAGAGTAAATTACGGGATAATGTTAATTTCAGCCTACCTCTTCCTTTAGGGGTAACTCCAGCAACCAAGTCCTCTACAGTAACATTCTCTATACCTTTCTCCTTGATCACCTCTGCAAAACAAAAATGATGCTGCTTTAAAAACAACCACGGAGCATATGCAATGACTTGAGAGAGATCAGACTAGCATTCCTACCTTTGCAGAGTGCTTTAAGCTGATCTCTCCAGCCACACTCGATGAGCTTGGCTCGAAGCAACTCCTTTAACCTGATCAAAAACAAAAGCAAAGACAAAGAGATTCATAGATGAAATGCAGCCTGTATGGGATATGCCTAAAAACTTAGTTCTCTACCTAGAAAGCATTTCTACAATAAATGCTGTCTACAATAAATGCTGTCTACAGGGTTTTCACAGCTTTCAACCAATGAATGTCCATTTCCTTTCCAGTCATTTGTGACTACTCACAAAGAGCTATTTGTAGCCAAACTAAATACAGTAGAGTAAAATGTCTAAAACATTTCTGAAATGACTTAGATTTCATAAACTCAAGGAATGTGTGTCGAGGTAGGCAAATAACTAGTGTTTGAGACTATGATGCCCAAAAACGTTGTACAAGAACGTAACGTTAACTTGCTAGGTTTTAGTTCATGGAGGAACATGAGGATTATATGCACTTACCTCTCCCTCTCACCCATTTCAATTAACTTCTGGTTTATAGCGGCCCTCATTTGTGATTCTTTACTCATATTAATCTGAAATAAGAAGTAAAGATGATAAAACGTGACGTGATATCGAGCTCGTATTGATAGTACCAGAGACAAAGGTTGTGTCCACTCACAAAACACATTTCACGTCTTATTTTTACATTACGCATGAATAAACAAGACAAACATCTAACCGGATTTTTTAAAGAAAGACAAAAAAAACCCATTTAATCAGATGCACTAGTTTGCATTTTTGGTGTTTTGTAAACGAACACTGGTGGACTGTTTTATAGCCCGTTACAGAAGAAGCATAACAAGTCAACGTTGTTGAAATATAATAACTTAATATTGTTTAATAAACGTACCAAATACTGACGAAAATAAGCATAATGTTCTCATCAGCGTGTATGCGGACCTCTCTTTGCTGTTGTTTGTAGCCGGCCGTTCCGCACACCGCTTATCTTCCCCAGAGAAACACGATGATTGGCGGAAGGTTCCTTCCTATTTATGGTTCCTATGCATTTGCAATGTGCATGGCGTTCTAAATTTGTATGGTTTGCCCCAAAGTAGACCCGAGTCCTATGTTTTTGAATATATGCTAAACTACTCTAACGTTTTAACTGTCGTTAAAATCTATTCATTGATCTATGCCACTAGGAGCAACCCATGGTTTTAGGCCTGTCTGAACCAACATCGCAAATACCTCACGTCACGCAAGAACTTTCGGTCAACTTTTTTGAAGGTTGAATTACGCTTTATGTAATTACACGCATTGATACGAAATTAATATTTACATTTTCTTTTCTTTTTTATGAAGGTATCCTATAGCCTACCACAAGATGGCAATGTCACACAGAGCGTTAATCCAATGTTTTCTCAAGGGTGTCTACTTCTGATTAGATCAGGTAAGAATTTGAGAATACAAATAAGAATATCATGTAAATGCCTCAAATATGTAAAATAGCACTGAGTTATGCAGCTGTAGAATAAAGTTATAAGCTTTGCTCATAAATTTTCCAAACTGCATGTGATAAAGATGTTCATTAGGTGAGACCAAAGATGATTGAGCACTCATGAATAAACTAGATAAAAGTTATGTTGGCAGAGAATTGGTGATGAGATCTGTATTTAAGGTTTGTTTCATCTGCCATGTCACTTAGGATGGAAATGCAAATCTTTCTGGTAACTTGAAGAGGAAGTTTTAAAGTTTATCCCAAAACGAATATTCTGCCATTATTTCTCACCCTCATGTCATCCACTTTTATTCACTTTATTCTAAAGGGTTATTTTAAGGATGTGCTGTGGTGGTCAATCTTTTTTTACTCAGCTACAATGAATGGAAACTGGAGCCCTCAAGCTTCAAATAGCATGCAAAAAAAAAAAAAAAAAAAAAGCATCATGAATGTATCACACACATAATCCATCACTTTTTATGTTTAGCACGAGTGAGTAAATGATGCCTGAATTTTCTTTTCTTTTTTTTGAATTATTCCTTTAAGTTATCATCCTGTGTAGGAAACTACTGTTGCAAACCTCCTTCAGAGAAGACATTAACACCAGAAACTTGGTTAAATATGTTATAACATTAATTAAACCTACATGTCTGTGATGGCCTGCGTGACTGCCAACATGTCAGTTTAAATAGAGTTGAAGTGTGTCCTTCTCTATGGTGGTTTTCTGCTTCCATGCACTTGTTTCACAGAATAACTATTTCTGGAAAAGCAGCAGCCAGAAGCCTTTCAGTGAGGCAGAAGAAGTCATCCTGACTGGCTGTTTGATGCAGACAGAACACCTGTGGTACAGATTAAGTAAGTCTCAGGTAGAACACTTTATTTCACTGATACATATTGGTTAGTCTTGACTATTTATGCCAAGTAGAACGTATGAAAACGAACAACTATGCACAATTAAAAAAAGGTTGAGGTCAGTAAGAAAGTAATTATTTAATACTCAGACAATAAGCATTAAATTGATCTAAAAGTACAGTAAAGACATTGTTTGAAAAAGTTATAGTTTAAATTATCGCTGTTCTTTTGAGCTTTATATTCATCGAATAATCCTTAAAAAACATATAACGGTTTCCACAAAAATAGCAAAAAATAGCAAAAATATTATTTTAACAAATACACATTTTTAGTCAGAAAGGTCTCTGAAACATATAACTTGACATCAGTTCTTGCTCTTCAAGTCTGCTTTATAATTACAGATCTTAAATATGGCTGATATATTTGAAGCAGCCTGGCAGGTGTAGCTGACTTCCTCAGTTCTAGGACCAAACCTCTGGTGGTTAGACAAAAAAGTATAACAATTATCTAAATTGTATAATTTCCACCCACATCAGCTAAACCAGGGGGGTGTCATAAACTGCTAAAACGTGTGGCATTGTGCTTTTTAAGGGGTCTTATTATGCTTGATTTGCAGACCCCATGACAGTCTATTACCGTGGATTTGCTCATCTCTAGTTTAATTAAACACTCTACTGAGCTTTTAGATGCCTCATGATTTTTAATTGCCTTTGATTTACGGATTTCTAAGCATTGCAAGCTCTGGGCTGAATGGCCTAGGGTTCATAACGTTTGCCGTTAACACCTTTCCAGACATTGTGTGTTGATTTTTATTGATACTGGCCGGTAAGTGTGTTAAAGTCATGAACTGAGGCTATACTATTTAAGGGGTGAGCGAGCACTCAAGTGGAAACGTCCTGGTTTGACAGAGCGATTGACGGGTTACAAGGTCTGTTATAAAGTCATTGTGTCTCTTTAAACAAGAGAAAAGGATGGTAAGATTGATAGTACTCACATGTGAAATCCAGAAACAGCTTGTTAACTGTCCTTCTCAGGGATTTATAAAGATTGTTCCTTATTTAGTCTCCTTTCAGCTTAACTTCAAACTTTTTGTGCAATTACAAGTTCCCGAAATAAGCAATTAACTGTTGAAATATGAGGTGCAGAACATAATCTGACAGTTGTTAATGCGCTGAGATATAAATTCATAATTAATCATCAAAGTTGTGATAGGAGGTGAGCAGTCAAAACATCCTCTTTTCCCTTGGCTTGATACATTTTTATCCTCCTTTGCCTGTTTCTTTTAGGCTAATTTTTATCATTCACCGTCCATTGAAGTTAAGTGCAGATGAGACTTGAGCCGAGGAATGTACTGGGATATTCAATCGAGATTCTCCTTGGATGAACAGTATCCTCTTTAAACCACTAAAAACTTTAATGGCTTACAGGAAAACCATAAATGTTAAGTCTTAGGAAAATGTCATATTGGTCATAGGCCTTTTTTAAGGGTTAGAAGAATCATTAAAACAGCTTAATTGATTCAGTAAGTTTCTCCAGGTGGTGTTTTATGGAAGGGGACATGGTGATTCACAATCTCTCTCTTCTACAGCCTTGTGCAGCACTCGATCTACCACTTACAGCTGCTAATGCCTGGCAACTTCACAGCCGCCATTTAATTTGTCATGATCCGGGGCCATTTGCCTTTGTTATATAATTTAGACGTCAGTGTTAAAGACGCAGGAGAAATCGTGATCTTGCTTGGCATTATTCAGAAAACATCACTATTGCATGCTGACTAATACTGAGAAAGAGTATCAGATGTAAAGAGACTTCCTGCTATTAAGATTTTTGGCTATTAATTGTAAAAATCTATCTATATGTCCAGTCTAAATGCATCTAGAGCACATAGTAATTTGACCATTCTGTTTAAGCCCACTGCATTTACCCTTTTTTTGTCAGCGGCCCCTGGTTGCTGGCTCCTAATCTTTGTTGAATGACTCCTTGTGTGATATTTTTATTTATATATTTGATTTGATTTTATATTTATATTTACATTTATGTTGTTATTGATATATAAAACTATTAAAAATTGTTTGCGTTAACTGAAATAAACCTTGAGTAAAATAAAATTAAACACACTTAACTTAAATGAAAAGGGTCACACTTTAGATTAGGGTCCAATTCTCACAATTAACTAACTATGACTTTTGCCTCAATAAACTCTGAATTATTGCTTATTAATAGTTAGTAAGGTAATTGTTAAGTTTAGGTGGGTAGGATTAAGTGATGCAGAATATGTTCTTGCAGAATATTATTCTGTTCTTGCATTAATATGTTGCTAATAAATGCAGGGTTATGCTAATAAGTTAATAGTGAGAATTGGACCCTAATCTAAAGTATTACCAAAATGATAAATAAATATAAATTAAAACTAAATAAAATGTATTAAAAAATAATAAAATGATAAAAGCACATCATTTAATCAGCGTTGTCATGATGTAATTTCCTGTGGATCCAAAGTGATTAGTCATATGCCATTTACAGCATTGGTTACACAAAACTTGTGTTAAAAAGGGCCTGTGAGCAAATATGTTTAATCAACTACTATTAAGATGAATGGAAATGCTGAATTTATTCCTTGGTTCTTATGGCTGGTCGGGAAACCTTTTTGGAAACAGCCATTGTTTTTGCACAACTTGCTTACAGCTTTAAAATGTGTTAGAACTGTCGTTATGCTTAAGAAATTCCACTCTGTCATTCCCGACCCAGCATCTGTTGCACGTCTCAGATTGTAAAAGTGTGATTAGAATACTGAAATGAATGAGTCTTTCTGCTTGTGCTCATTACCTGATGTCATTGTAGAGATCTTCTCTTGAGAGAAGAGACAGCCTGAAGATTTAGGGCTCAGGTGGGAACGTTGAAGTGTGGAGGATGCGTCTCTCTCATCAGCGACACTCGTTTGCTTCAGCTTTAATCAGTGCAAAACCGGTTTGGTGCAAAAATCACTAATTGAGGAGCAGAGCATGCGGTGGCATTTATTTGATGATTATGCAAGCTGCTTTGGGAAATTGGTGATTGTGCCATTGATGAAATCTTGTTTGAGATGCAGCGGTAAAGTACATCTCTCGTGAGAAGCTGCTCTGCGTACTCAAGCCTGGCATCAGGGCTGTCACTGACTGTCAATTCCTGATCTTAATTAACAGGGAATCAGCATGCTTTCCATAACCCTGCTACCCCAGGGTAACCCCATCACATAATCCCTCCTTTTGCCACAGCAATCTTGACCTCAACAGTACCATAACCTATTGTTTATTTGTTTGAGCTCCACATCTATACTTAGCAGCTAATCTCAGTGCCACAAATGGGTTTCCCTCAGCGAGCACCGGAGGAGAGACACACTTGCTTAAGTTATAGTCATGGCTTTGATTCTCTCGGCCACCTGCAGATCTGCAGTGTTGTTGCATGCTTAATGAAGTAAGTCAACACTGAATTTGAAATAAGGCACTCTGTTGTGGTCGATAGAAATGCTGCAAATAAATCCTGAGATGACAAACATCAGTGCGGGAAAGATGGAATTTATGAGGTCAGCTTCCACCTCAAGTTAATCACGTGGAGGGCTATTTTAAACACATTCAGCATCAGCACCACAGCCTAGGGCTTCAATATAGCAGATGTGCTCAAAGTAAAATTGAGGTGAGAGCTTTTTTAGGTCTATGTTTGTTTCCTCTGCCAGTATCAGTCAATATGTTCACTGTCTCTGTGGAGTTGGAGTTGCTGAACTGCAAATTGATGATGTGGGTGATGATAGACTCATTTTCTTTCATTTGCCTTTTTTTCTCCAGCTATTATTCTTTTTTTGGTTGCTTGTGTACTTTTTCCAATCACGGCTACACAATGTAAAAACAACAATTACACATCTAGGGCACTCAGAGAAATCCCTGCTCTTGTTATATAATGATTATTGCCTTGTGGTAGCATCGATGTTAAGAGTAAATTAAAAGTAGCTTTTACAGCTTTTTGTTTATTCATTAAAGGTGCCATGTGTAAGAATTGAGGTAAAAATATCCAAAAAATTAGCTACACGCATCAAAAGAATGAGAAGAAATAAGGGCGATGATGTCATTAAAAAAATGACAAGTTATACGGCTGCAGAGATATCAACCTGAATTAGCATGCTAAATTACTAGCCACGGCCCGACAGGTGTCATAATACCAGTTTCGGCCATGGGAGGCGGTATGCGGCAACACCAGCCAAACTGCAATGCACGAATAACTCGCACGGCTTGTGGGCGTACTTGAACCTGATGTGTTTGATAGTTAGCTCTACCCACAGATCCGATCCGGTTTTCCCCTGTTATCTATCAGAACCCGTCTCTACCAAGCTGATGATAAAATGTATTTTCATAATTATATATTATGTTTATTAAATTGCTTTCCTGAGGTAAATCTGACATATTTGTTCTCCAGCTATGTTATTGACCTCTGCACGCTGATTAAAAAAAATGATTGGTTGATATTATGTTTGAGGAACACATTTTGGTAAGTTGTAGCCTACTGTATCTTTCAACAGTGTTCGTGTTTTTTTTACTATTAGCTAGTAGAGATGATCGGTTCACGTGCGCTAGGGATCTGTCGTGTAACATTTACAAGCGCCAAAATGGTATTTATTGTTTGAATTAATAAAATTGACAGAATCTGAGAGCTGAGATTTTTTTTATATCATAACTAACCTGCTCTGTCTAGTTTGTCGGTCTCCGTGTCGTCTTTGCTTTGCGATTTTTCTGTGCGTGACAAAATTGATGTGTGGCGTGACTGAGAGCGTGTGAAAAATGTCAATTGTGTGTGTCTCACGGTGAATTCGTGAGAGTTGGCAGCTCTGAATGGCGCTAGCTTGGTCAACATCAGCGAATGCTGTCTGTCAAATTAATGTAATTCAAACTAACAATAAAAATGTAATATCATCAAAACGAATATGAACATATTCACTGGTAAAGGTGAAGGGGAGTAGCTTGAAGATGTCATTTAAAAATCACTTGACATCAACCAACGTTCCTCTGGAGTCAAAACGTCCTCTATTAGGAGTTGGCTCGGCTTCGGCTATGGCTCTAGGGTCGTTGTGAAGGTAGGGGCGGAGCATAGAGACTATGCCGTTTCTCATTTGTTACTCTAGAGTAGACCAACTCACTTTCTGGAGGTATACTGCCCCCATCTGGTATGGAATGTGGAGTATGAATTGATTTTTTTGGCGGACATGACACAAGGCACCTTTAAGTAAAGGTTTAGTGCGTCAAAATGCTCCCTTGCTGTTTTATTGTATCCTATATTTCATATTCAGTGTTATAAAGTTAAATTTGTCTTGGAATTGGTTTGATCGGAGTTTGTGTAAAAAAGCAATCCGACTCCAGTCTCTAGGCTTCATCTTGCTGCTTTTTTGTAGTGTATTTATTTTGAAAGTCCCCCTGGTGAAAATCTAGCTTTTTGAAAGTCTATTTGTTTTTTTTAATATGCTTTATGACAAACCATGTGCAAATTAAGTCAACACCATTGCTGAGTATTTTCTCCTTAAAGGTGCAGTGTGCGATGTTAGCGACATCTAGTCGAGTTGCACTAAGGGCTCAGCCCACTGCTCACCCCTCCCTTTCGAAGAAGCTATGGTGGCTTAAATGGGACAAACATATCGTCGTCTGAGACAGCAGAGAATAGCCAGAGTAAGCCAAGAGTGTGTAACATTGTCACTGTTTCTGTACCACAGTCCATTATAAACCACATCATGGATAAAGTTTACAAAGCCATAGTCAGGTGAGGATCAAGGGTCTTAATATATAATATAATAATAGTAATCAGCTGATTGTCTCACGAACGTAGCACATTTCCCCCCACATAGCAAGGGAGAAGAACCACATGAAACTATGCAACTATATATTTTTTCTAACAGGGTAGTAAAAGTTTAGCTGGCTAAATATGAGCTGTAACTGTGGCTGAGCTGGTTAAAGCGTAAAGCCTTGTTTAAACTCGACGCGTCCGCATGAGCCCAAAGTTGCGCGCGCCTCCGCATCCCCTAGACACCATTTTCTACACACAATAGGCTTTTTTTCTCTGATTTTGAAAACTCTTCGCGATCGACTAAAAATGCTTCCAAGATCGACTTGTCGACCGCAATCGACGGGTTGGTGATTCCTGTAACGTTACTGTTTTACGGTCAATGACAATAGTACTAATCAGCTATCTCACGAACGTAACCAGCACATTTATCCCCACATAGCAAAGCCATAACACAGCGAGGGAGAAGAAATAAAGTTACATGAAACAATCCAACAACATATTTTACACCACTGACAAGGGAAAAGTCACTTCTCACGGTGTTTATGGCTAGCTTCTAGCTTTCTCCTGCTTCTCTTTCAAGGTAGTGACGAAACGCGCTCTGTAGCGCTGTTTGTTCGCGTTCGGCTATGGTATCAACGTCACAATATGTCGACCTTCATAGAAGGGTATTCCCGCGGTTATGTAGATATAAATGCCTCATTCTAAGGTAATAAAAACATTACGGTTTATTAAGTAAGTTCTTTATACACCACTGAAAACATAGTTATGGATGTCATATTGCATTTCTGTTAATAGATACTCAAATTTTTTACACATTGAACCTTTAAAACTGCAGTGTACTAAAGACAAAAATGTAGTTTGAAATCTCTATTTGTTTTTTTCTGACGTCACAAACTACCTTGTAACCAATCACGTCAACATGTGATCATTAACGAGTGGTTCTCTGAGCTGGTGTGAGTGAGTGGAGGCGGGGCTAATTTGCATATTCATAGAACTACTAAATGAGGCAAGGGTGTAAAGTTACATTCAACCTATTTTAAGGCATGAAGATTTTTTTCACGG
This sequence comes from Siphateles boraxobius, assembly GCF_051911475.1. Lineage (NCBI taxonomy): Eukaryota > Metazoa > Chordata > Actinopteri > Cypriniformes > Leuciscidae > Siphateles > Siphateles boraxobius. The sequence goes on from NW_027509195.1 coordinate 14,628,960, forward strand.
AAAAAACATTTAAATTTGTAATTTTGATGATCAAAGACGAGTTTTAGGGGATAAAATGAGTTAAATACACTATAAATGTTTTGTTTTTATTACGCTATAAAATGTTTTCAAGTTTTGCTTTAGTTATATTAAATCAAAAAGTATCTGCTTAAGTTTAATGCTGTATATGTTTTGTGATTTTATATCTCAAAATTGCAACTGTATTTGTCATAACTGTGACTTTGTATTTCACAATGTGACAATTCCTTATTTTAAACGTCTCTATTAAATCTCCATTTTTATTTATCCATTTTTATTTTAGCTTAAATGTTATAGTTATGTATGTTTCATAGCTTGCAGTGTAGCCAATTACATAAGTAGCTTAACTGTATAGTTTAACTGTTTAGTAAGCTAAACTTTTTGAAAAAGCTTTTCCAAGACTGGATGGTGGATCCATCTGGTAATGCCAACTAACGCCGCAGTGTGGGACTCAGTCATGTTGTTTGTGCCAAATGACTACTAATTCTTGCTTTCAGATAAGCATGGCTGAATATTGGATGATTCTTTTGGGAGGGTGGCGAAGTCTGGAAAAACATCCAGCTTTGGACTGTGACCAGTTTGCGAACTGCCATGTCATTTTTCATGCAGCTGTGTGGAGTGTCAGAGATGGACTGAGGATATTTCTCATGTCCTTCTGCTCTCTGTCGATGGGATAGGCGGCAACACTGCCCCTACAGGAATTCATCAACTGGAGTTTCCATTAAGAGATAGAGTTACTTAGGCTGAAAGCAGTCCTCTGGTACTTTGGCTAGTTACAAAACTCACATTTACACAGCATATTTACTAGATAATTAGTTCATTAACTTGCAGGCTGAACAGCTTCTTTTAATGCCATGTTGTCATTTCTATCTCCTCTGGTCATACAAGCTGGTATAAAAGACATCCTCTGGTAATTTACTGTTAATTAAAATATAATACATGGTATGGAATACACCAGGAAGTCTCAAAATAAACTAATTATACACAAATACATAATTGCAAGACGTCTTACTCAGTAGGCTTTAAGTTTGCACATTCCAGCATACACATTTGTGGATGTGCACATACTGGTGGGGAAATCCTGTCTGAATCTAGGGTGAATGTGATGTGTGGTGACATTCAACTGAGAATTAATAACCATGAATGCAGCAAATGACCTTTAGGGTTAGAGGTTTGAAGACTCCAATCTAATAAGCACCAGCCTCCTCAGTGTTGATCTTCAGCCCAACCAGAGACAGAGTCCAGTGTGTTTGAGTCCATCTTTACTAATGGTTTATTGATGAACTTTAGCTAGTATTTGGAGAAGCTTTATTGCTGCCACAGTGATTGATCTTAGGTGGAGACTCGAATGGTAATAAATGAGCTTAGGTCAGGAAGGCTCATGCGACTAATTCCTCAAAATTCACGGAGGTTCAATTGCTGAAACAAAACAAAGGTTTCCAAGTAGAAGCCTAGATTGATTTCACACACACACACACACACACACACACACACACACACACACACACACACACACACACACACACACACACACACACACACACACACACACACACACACACACACACACACACACACACACACACACACACACTCTCTCTCTCTCTCTCTCTCTCTCTCTCTCTCTTTAGGCCCATTGCAAAAACAGAATTCTGCATCACTGAAAAGAATGATAACTTGCAGTTTGGAGTCAAATGTTGATTCCGTAACTGCTCTGAACGATTCAGTTCAGTGAGGGATTTTTTGAATAATCAAATTATTAAAAGTTTGGCTCATTCAATAGGGAATCAGACTAGACTGGTCACACTGTGAGATGTTTGATTCAATACAAAGAGTCGGCTCATAAGAGTCATTTGTTCAAGAATCGGACAAAACTGGTCACACTGCGTATTGTTTGATTCAATAAAAAGAGGCGGCTCATAAGAGTCATTTGTTCATTATTCGGATCACAGTGTTCATGCTTTATATTTAAAATTGACTGAAGAATTAGCGCATAACAGTCTGTTCGTGAATCTGACTACACCTGATTCAGTGTTTGTTTGTGCATGCTGTCCACAGCTTGCTAGAAAAACGTTTTTTTTTTTTGTTTTTTAGTTTTTTTACATTTTTTCAGGTACACAGTGATTTTATTGAATGCCACTGCAATAAAGCAAACATAGGAAACATGTCGCTCAAGTTTAACTTTTAAAAACACACACCTCAATACCTTGCATTTTGTTTCATTCCACTGCCCTGCGTCTCATGTTTTTAAATGCAAAAATGTGTTCTGTGTGAATAATGTGTGCCCTAAAGCTTAAATGCATCTTGTAGGGCTGGAATTTCAAACATGCTTCATGAAATGTTGTGTGTTCCATAGTTTAGAGTGATTAGGTCTTGTGCTTGTCATTTATTCATATACACTAAATTCATTGCTGTTAGGGACATTTAGTACAGACAGGGCAATCTGTGACCAGAGAGGGTTAGTCATCATAAGATAAAGAGCACATAGATTACAATTGATAATGTTTACACAGGATTTCTGATGTTGATAAAGACATAGCATCCCTGTGGCTTGTCTTTATTCTTTTTGCTCCTTTATGGTGGAAGAAACCTTTTATACTAACCACACCTTCTATATAAATGTTATCTATCGCTGTCTTATTCTTCAAATGGAGTCTGTTTGTGCCACCATGTGGAGGTTGTCAAGATTGCCTTCGACATTGGCCTTGACTTGATTTATATCTTTTGTTATCGACAAAAGGCATCTGTCAAGAAAAGCAATGTTAATGTAAACCATTCCGTTTTAGTGGAGGTAATACTTTTTTAAAATACATTTCTTCCAGTCATTGTGCCTTTGGCTGTAATCCAATCTGATCCCAGCATTTAATGAGATGTTAATGAGCAGTTAATGTATTCATTCAGTTTGATGCAACACAGTCCAGCGTAAGAGAGTGAATAGGTAATTAATTGAAATAACTCTGTTTGAAACGTTCATAGATAACCTTCTGTTCCTCAGAGGAATGATGTGGTTGAGTAAATAATAACATTTATTTACAGTTTTCATTTTGGGGTGAACTTCTCCTTTTAAAAGCAAAACGTATTGAATCTAAATCATGAACTATTGACTTATTTGGAATGCAATATGAGAGATCCGAATAGTCTCTTGTGCATATTTGGCATGCATTCTCTTTGAAAGCCATTGGTCAGAATCTTTCAATAGAACATTGTGCCATTTCAGGACACACGTGATCCTTGAAGTCGGCATGAAACGGAAGTTGCGATAGTGTTTTGTACCCTATTGTGACATATATTCAAGTGAAACGGCTTCTCAAACAAGAAAAAATGTAGGGCGGGACTTGATTTTGTCCATCAGGAATTGATTGATTCGTTGTGGTTTTCTATTGGTGGATCTCATGTGAGTGACAGGTTGTCCCGCCCTCACGCAAGTAAATACGAGATGTCAATGCAAGAGGGAGGGGAAGTTATTTTGATTAAAGATTATGAGAGCACGGATTTAAAAAAAAAAAGTGCATGGATATCATTTATAGTATATACTGCAATATTCAATAAAAAACCAGAGTTGTCAATTTTGATTTCACAGTGACTTTTTTGATTTCTTTCTTTCAGTCCTTCTTTCTCTTTCTTTTCTAGTTCATTGCTTCCATTCTGAAAACAGACTATGTGGATCGCCTCATCTTTCAAGAACCCCACAGCAGCCAGCGCAACCCTTGAGTGCACTGATCACTTTGATTTTGATACGTGCTGTTGTAATCACACTGAATGACGGTGTTAGTTTCTCTATGGGGACTGAATGTCAAAACCCAGAGTGATTTGCCCTCCCACTCAAAACATCACCGGCAGGCATTGATTAATACTGGACTGTGAAGAGTCAAAGGACTCAGAAGTGAATAGTTGCCTGTTGCGTTGCTATATTTCCATGACCGTTTGATGTCTTCCTGAAGATGCACTGTTATTTGATAATGCTTGTATGATGAGTCACAATTTAAAATAGAAAATAATTATATGGCTTATTATAAAACATTGATGATTTTAGTATATTGCGCATAAGCAAAAAAACTCAAACCAGTTTAAGATGGTTTGCTGGTCTTAGCTGGTTTATGATTATGACCAAGCTGGGGCTCAGCTAGTCGGATGTTTGGTCTCCCAAAACCTTAACCCATTTAAACCAAGCAAACCAGCTCAAAGTGGTTTGAGATGTTGTTGTTTTTAGAATATATTTAGAAAAAAACATCAATGTTTTATAATAAGCCCTTTTTATAAGCCCTGATTGAGACAAGTTGGTGCTCAACTGGTCAGATGGCCGATCTCCCAAAACCTAACCACCCTTTAAAAAAAAACAGCTTAGAATGGTTTTAAGATGTGGTTGTTTTTTTTTTGTTGTTTTTTTTCAGCAGAGCGGAGCTTTCAGAAATATGGTTGCGTAAAAATAGTCCTATGTCTCAACAAAAACGATCATTTACAAATTAAAAAGATTATTTGATTTGAAGATTTTTTGATTGATCTTTCATTACATTTGAGAACAAAAGCCCTTTTCATACCCTTCTTGGCTTCAACATGGCACAATGTTAGACATTTTTGTAATTTGTACAATTATTTACTATATATATATATATATCACCCAGTATAGCCCCCCCCCCCCCCCCCCATCATGTTTTAGGATTTGGATTGACAGGATTTGCCTTACAATGCCGTAACAGCTTGAATCTGTCTACATTGGACACATCAAAGCAACCATTGCAAAATGAGAATCCATTTGTCCTTCGTGTCAGAAATGGCACGAGCACTTGAAGTACTATAGAAATATAACCGCATCCAGTATAGACGGCATCACTGACTATAATGGGTATTTAGAGCCTGAAAATTAGACATCTATTCCTGAGAATTTCATTTTATCAACAGCAAGAGGCCACATTTTAAATATAGCTCATTTTTTTCTGTCAAACTCATGCTGACTAACATGAGCAGTGTTGATCGATATGGCATTTGTGATCCCGCGTGAAGTCAGTATTTCTTTACAATATAGAATATCCCCCTTTAAGATATATATATATATATATATTTTAGAAACTGCCTTTTTCTGATTTTATTGTCTTTATGAAAGGGAACATTTTGTCAGTGTTTGCATGCCGTCCATCTGGTGTGTGTGTGTGTGTATGTGTGTGAGAGAGAGAGAGACTGACGTCAAATGACTGTAAACAAAAGATGGAAAGTACAAAAAGACCAATGTTTAATATCCTCTCGCTGTTCCACTCATCAGTGCCTTTTCATACTGTTCAATATGTGAGATATAAAAGGAGGGAAGTTGTTTGCCGTACCTCCCTCTCTCTCTCTCTCTCTCTCTCTCTCTTTCTCTCTCTCTCTCTCTCTCTAGATGCATATTTTTCACAAACACTCTTTCCTTCCTTTGAACCCCAAAATCTCACATCAGAACTACAAAACTGTTGTGTTCACTTGTAGTGTTGCCATAGTGACCAGATGAGGCTAATGGTAACTTGAAAATATGTGCTTCCATTTAGTGTGAGGCTTCTCTATGATTTATCTTTATTTGGAGATCATAAATACCTGATAACTGTTGGTTTTTTTCATAAAGCCAATAATGTTAGTTACTTTTGCTTCAGAAATGCAACTGGAAATTTTAATTCAACACAATACTATAAAAATATTATTGTAGATTTTAAGTTGTTTTATAAATGATCTACAATACAGTAAGTTGATTTTGCTTTTAATCCATACGTGTTTAAATATATGCAAACGTTTTTTTTTTAGATTGTTACATTTATGCTTACAGTTACCAAAAATAAATATAATCAGTAATCAGTGAAGAAATATTCTCGGAAATTCAGTCTTAAGATATTATGCACATTTGATTCTCAAGTAATTTTATCTTGTTTTATGGATGTTTTGATATTTTACAGGAAAAAAGCACAAAAATTGAAAATGAGTTGCTTTGAACACAAGGTTTTGCTACTGTAAATGTGTTGTGCACTCGATGCGCGCTTGAAATCCTCTGCCAAATGGATCATTGTCATTGTCTAATTATGAGAAAATTACAGTCGCAGTGCCTATTTTACTCCAAGATTGAATGACACCTTTGTGATGTCTGCCATAGTTCTGACTTCCAGTTCATTTTTATGTAAAATGGATTCAAGAGAAGGTTCTAGGTCCAGTATTTGCCTTCTCTTGTACCACTGCAAAGCTCCTTGTGAAATGACGGCTTATATTATGGACAGCAGGCTGAAACTGGGAGATAAGGACTATTTGGAAGAGCCTTTGACTGACTGTGCCATTTATAATAGAGCCATTCAACAGGCTGAAAAGAGCAAACTGTATACTAAGCTTCCCACTCCACATTTTGTGCAAGAAAAAAAGAATGGGGGGAAAAAGACATTATACAATGTGGAAGTCGCCTGCATTACCTTTTGATTTGGATTTGTGTTCTAATATTTGTTTTCCCTAATTTTTCAAGCCTCGGCTTATAGCTCAGTGGTGACTTTTTATGATTATATGGGTTTAAAGGATCATGACCTGATCATCATGTTCTCCAGCATGATTTGAGAATGATCCGAGGAGCATTTTTAGGTTCAATGGAAGCAAGAATATCTGATGTCTGTACTAAAAAGTTCACATGATCAATGTGTTTCATTAGTGACCTAAAATAGTGCAGAATCTTAAATATTTTTTATGTATCATTTCTTCACATCACTTTAAAGCTTCAGGTTTGGTTTAAATTAGATTTTAAATGCCACATTTTATATAATTTGTGAGCTCCAATGTAGAGATGGAGACAGAAAACAATTACTAGGTAGTAGATTTGAAAATGAAATGTTGAATTTCCCAAAAGGCCACCATCTTTTAATGTTAAGAGATGCTTGATGAGATGCTTCTGCTTTATCCATCTTTCCTCCTGTCTTTTGTAAAGTTCTACTCATGAAAACATCTATTTGGAGGATAGGCTACATGGATACAGCAGTATTTCTCTAATGTCTGTCCATGTGATCGCACAAAGAAAAGGCTGGGCTGTTTATACAATTCATCAGGGTTAAGAGCGAGACAAGAAAGAGGACACGAAATACTGGAAGTGTATTGAATTTTCTCTATGTTTTTTTTACTTCAATATTTATTTTAATGTATCACAAGGTCATATCAGTAAAGGGTCTGCAATTGTACATTTTAAGTGAATTTAAATGCGTGCATTTCAGCATGAACAAACAAACGGATGGGCCATATATTTCCTTGTGTGTCTGCTCATGTGTCGATTGTTATACTAATCGTTGCTCTTAAACCAAATGGTGGCTTAATGCTCACAATCAGGCTAATATCACAAAGATGCCATGATATTTATGCTATAAATGTCACCTGCCTTCCTCGCAGTTGCCATCCGGAGGCCACGTTACGAGAGAATGTTTTAATAAGAGCGGGTTAAGAGATGGAGGAAGTAAACATTAGCCATCTGGAAGCACAGCCCGGCATTCAATGGTCCCCTCATTTAGTTTGCTGAATCGATTAGTTATCTCTTAGTCTGGAAAAGGTGTAGGCCTACATCCGATACACGCACAGCAGCGGCAAAATCATCAGCACTATTAGCAGACACATAAAATCGATCATTAGCAATCAGGAAAACATATTAGTAAAAGAATGCAGCATCCCAGAGTGGACTAGACATAAAGCTGTTTACTGTGAAGCATGTCTGGACAATCTCACCAATTGTCGTCATAATCTTCACAGCCCTTATCACTCACAAAGTGCTGCGGTGCTATTGAGCTGTTCTTCTGATATCGCACCATAAACAACCCAGGACTGGAAATCTTTGACGTAATATTTCTTAAACAAACATGAACTACTGTCACAGTAAATCTAGCCTAATGCGGCAAAATCCAAGCCACACTGATCACAATCTATTGGTCCTGACAGAAAGAATAAGAATGTAAATAATCTTTTGGGTTGGTTGCTATTTTCCACACCGCATGTCATTCTGTACACTATACAGTAGTAATTGTATACATTTGGCAATTTAAAATGTCTTGCTGCATATAGCCTTTTTATTATATTATATTACACTGCCTGGCCAAAAAAAAAAAAAAGTCGCTGGATTTATGTAAATATACTTAAAAGAGTCATCATTATTGGCAAGGATCATTATTGCTGTGATTATGTTTGTAGTATTTTATATGTTTGGGAACATTTCTTTTTTTTTTTTAATTGCTGCACCTCTTGAAGGAAATAAATGTTATTTCAGTCTGTCCTTCATATTTTTCTGTTTTTTTAGTGAGCCATCAGATTAATCCTCTAGTGCTCTACTTGCAAATGGCTAATGGAGGATATGATGTCTTACATTATAAGGTCTGACCAAAACCACAGTAACTTTCAGTGTTCTGGCTTTCAGTGAGCTCCAGAAGAGAGTACATCTAAATTGATCTCTCCTCTGTGGCTGGTTCATTAAAATACAGTCAAAGCGATTGTTCCACGTTTGTGTTTGATGCTGATTGGTCTTGAAAGCCGGGTACCTGAGGATAGATGAAGACATTGTACAGTGATTTGTATTTTTAGTCACGGTTGCTGGATCAATTTGTTACTAATTACATCATAGCTAGGTCATCTCTGGATACTTTTAACTGTGTCTAATCTGATTAATGTAGTTTTAATCAATAAATGTCTTCAAAAAGGAAACATTTTATATGAATGTCTTTGAATATATTACCAGAAAGGCCACAGACGATTATTAGCAGGTTTAAGCAAGAGAAATCATGAATTGTATGGCAGTGTATGTAAATTGTCAGTTAAATTGCTATTTAAGGCTGAAGGCTCTACAGCTCTATCTGCCTGCAAATATGTTTTATAACATTTGTTATGTTTTAAACATATGTTTTTAAAACCAACTTGCATGCAAATAGACAACCTTAGCAAGAGCTTTTACAACTTGCTAGATAATGGGTCATGTGCTGGTGTTAAATTCATGGTGATATTTATGGCTGTTTTCTCAGAAACGCACCTGGCTTTATTGACCGATGAGAAAATAGACCCCTAATTCTCTCTCAATAGCTCTCTGGGAGTTTCTATTTAGAGACATTCACATATCAATAAAGTTGCCATTTATGTTGCAATTAATTATAGATGCACCGATTGCAATTTTTTTGGCCATTCCGATTTCCTTTTTTTTTTTTTTAATTTTTAATTTTTTTTTTTAAGTGTGACCTGTCAATACCGATTTTTGCCTATATTTGACAGCACAACCAAACAAAAATCACAAATAAACAAATTTTAAACAACAGCAAAAAAAAAAAAGCAGTAAAATAAAGAGTCTTTCAGGTGGGTGAACAGTATATTCAGGTAAGAAATATGACAGAAATTAAAGAAATCAAATGTAAAATAATGTAAAATTTATTACAGATTAATGCTTACAATTAGTTAAAAATGTTATTCAGTCAAGAGCAGAGAGGCATTTTATTTGTCTTTTGTTCTTTGATTAACATGACGGACAGCAGCAGGTTTATTAGACTGCTGTCACTTTAAGAGTTCATGCACATATTTAATATACTGTTGCACAACTTGCTTTATCTTTCTCAACTAATTAGGTTCCAAAACTGACTGTGTTCAACTGAATACTCGCTTAGATGGCATTTTGACCTAATTTTTTGGCACTTGCGTCTCAAGCTGCTTGAGACTGAAAGGCGGCTTGTGCGCGCTACTTATATTGATCATTGGTGCGTGCGCTTTCGGTGTGAGCGTGAAACCTGCAGGAATTAGTAAAATTATGTGCAATACCAGCACTATTTAACTAGAGCGCATGAGACGAATGAGTGAGAGGAGGCCCTTCGTCGTCTGAGAGATGAGAACGAGAACGCGCAGCTGACGTTATTGTCCCGCAACAAAACGGACCGGCTCGGAATCGGAAAGACGTGAGACTGACCGGCCGGTCACCGGTCCGGTCCGATCATGTGGAAAATCGTCCGATTCCAGTCCCTGGCCGGTCGATTGGTGCATCTCTACAATCAAGCATAGGAATTCTGAAATTCATATTGTGTTCATATTATTTGTATTAATGACTTTTTGTAGACAATACATTTTTTCACAAGTTTGTTTGCCCATATAATCTTTAAGCTATTAAGGTGAAGCGTATTTGGCTTGCTGTCAGCAGTGAAAGGGCTCGAGGAAGCAGCTTCAACTCAAGCTTAGATATACTCCCCAGTGGGACTATTAATTCTTGGGAAATGAGTCTGGTAACAAGATGCTTAAATTATGTTGAGTGGAGTTGGGAAGGTGGAGGGATGCTGGAGCAATGTGAGCGGCTGCTTGTATGCTCTGGCTGTTAAATGAAAGATTAGATGGGTTCACTACTCCCGAAATTACGTTTAGGAAATTCCCTTCTCGAGTTTGTTTGCTTATATAATCTTTATGCTATTAAGGCTAAATGTATTTGGCTTTCTGTCCACAGTGGAGAAGCTCGAGAATGCAGCTTCTACTCGAGCTTAAATATACCCCCCAAAGTATGAATTAGATATAGGACAGCAAGCGGCAGACACGATCAATGCTGGTGGCAGTAGATGCCATGGAAGATTCAGTTTTAAAGTAAGGAAGACTGCCCCAAAGGAGTAAGGAGAATCAGCATTGAAGATACAAGACTATAGAGAGAGAATCATAGCTGGACTCTGGTGGAAGTTTGAATGGGGCGCTGTTGTGGCTTGGAGGAGGCTCCTGGAGAGCTGTTGGAGAATTTCAGGTGCTTTACGAAGCACTCTCACATTTTGCTGTTACGTTTATCAACCTGTCATGAGAGAGTCACGGCAGTGACACTAAGGAGTTGCCAAAACAGATGCCGGAGCAAGGTGAGCCGCTGCTTATATGCTCCAGCAGTTCATTTAAAGATTAGATAGGTTCACTCCTGAAATTAGGAACTTCACAACTATTATGTCATCATTTACTCACCTTGATGTAAAAATGGTAGTTGCGTAGCTGTCAATGGAGGGACAGAAATCTCTCAAATTTCATTAAAAAGATCTTCATTAGTGTATGATTCAATAATTAAAACAGTATGCATCCAGAATTGTTTGCCGTTCATGAGCATTTGGTTAATTACCTCAGTAATAGATTTAATATGTGATCTCTGCTTGAATTAACCTTTATGTTTTGCACATTGTATTGATTTACCAAATAAAAACCAAAAACTGGTGACTTGCCAACAACTGTGTGGGCGAACATTGTATTTATACAAAATCCTGTGGGGTTCTGTAGCTACAGTGATTATTTAGTTTATTTATAATATGGTATGTGCCTATCTTAGAGTTTATTTAAAATGCTCAATTTTTGAGACTAAACATGCCGTGGATTTGCACTTGACCTTGGATTTAAGATTTAGTTATTAGTTACGTTTGAATGATACAATCTAAAGTTTAAAAAAAATCTAAATCTAAACTTTACACATTTTATTTAAAATAATAATGAGAAATTAGTGTAATTTCTTGTGTGATATTCATGTTCATGATTTAATTCAATTGTTGCCACATTCTAACCTTTTAAAACTTTTATTCTGATCTTCCCATCCTATTTTTTACTGCAAATACTCCTCATTCACATGTCACTTTATCATTTGTTTTCATTCAGGTGAATTTGTTATAGATCTTCTTTTGTTTGAGAGAGCTTTTCATAAAGGTTAAGAGTGATAATCTTCCTGTTAAAAGGGTCTAAACCCCCTGTGATTCTGATTCAGCCACTTGATTCTGCTTAATGCCGTTGGCACTCCCACTCAAATTTGGAGATTAAGCCTCTTCTGATGACAAAGAACAGATGATGTAAACAAAAGCCTCTGCCAAAACAAACTACATCCTCGATTCTTGAAGAGGCAGACTCTTTTTTTTTTTATCAAAGTTTCATTTGATTGGCATCCACTTTGATTGGCATCCATTGGTTGTTTTAACACATCCAAAATAACTGAAGTATTTATATCTCAGTTTTTTCTTATGTAAGAGAATATTGTTCCGTTTAATGGTGACATTAGTATGTTTCATTGCACTCAAAGCTTTCACTTATGTGAAATCCCACAAAAAGCTTTTAGATTTTTCTCTCTCTTCCTTCGTCTCTTTTGCTCACCACAATTAATTTCAGTTTCTCTCGCTTCCTGTATTTCTCTCCCTTTTATTAAGAAAGCTGTGTGTAATGAAAAAAATAAATAAGAGGGAACGTAGATGCCAGGGATAGCGTGGATTTCAGCAGACATTTATGGCAAACAGTGTGGCTGAATTATTTCTTGTTTGGATATTTTTTTCTGTGCTTGTTTTTTTACCTTTGAGTTATTCTCTTAGTCTAAATGAGTCTAATTTTCCATTGTTCTTAATATTCTCTTGATGAATAGTTAATGGCATTAGAACAACAACAATAGAATGTGAAATTGTGTCACAGACAACACACATAAAGCAAGAACCAAAGCGAGAGTGAAAAACATAATGATTTATAAACAAATCCACAAAACGCATAACAATGCTATAATTTTAACACGGTTGGACCAATGTATTGACCAATCCGCATCCAGGAACATGTGATCCATTTTTAAAATTGCTTAATTGTCAAGAGCAAAGATGAGCACAAAATTATACTGCACAGAATTTTGGGCTTTGCTTATAGATTTAAAGGGATAGTCCACTCAAAAATGAACAAAATAAATAAAAAATCAGTTATCATTTACTCACCCTCTTGTCATTCCAAACCTGTATGACTTTCTTTCTTCTGCAGAACTCAAAAGAAGATATTTTGAAGAATGTTTGTATACCGAACAGTTCTGGTTCCCATTGACTTCCATTGTATTTTGAGTACATATAATGGAAGTCAATGGGAACCGAAACTGTTTTCTTACTAACATTATTCAAAATATAATTTTGTGTTCTGCTGAAGAAAGAGTGTGAGTAAATGATGACAGAAGTTTCATTTTTGGGTGGACTATCCCCCCTATGCCATCAGATTTATGTTTGAGTATGGTTATAGCCTAGTTTGTTTCCTTTGGTTTGTTGTTGAGGATGTTGGAAGCTTACCTAACATATCAAGTTTCAACACCAGATGGATGCTTAAGGGTTTGCTATCTGTCAGGAAACACTGCCTGCAAAAACAAAACAAGCTCACCTGAGAAAACAGACACAATTTAGCTGCTCTCTTCTAGTGGGATTATTGAGCAGATAAGACTTTGAAAGAACAAATAACCAAAGTACAAACCAAATTTGCAGTCCTGCTGTTTCAAACACAACTGAGTGTAGGTAAATACAGATAGTGCCTCCAAACAAAAACCTGTGCACTGTATGTTTGGTAATTGAAGTGACTGAAAGTCATTAAGGTGTTTGGTTTGGACACATATGAGCCAGGGTGGCGTTAGACCACTTGGGTGGTCCATGCACCTAATCCCGGAACACAAGAACATAAGACAACATTAAGGGTGAGTAAATGATAATCAAACTTAAATTTTTGGGTGAAGTATTGAGGATATTAAGAAACACCCTTTACACAGCTTCTCTCTTTCACACATCTCATACACATTTGCATTTAAGCTGAAGTCACGGATGCTCACCATGTAATTAAAGCAAATGCAAAATAAAAGAATAAATAAAGAGATCCACCAGGCAAAACCTCTGAGACATTGCAGGGAATTGTTTGCTATTTGTGACTTGTTTCAATTTTTCCTCTGTAGCCATCTGCTAAAGTCAGTAACTCTGTAGTCCCTGGAGCCATGTTTATTCAAAAGCCTATATTTTGCATCTCTTAAGACATGTTTTGTTTTCTGCACACATCTATGAAATGATGCTTGAGGCTTCATGTAAATGTACTTGTAAACAAATGTACAATTTTAATATATATTGAATATATATAATATATCTAAAATTAAGCAAAATGTTGCCCTGTATATGTTTTCTTTTTTTCTTTTTTTGGCTGTCTTATGCATGGTTTTTTTTATCAGTAATTTTTTAAAATATATTTAAAATAAAATTTCTTAAAATTAAGCAAAATCCTTTATTTTTTTTTTGCTTTTTTGCTTTCCTATGCACAATTGTTCCTTTTTCAAATTTATTTAATGCAATTATTTTTTAACATTCCTTAATGAGAAAAACCTACAATTTAGCAATCACCTTTTTAGTTCTCTTCCACTTTTCATTATAGTAATGTAAAATTTCACTTACCAATCTTATGCTGCTTTGTTTTTTACACCCATGAGACACATTTGTTCCATTTTTTTTTTATTTGATTTAATTAATACCTAAAATTAAGCTACAAGCTCATCTATTATTTTCTTTCTCCTTTTTTTATAATAATAATAATAATGCATTTTATTTAAGGCGCCTTTCAAACCCCTCAAGGTCACCATATATCAAGAAGAAGTAGCAACAATAAAATATTAAAATAATAAATAACAGTAAATAACAATGGCAATAAACCATAAATAAGGGGACAGCAATGATTACAAACATGACAACTATAAAAATAACAAAAGCAAAAGTGCTAGATTTTAGTGCATACAGTAATCATGAAGGATAAGCTATTCAGAATGAGTGACTTTAAATTTGGATAACGAGTCTTGAATTACATATGTTGACTGGGAGAAAATTGGCGAGGAGAAGCACGGCTAAAGGCCCTATGGCCCATGGTGATTAGACGAGCAGAAGGTGTATGGAGAAGACCAAATGAAGAGGAGCGGAGAGTTCGAGAAGAGGTGTAGGGCTGTAAGAGATCTGAAAGGTATGCGGAGCGGGGTTAAGATGAAGAGATTTGTAAGTGAGGAGGAGAATTTCAAATTCAATCAGGAATTTGATAGGAAGTCGAGGAAGCTGTTGAAGTGAATGGGGTAATATGTTGCATAGATGAAGTCCGGGTTATAATACGAGCAGCAGAAATCTGAATCAGTTGGAGTTTATGAAGAGATTTGTGTGGTAAAAAAGATACAAGAGAATTACTGTAGTCAATGCGAGAGGTGAGAAATGGATGGTGGTGAGCAACATTACGAAGATAAAAATTACAAGACCTGGTTATGTTATTAATGTGAGGAAAAACGGAAGAAGCGTCAATGGATAAAGGAAAACAGCAGAACCTAGAGAGAATAGTGCCAATAAGGACTTCAGTCTTACTGCCATTAAGTTTGAGAAAGTTGGCAGAAAACCATACCTTTATTTCATGAAGGCAGTTGGTAAGACAGGCAGGGGGAAGAATGGAATCAGGGTTTGTAGCTGTGTAAAGCAGTGTATCATCAGCGTAACAGTGGAATTTAATACCGAATTTGGATAATATTACCAAGTTGGAGAAGGTAAATTAGGAACAATAGGGGACCTAGGACAGAACCTTGGGGGGCACCACAGCTAAAAGAAGGTGGTTAGGAATGCAATTTTTTTAGTTGTACAAACTGTATACGGTTTGATAGGTATGAAGTGAACCAGGCAAAAGAAATACCAGTAATACCAATAGCGTATAAACAGTTCAACAGAATACTGTGTGAAATGGTGTCAAAAGCTGCACTCAAAGCAAGCAAAACGAGAATAGATAAGGACCCACCATCAGCAGCCATTAACAGATCATTAGTTACTCTCTCGAAGGCGGTCCCTGTACTTGGAGCGAAACCCTGACTGAAAACACTAATACAAGTGCATGAACCTGTGCTGCCACTGCCTTTTCAAGAATTTGGGAAATAAAGGAAACATTTGAGACATGATGGAAATTATCTAAATTGTTAGGGTCTGCACCAGATCTCTAAAGAATTGGGGTTATAGCAGCTATTTTAAAAGATAAAACATCTGAGAAACCACACAGAGTTTTTGGACTCTTTTTCCTTTGAATCTTTTAGTGCATATGAAGCTTAAGTAAATGTGCACCTGTTGTCACGCTGGGTTGTACAGAGCACTGGATGAAGAAGGTTCAGAAAGTCTTTAATAATCCACATGAGTCAACAAAGCAGACAAACAAACAAACAGAACCCAAGCATTAACATGACCAGACAAATGAGAACTGAAGACACAGCAACTTAAATAGTAAGGCAAACAAGGGTGATTAATGACGGACAGCTGAACAGAATGATTAATCATACTCAGTAACCATGACAACTAAAGAGTGACGGGAAAACTAAACAAAGAAAAACTGATGATAAACAAACTAAAAGTCAATGAAAGTGAAACTAACTAAACATAATTTTGACACCTGTTCCATTTTTAATTATTTAGCTTGCCTTCTTAAATATTTCTTTAATTAATTAACTAAGCAGCAACCGTTCATCTGCTCTCTCAGATACACACTTGATTAAAAAAAAAACAATGCAATTTCACGTCCACTTGTAAATGCGTTTAATTCTGAGTTGAGTGGCAATGTAAGAGCAGGCCTGCTGGTCCAGCACTGTTGTCTTTTGCAGCTGTGTCCTGATGCATGCACTTCACCGAGAGGCTGATCAGCAGCCCACCTCTGCTCCTTTTCCATTCCATTAACATTTAATGCTGTCATCCCCATCCTCTGAAAAGCACATCTCCCCCACACAGAGTTGATGAAGGCCACTCACCCACCACACTCACTGATACTCTTTTATTTGATCATATGAATGCACTATTAGGAGATGGAGAGGGAGAATAGGGAAGGTGGAATTAAAATGGATCATGTATAATGAGATGATATTAATGCAACCATCCAAGTTACACACGATATGGACACATCGTTATTTTATTTTTATTTTTTCAATAAAAATGTGATTAGATAATTACAGTGCCGGACCCACGGCAACACGACTATTATATTATATCATTTTCTTTTCTTTTTATGCTTTATCTTCTTTCATCAGGGATGTGTGGTCAGAATCAGTCATTTAGATTGCTGTATTATAATGATGGTGATGTGAAGGCTCTGCTCAACTGATTTCTGATGGAAACAGCGGAGAGTGGTGGCACACAGACAGCTAACATTGATTCTGATAGGCCTGACATTTTACAGCGCTGTGGCAGAGTGACAAAAAAAGGGTGCCCACATCCTGTGCTTAGCAGAAGGCTTTAGAGGTCGATTTGGCATTGTGCTGGTTCTGTTCTGTGTTTTAAGGGGTGGTCGAAAAACGATTCTGTTCAGAGTGGGAATGCGTGTTGGAAAGAATCTAAAACCCGGCAAAGCTCTCTTGTGATTCAGCATTCCTAAAGCGAAGCAATGTGGCGTTTTTAAACCTCTGTCCTCTGATACTTTCCCAAAAAATACTTCTTTTTTTATTACTATTTTAAATGATTTAAATGAATAGTTCACTGAATGAATAGTTCACTGAAAAATGAGAGTTCTGTCATTATTTATTCACTCTCATGTTATTCCAAACCAGTCTTTCTTTCTGTTGACACAAAAGGTGCATTTTCAACGCATTCTCACCCCAAGGCGTCACTAAAATGACAATTTTGACCATGCTTCAATATTCGACGCTTTAGGCACCCTTTAGCGTCAGTTACATGACGCGATCCTAGGGCGTCATCTTACTGACGCTTTACCTAAGCGTCAGTTAGATGACGCGGGTAGGTTTAGGTCTGGGGTAGGGTTAGGATTAGATAGCGTCATCTAACTGACGTTAAAGGTAAAGCGTCAGTAAGATGACGCCCTAGGATCGCGTCATGTAACTGACGCTAAAGGGTGCCTAAAGCGTCGAATATTGAAGCATGGTCAAAATGATTCCCAAGGCGTCAGTTTCATGACGCCTAGGGATGAGAATGGGCTGGCATTTTTTAAGGAATGTCATGGCCTGAATTGGTACTGGTGAAGTGAATCAGTGAAGACCCTTGTACTATATTAAAAGTCATATGATAACTTGGCGTGAGGTAAAGATGAACTTTTCAAATTTAAAAGTCATGTGTTCTAGATATCCGCTCTAGCTCATCTTGCCTTGATTTTGAGAGAAATCGAGAATGTTTGATGTGAATGAATCAGATCTCACTGGTTATCTGATTCACAAAGCCGGTTCATTCATGAATTGGACTGATTCAGATCTAAATTTCAACTCACTGGAGAAGGACATTTTTGTGAATAAAGACTAAAAATTAAAATAGACTAATAGTCTATTCATAGTGCATGGCTTCAGAAGACAAGGAATATAACACACAAGTCAAATTAACTACTTTTTTTATATGCTTTTGCACTTTTTTGAAGCTTTAAACTCCAGGGCTATTCGTTGTACTGTGATTGCATAGAAAAGAATGATCAGTTCATTATTCAAAAAACAGAGAGACATACAGGTTTGGAACAACATGAAAATGAGTAGATTATTCTATGTTATCCATTTCTAGACTGATTTCTAGTCATCTGTTTGTCTGGTCAATACTGAATGGGGGAGTGTTTGCAAAGCTATTATTATTTCTGCAGTTCTGCTTGATGCAAGTGGAGCAGAAATTACACACTTCAGCTGTAACTTGATGGCTACTGTATTTGTCCTGGCGACACTGTGGGTGATGTGGTGTCATAAATGTGCCATTGTTTGTTTGGAGAGCTGATCTTTCCCAGCAATGTGATTTATGAATTTGTACTTTGAGATTTTCACATCATTTTATCCTGTACAAAAGGCACGATTATACTATTGGCTAACAGCAGAAACTATGTAATGCCCACTGAATAGTTAATGAACGTGACAAATATGGTCTGAAAAGCACTTTGCCACTTGAACGTGACCTTTAACCATTATGGATCATCACAAAACAGGCATTCTTGCCAGTATGAACAAACAATGTCCCTGCCTATGGATTATTTTCAGTAATATTTCCAATGTTTTTGGTTCTTTTGCACTCTTTTGCACGACTGTCAGTCAGCTGTGCATTTATGAACCCCTGACAACTGGCAACTTCTTTTGACGAATAAAAAATAAATAAATAAAACAAATACACAAAAAAGCCTTATTGCGTTGTGGGTGCATGCAGTTTTCCTTTCCTTTTTTTCTTCTAGTTTATCAGTACGGCTTTGATGAGTCCTTTTGTGTGTGCTCTGTGTTTTTGACGGGCGGTGTGAGGAGAAAGTGTGCTCTCCTCCCAGTGGTGCGACTCAAGCATCCATTAACCATTCTTAATCACAATAAGAGCGTCCGAATATTAGTATATGATTAGGAGGATGAAAGGAACCTGCTGGGCTATTATTGCCAATGTTGTAAAGATGCACCACCCTCAATGAAAAAGTTCTCTGTTTACTTTTTACATTAAGGCTTGTCCAACCTGCATTGAGGGAAACATGGCCATTATGGAAGTTGTAGAAAACTGCATTGACCTCCTCCCATTTAAAAAAAAAAGAATATTCCTTTCACTTGCCATAACATCGCAGCACTGCAAAAGCACTTCAATGTTCCCAGTGAGAGGAAGCACAATTCATCACAACTGCATGGTCCTACAAGAAGTGCTGCCTCAACACAACAGTGACCATATTCAAATTCAAACTTTATTGTCATATGCACAGGAAACGTCTATGGTTACGTATGTAACCCTCGTTCCCTGAGTAGGGAACGGAGACGTAACGTCGGATGACGACTAATGGGGTTTCGCTTAGAAAGCCTATCAACTTCGAGTATTACAAAACGAACCAATGGCAAAGAAATGCCATGGGTCTGCGGAATACACATATGACCCGAAGGAACATATGGAGAACACTGGGGTATCCAGCCGCAGGTGGAATATTTCAACCCCAGGGGTGGCAAGGTGGCTTGCCAAGGGAAAGACACATGCTCAGAGAGGCTTACAGTGGAAATACACATGTGGGGGTCGCTCAGGGGAGGGACCATGCACACTGGAGGCACCTAGCCGACACGCAGGCAATAGAAACTGGCGCCAATGTCAGGAGTGCTGGAGGAACTCAGGGCTTTCGGGGAAGCTCACCTGAGGAGAATATCGCACGTATCCAGTCCGTGGAGTGGAATGGCGAGCAAGCGAAGACACCTGAGCGGGTCCAGTACTAGCTGGTTGAAGCAAGTACATGAGAGGACACTGGCTCCACTCGGAGATTGTAGAATCTGGCGAATGTGTTAGGTGTCGCCCAGCCTGCAGCTCTGCAGATGTCTGTTAGCGAGGCGCCATGCGCTAGAGCCCAAGAGGACGCAACACTCCGGGTGGAGTGGGCAGTCACACCAAGGGGGCACGGTCGACCTTGCTGCTGGTATGCCAAAGCAATGGCGTCCACTATCCAGTGAGACAACCTTTGCTTGGAGAGAGCCTTTCCCTTCAGCTTCCCACCATAACAGACAAAGAGCTGGTCTGAGGTCCTGAAACACTGCGTCCTGTCGACATAGACGCGGAGAGCGCGTACTGGACAGAGCAGTGCCAAGGCTGGGTCTGCCTCCTCCACCACCTGGTCCCGGAAGGGAGTGGTAGGAACCTTGGGCACATATCCAGGCCAGGGTCTCAGGATCACGTGAGAGTAAGCCGGCCCGAATTCCAGGCACGCTTCGTCAACGAAGAATGCGAGCAGGTCCCCTACCCTCTTGATGGAGGCCAGTGCAACCAGGAGCGCTGTCTTCATAGACAGGAATTTAAGCTCAACTGATTGCAGGGGCTCAAATGGAGCACTCTTCAGGGCAGTTAGAACCACTGAGAGGTCCCAAGAGGGAACGAGAGGAGGGCGAGGCGGATTTAGTCTCCTCGCTCCTCTCAGGAACCTGATGACTAGGTCGTGCTTCCCCACCGACTTACCTTCGATGAGGTCATGGTGTGCGGCAATAGCGGCAACATAGACCTTCAGGGTGGAGGGAGACAGCCTTCGCTCCAGCCCCTGTTGAAGGAAGGAAAGCACAACGCTGATCGAGCATCTCCGGGGGTCTTCTCGGTGAGAAGAGCACCAGCTGACGAAGAGGATCCACTTCAACGCATAGACGTGTCTCGTGGACGACGCCCTAGCGGAAGTGATGGTAGCCACCACCGCTGGTGGTAGGGTACTCAACCCTGCCTCGTCACGTCGAGGAGCCACACGTGGAGGTTCCAGAGATCGAGACGAGGGTGCCATAGTGTGCCCCGTCCCTGTGAAAGAAGGTTCTTCCTCAGAGGGATCGGCCAGGGAGGTGCTGTCGCGAGGAGTACTAGTTCTGGGAACCAGGTCCGGTTGGGCCAGTAAGGGGCAACCATGATGACCTGCTCCTCGTCCTCCCTGACCTTGCGCAGAGGGCTCACTGGGGGAAACGCATACTTGCGGCCCTGCGGCCAGCTGTGCGCCAGAGCATCCGTGCCGAGCGTGCCCTCGGTCAGGGAATAAAACTGGGCGCAATGGGTCAATCTATCTGTGCGTCCCCGAACTGGTCCTTAATCAGCTGAACCGACTGGGGATGGAGTCGCCATTCTCCAGGGAGTGGCTGAAGCCGAGAGAGCTCGTCGGCTGCACAGTTCAGTGCTCCGGGAATTAAAATGGCTCGAAGCGACCTCAGATGCTTCTGACTCCATAGGAGGAGGTGGCGGGCGAGTTGTGACATACGGCGGGAGCGTAGACCACCTTGATGGTTGATGTACGCTACAGTGGCGGTATTGTCTGAACGTACTAGTACGTGTTGACCCCTGAGCAACGCCCGGAAGCGGTGCAGGGCAAGGCGTACTGCCAACAACTCGAGGCAATTGACATGCCATAGCCGCTGGGGTCCTGTCCAGGAGCCCGCAGCAGCATGTCCATTGCACATGGCGCCCCAGCCCGTGGTGGAGGCATCTGTTGAGATAACAACATGCCGGGAAGCTCGTACCAGGGGGACACCCGCCCTGAGAAAACTGAGGTTCGACCACGGGGTGAAGAACTGATGGCAGGTCGGAGTAACTGGTACTCGGAGTGTGCCGTGTTGCCATGCCCACCTCGGGACTCGGTCGCGAAGCCAAAGCTGAAGCGGTCTCATATGAAGCAATCCGAGCGGCGTGACCGCGGCTGCAGATGCCATATGCCACAGGAGCCTCTGAAAGAGTTTCAGTGGAACCGCACTCCTGCCCTTGAATTGTCTTAGGCAAGTCAGCAGTGACTGCGCGCGCTCGCTCGTAAGCTGCGCGGACATAGCGGACAGAGTCGATGTCCATACTGAGAAAAGAGATCGTCTGCACGGGGCAAAGTTTGCTCTTCTCCCAGTTGACCCGAAGGCCCAGACGAGCTAGGTGCCGAAGCACTAGGTCCCTGTGTTCGCAAACCTGATCTCGAGAGTGAGCTAGGATCAGCCTGTCGTCGATATAACTCAGGATGCGAACCCCGTGTTCCCAAGGGGAACAAGGGCAGCCTCGACGACCTTCGTGAAGATGCGAGGGCTAGCCCGAAGGGGAGAACCGCGTACTGGTATGCCTGCCCCTCAAAGCAAACCGAAGGAACGGTCTGTGTCGAGGAAGAATGGAGACATGAAAGTAGGCGTCCTTCAGGTCGATCGCTGCAAACCAATCCTGGGGCCGTAAATGCGTTTGGCCGGCATCCTGTGAAGGGAGCGGTTCAGCACGCGCAAGTCCAGGATTGGCCGTAACCCACCGGTTTTCTTGGGGACAATGAAGTAGGGGCTGTAGAAGCCGGACCTCATCTCGGCTGGAGGGACAGTCTTGATTGCACCCTTCGCCAGCAGGGTGGCAATCTCTGCTCTCATGATGAGCAGACCAAAGTGGATTGGACTCCCCTGAAACGGGGAGGAGACCGTGCGAACTGAATAACATAGCCGAACCTGACGGTCCGCGCGATCCAGCGGGACAGACGGGGAAGCTCTAGCCAGGCTCCCCGGAACTGAACCAGCGGGATCATGCGAACCACAGGCGTCCCCCCGGAGGGGCAGCGAGGTGGAGTAACTGGCCCAGACGTGGACGGCATAACGGCCCGGTGTGGGGGCACAGTTAGCAACCGCGCCCTGGCAGAGGGGGCCAGGGGAGGACCAGGCTGGTCGCCCCGCGGGGGCCTGCTCTGCCAGGGGTCTGGCGACAGAGGGGGACAGGGGCGAAGCGGTCCGTGGACGGCACGCCGTGTCAACCGCCTCTTGGACAGAGGGGGGCGAGGAGAGCACGACTTGTGGGTGGCGCTCTGTGTCGCCCGAGAACTCTGTGAGCTCAGGGAAGAGGGGATTGTTTCTGTTTTTAACCACATTTGTGTGCTGCCCACCCGTGGGTGAGATTCTCAAAAGATTCTCCCCCGGCCCTCCACCGGGGGAAGGAGTGGTCCTGCTACCACCTCCTGAGAAACAATCATCATCCCTGAGCAGCCCGTCTCAGGAGCCCCGCTTGGCCCGGCGTTTAGCGGGGGGCGGGGCAGGAGAGGGCTGTGGCGCCTTCTTGCGGCTTCCTCCGCGACCGGCCCTGGGTGGAGGCTGCTGCGTGGTCCGGGCGGGAGGGGCGGGAGCCGCAGGAGGGCGCCCTCGGCGGGAATCAGGTCGAGGCGTCTGCCCGGCCGGCTGGGTGGAGGCAGCAGCGGGCCGGCGGGGCAGAATGTGTTTGATGGCCACGGTCTGTTTCTGGGCGGTTGAAAACTGTTGGGCAAAATCTTCAACCGCACCACCGAAGAGGCCGGCCTGGGACAAGGGGGCGTTAAGCAGACGGGTCCGCTCCGCGTCTCGCATGTCGGCCAGGTTCAGCCACAGATGTCTCTCCTGGACCACAGCTGTGGACATCACCAAACCCAGGGAGCGCGCGGTAACCTTCGTCGCCCGGAGAGCAAGGTCGGTCGCGGCACGCAGCTTATCAAAGAGCCCTGGGTCTGTCCTACCCTCGTGCATGTCTCTGAGCATCTGGTCCTGGTAGACCTGCAGAGTGGCCATAGCATGCAGTGAAGCAGCCGCCTGTCCCGCCGCTCTGTAAGATTTCGCCACCAGGGTCGACGAAAATCTACAGGCTTTGGATGGGTGCTTAGGCTCGCCCCGAGAAGAAGCACTCTGAGGACATAGTTGCATGGCAACAGAGCGTTCAACCGGGGGAAGCCCAGTGTACCCACGGGCAGCTGCCCCATCGAGGGGAGGAAAGGCGGATGAGACCAGCGAGCGGTCCCGAGAAGACAGGGGGGTCTTCCAGGACTTCGAGATCTCATCATGCACATCCGGGAAGAAAGGTATTGGGGTTTGCCAAGGACGAGGGTCGGCGGCCTTACCCAAAAACCAATCGTCCAGCCGCGAGCGTTCGGGACAGGGTGGAGGCCTCCACTCAAGCCCGATGCTCGTGGCTGCCCGGGAAAGCATGGCCGTCATCTCCGGATCAGACTCGAGCACAGCCGTATGCACACCAGAAGGTGGCAGCTGTGACGAGCCCTCACTTCCAGAAGACTCAAACCCGCCTAGTGATGCTGCAACAGACATGGCATCTTCCTCTGTAGCTTCAACTGAAACACGCGGGCCACCAGAGGGTAGACCCGCGGGAATCAGCAGTTCGCTAGCGGGCACCATCATTGAAGAGGGGGGCTGGGGACGCGGACACATAGTCGGCGCCTTGTTCCAGACCGTAACCCTCAGGTCACCCTGGCCACCAGCCGCAGAGCGGGGGGTGGATGAGGGGACTCTCACTCTTGCGAGTTCACGGAGTCTCGACCGTAATGACGCGATGGTCATGTTCCCACAGAGAGAACATGAGTCATCCACGAGCGCTGCTCTAGCATGATCAATGCCCAAACATACTATGCAACGCTCGTGCCCATCAGAGTCCGATACCAATCTGCCGCAACCAGAAGTACACGAGCGAGACATCTTTAAAAAGACGTGCCACGTGTAAGCTCTTTTAGTGAGAGAAAACTCAAGTGTTGAAGCACCCGGGGAGAAACGCACCAACTGGCAGACCACTGCAACAGATCAGCAGGAAGCACGCTCTCGCCGTAGATCGCCGTCACACCAACACTCGAGGTACTCGTTTGTGAAGCTGACAATTCAGAGATGGCTTGTGGAGAGAAGAATACACTTGGCTCCGAAGCGAAAAAATATCTGCATGTTGCCGGCTTCCTCCTTTTATACCCACGAGGTGGGGCGGAGTAACGCCATGCAAATACCGCAGACCCATGGCATTTCTTTGCCATTGGCTCGTTTTGTAATACTCGAAGTTGATTGGCTTTCTAAGCGAAACCCCATTCGTCGTCATCCGGCGTAACTCGGAGTGACAACGAAAGGGAACAGTCGTCACACAGTACAATGAAATTCTGCGAATCCTCCCAGCAACATCGGACATCAAGTAAATACCCTACAACATAAATAACAGTTGACATAGATAACAAAGGTTTAAGGTTGTATATATGAACGTGTTTTTTTTCTCCTTTTTTCTGTGTATCCTTGGGATAATTTGATCATTTTGAATATTTTGAGCCAAAACAATCTGAACAGCATTCCAGCATGTATCTGTTCAACAGAATAAAGTAAAAAAGAACAGATTTGTAACCACATTAGTGTGAGTAAATTATTTTATTACATCAAATATGATCAATGCATTTTGATATGAATGTAAGTATTACATTGCCTTATCAATATCAAATGTTTTTGGCATCGAGTTGGTGGGCGATCGAGTGGTTGCTTCACCTCATAGGGGGGCAGGTTGTCACTTTCTGCGTCCATCGTTCATCCTCTATCCAAGCCACATGTCCAGCCCATCAGAGCTTTTTCCTTGCTGCCTCTGTGATTGCATCTTTCACCCTTGACACCTCCCGCAAACATTTGTCTGTGATTTTGTCTCTTCGTGTGATTTTGAGCATACTTCGCTCCATTGCTCTTTCAGTTACAGCAATTTTCTGTTAATCTGATTTGATTGAAGAAGACCACATCTCACTAGCATTGCTAGTAGTGGTATTGAAGAGATGGGCTTGAAGGTTTGGGTCGTTGATGGTGATCACCTCGCCGATGATAGAATAACTTTGGTCATGCTGCTTTCTGATAGCTCATAGCTGTTGGTGTATGTGTAGGTGTAACTATTGACTTCTTTGATATTTTAAGAACTGATCTGGACGGAGCCATTCTTGACCTGGTGGTTTTTCATCCATATAGTCTTTGATTGGTTTATTTGGAGTCCAACCTTATCACTTTCTTGGTCCAGTTGGTTCAGCTTCTCTTCGACTTCTGTTGTCTGTCCAAAAATGCCATCAGAAAATGTAGGTAGTCTTTCATCAGTGATGTTAATGCCATCTTCCTGTTCCTCTTGTTGAAAGACCTTCCTTGAGGGCAGCATTGAATAGCTTCTTTGGAGATATGTTGTCTCCTTGTTTTACCCCTCACATAACTGGAATGTGGAGGGTTTTGTGGAAGAGTGTAAAGTCTCACAGTCTTAAGAGTGTAAAGTGCATTTTTAGGGATGACGACACCATAATCAAAAGTCAAAGTTAAATCCCTGATTGTGCATTTCTCAAATGTTAAGGAATAAAGCCATAGCAAATTCGAAACAGATGTGTAGCAATCTCAGGAAGTCTTGGTTTTCATGTTGCCAGATTCTTAACTATCGCTCCTTGACTGAATCACAAAATAGTAGTGAACAAATTAATGCTGTGCTATCATGTGTTTGGAGAGCAAGGGAAATCTAACCAATGCAGCACACCAGCTAATTAGGTAGTTCCCATCATTTACCAGGTTTACTTTAGAATTATCATATTATGTATGTAATATGGTTTCAAATTAATTAGATTAATTACAAATATGTATGTAATGTAACACTTCAACGTTTTTAATATTTGCAGTCTGGATGATTTTCTCATTGAATGCAATATAAGTGGAAGCAATTAAGTCATAACTCCAGTTTACCTTTACATTTACCTTTATCTCAGATTCGCTCCTCGCACATGCTTTAAAATGGTTAAGCATTAGAATTTGGCCATTATATCTGAAGACAGACTTTAGACACCTGTGGGGTTTGGCTGAGAGCTTCCAGATCCCACAGGCACATTACAGTGTGGACCTACTGACAATTCAGATGCCAGAGAAGAATTCCTTTGAGAGAACTGGGAGTCAAGAGGCATGTGTATATTTATAAATGTTTTAGTGTGTGTTTGTCTGCGTGTGGAACTAAAGTTTCTGGTTTGTGACGTTCTGTAAAAAGAACACTAAAAAGAGTATTCAATGTGGTATTTCATTGAAAAAAATACCTTCCTCTTGTTCACTAATCACCCATAATCCAGTTTAAGCATCTCAAAGCTCTGAAATCACATAGTAGTTTCCAGCCAGCTTCATGATTGAAATATGCCGTGAAGTCATTGTCATTCCTCCTCATGCAAACACTCCTCCTTTCTGTAAATCAGGCTTATTATAGATAATTCACAAAACCGATGTGCAATTAACATCATGCTTATTGTCAAATGATGATTCAAATGAATATATTTTCCCCTGTGACTGTATAACTGAAAAAAATAGCATTTCTTTTTTGTTTTCATTTTGCAAACATCTTTGAAAAATAATGTTTTACTGTGCAGTTTTTGTTTAATGCGGCTACATATTATATTCTGCAGTTGGTAAAAAAAACATTGTTAATAAAACATCACTTCCAAAGTTAAAGCAAAGGAAAATATTCTTCAAAATGTCAGCAGCCGACTAGAGCCCTCAGACTTTGCAAAGTAAAGTGATTATTGGTGGTGTTGTGTTTTGTGTTCCATACCCAGTATCTGTCTTCAGATAAATTCAGCTGTGAAAACAAAAAGTCGGTGAAAGATAGCAGGCGAGCATCACGAAGCAGCAGAGAATGTGTTTGTGGCCTCCGGTCCTTCACAGAACATAAAGATAAAGCAGGACCGACAGCTTGCCTGGTAGACGTGTGCACACGGATACACCCTGCCGTAAATCAATTATGCTGTTTAAAAGAACAGGCTAATGTTTCCCTTCAGTCAACTTCAATCCTTACAGGATTTTAGCCTTCTAAACATCCCTGTATGAGTTGCAAATATTTATCTTGTTACTATTTGCTTCATTTAAGAGTGCAAGATCTTATTTGATATAGGGACGATCCTCCCTTCCTTCCTCATTGTAAATGATGCAAGCTAGAGGGAAGCATGTTATAAACAATATTTCTGTGTTGCATGTAATGAATTCCTTGTCAATATGACAGAGCACCATCATAGTTAAATGTCATCTTGTTACCATCATTTAATTTTTCATAGACCTAGAGATTCACTGAATCTGAAAATATTGTGTGAGGCTGTTAAAGTATCAAGCAAAATAATATTGTGATTTGTGTAACAGTTAATTGAAAAGGAAGGAAGAATCAATATCTCCCTTGAAAGGACTTAATTCGGTTTCTGCACTTCATCTCATATATTGGAGTTGCTGACATCCCATAAATCCATTCCTCTACCATTTAAATCAACTATATCTCTCTAAGCATTAGTTAATCTGGTCCGTCTGTGCACTGTCACTGTTAATGAACTGCTCTGATTACAGGGTCTCTCCAGACTGTAGTGCATGACATATCATGCAGTTATACAGCTCAGCAATGATAATGCAGATGGACAGAGAGAGTTGTTTTGGGCTCCGCTGTCAAAGTGAGGAATTTTGGATCATAGCAACATGCGAAAATATGCGAAATGCCATTTGACCTGGAGTCAGATTTTAATTTTACCCTGACATTGATCTAGTGAGCAGGATCAGGCAAAGCCATGGAGCAGCGATTATCACTGCCTTGTTATTTGACTTCAGTGTGAAGTAAGCATGTTTTCGCGTCCGTGGAGTGTCATAATCATAATCATTAGTTCATTTACATTCAGAAAATGAGAAGTCTGGCCAGTTGGGACATTCGCTAATATGTTGTTAATTATTTAATCTACCTCAGCTGTGCAGATTTCTCTACTGATTTAAGTCCCCCTGTAGTCAATAATTTTTATCCCTTAAAACTCATCTTTGATTGTCAAAATGACATTTGAAAGTTTTTACCTTGAAAAAAAATCATGCTTTAAAATAGCTTGAATGTCACTCTACATCCTTGCCTCATTTGGTGTACGCTGTTTTTACGAATATGCAAATTAGCCCCGCCTCCACTGTCTCCACCAGTCCAGAGATCCATTGTTGACGATCACATGCTGACGTGATTGGTTTGTCTTAAATCATATTAAAAACACCACATAGACAAAAAAAAAAAAACATTAAAAGCTTGATTTTCACCACAGGGGGACTTTAGGCCAATGAAGTCAGTCAAGGTGAAGTCAGGCATTTCCACTTTTTGTTTGGCTGAATATTATTAGTATTAAAGCACGACAAATATGAAATATAAAGGTGCGTCCCAATTCACTTGTGCAATATTCTCTGTCGTCTCTTAATATGAATAGTGTGAGTAGTGTTTTCACACTGAGAATTCCAAAAAGACAAAGTGTACCTTAAATACCCAGATGATGCACTTTATCAAAATATGAAGTGTGGAATGTTGGACACTTCATGCACTCATCTGTCACAGCTTCAATTACGTGTTACTGTGTACATTTTGTTTTACGTATTTATTTATTTTTATTTCTTATGTCTTTAGAAACAGAACAGAATCAAAATGTTAATGTCATGCATTTACTACATTAAACAGTTAATTATTAAAAAAATCAATGCATAAATTCCATTAAATAAATTTTTCATAAACCTTCATGTATTTGGAAACATATGTATCCAAAGCTGTTTTTACATAAAAGGGATTTAACTTTTTAGCGTTCGCAGTGGGGCTCGACAGCCTTAGTCAAACGGGTTTGCGCGTATGGTCGGGTTGTGGAGAGGTTGAAAGATTGTGGTTAGGTCGAAGGAGCAGCCTCAGCAGCAGGAGGGATGTAGAGGTCAGTAAGCTGGGCTGAGTTGAGTGGGGGACGGAGGGGGGTGACTCTGGGACGCCAGAGTCACTGTCGAGCCCTCTTGAGGTGTCGTGGGCTATTTGACGAAACACTGAGGACGGAAGGTGCCCACTTGAAGACCCTAGAGATGTCCCCTACTCTGCTCAATCCAGACGGTTGTCATGAGGGGACCGCACTGTGGTTGCAGCCGTTGTGTGTGCAAATACACTATTAACACCAGACAGAAAGATATTCATATCACCATTTGGAAAGAAGCGTAAATGGATGGAGAAGCGTAGGTTACTGTAAAGCTCGTCTTAGTTGGTGCTTATCTTGGCGAAAGCCGAGTACAAATCAGCATGAAGTTTTAACATCTACTCTCGTGTAATGCAAATCATTAGATGCTTCAATGGCTATCTTACACTTTCCATTAAACCTGATCTGATACCAACATCAAACTATATGCTTTAAAGCACAAATATAACCCTAACTTTACCTATCCCCAAACAACCTTTTCTAATCTAAGTTCAAACAGATCTTTCTAAACAGGACATTTTTGCCTGGAGAAGGCAATTTAGACTCTTTCAAGAACGTGTTTGTATTGGGGTTGAAATGAAAACGATGCTCGTGTGTCCAGTCCTGTATGAGTCAAAATGATTCGTGCCCTTTCATCTCCTCACGAAGAGGTGCATGAGTCACAGTGGCATATTAGTGTTTCCTTGGCAATGCAATATCTTTATTAGAACAGGAAGGAACAGGAAACATGGTTATTGGCCTCATATCACCTTCATGTTCTTACGCTGGGCAACCCATAGGAACTCACAGACCTCGAAAAAGTATTTTCCTGGAAACTTTGTTATCTGAAAGTCCCCTGTCCAGAGGGACAAAATGTCAAAGATGTGGGGAAGAAAACCATGGGTATTAATGGAATCTTTTCTTTAGAAGTTCTTTAGAAATTTATGTTGGATACCAGGACTTTTGATCATGTTCCGCTAAAACAAATTGTTTTAAAGGTACAATCAAAATATGCAAAAACCACTTGCACAGTGTTATTTATTTATTTCAATTATGTACTTACATTATCCTAAATGTTTTCAAGAATTTTTTAATTCAGAGAAATTCACAATTTTAAATAGTGCCCGTCCCTTGTCACTTGTCGCCTGTCAATGACGCAATATCCGCGTTATCCCTGGTTTCCGCTCATTCTGCCATAGTAACCATGGCGACAGATGTTGATAACTGCGTAATATTGTTGTTGTTTCATTCAAACATTATGGATCATGGCAAGCAGACTTTGGGACAAAAGGAGAACTAAAACAAGGATCAATATCGGCATGGCGTTTTCGAGATGCAGAGAGCTCCACGTCTGCGACTAACTTGGACTTGACAGAGATTCGGGGCAAACTTCGACTTGACAGTGCTCTTGCATGTACTTTATTAGACAGGTGAGCAAATGTACATAAAACAAATCAATGTTATATAGCTCAACATGATGCAATGTTAGAATATGATCAGTATGTTATTCTAATGTTGATCTAGCTTATTGCTAGTCTCATATAGCTAACACACTAACACATAATTTACCTTGTGTTACCTCACAAGTTTAATTCGTCTAATAAACTGTGAGTAGTAATTCAGCACTTGCGGGTAGTTCAGCAGAATGAAATGTCCTCATTCCTTTATATAGCCTACTCGGGACTCGCGTGCGGCGCTGATTTCTGTTTCTCATTAGCAATCACACCCTGCTTCATACCACAGTCATGTTAAAAAACATGAACGTTTTCACTCATCCATAAACATTATTAGATCCATCAGCATGACGGCAAGTTCCATGATTCCGCTTATCACTGCGTCAACAATCTACACCTTTGTTATTGTAAGAGGTTAGCGAGCCCTAGCGGTGAAAAAAAATTACATATTGTAGCTTTACGTTGTTGTTGTTTTGTCCAGTACATTTTGCAAAGATATTTCAATGTGTATCACAATTTAAATTAGCAATGCAATTGCACAGCCAAATTTCCTGTCCTAAAAATAATTTCCTTACCAGCTGCATACGAAGTCCGTTAACCAATGATGTGCTTGTGTGTATGCTTAAACAATTTAAGAAGCATATTTAGCATATTATTTGATTGCATTCTTTTTAACAGTATACAAAGTAAATTTGGGCTAACAAAAACTGTAAGTGATTAATTCATAAAATACTTAGCAATAATCCCCTCTGGCTTGTTACAGTTATCTAAAAGTTCACCTTAGGGCTCTACATGAGATCAAATGTCACAAAGCGTAGATAAAGTCACTAAACTTGAGAGCAGCCTTGGATTCACGTATAAGGTCTTTTTTGATGGTTGTGGACATATAGACAGATAAGGAGTAGAAGGGGCCTTGTTGGTGGAATAAAGTGTGCAATAAAAGGGAACAATCTATATTTCATCACTCAGCCATCCATGAAGCAAAACAGTACTGTTAGACATGCCAAAATTTGATGCCAGGGAAAGTGTCGTGCATGGAGACAGATTTATTCTTACATGTGGAGCTGTGAAACTGCAAAACAAAATAAAAAACATTAAAATAAATACAAATTGTTGATTACAATGCCAAAACAAATAGCGTAAATAAATGGTCTTAATTCATTTTAATATCTGAACTATATATTACTGCATTACCAAATAGTTTAAGAATTAACCTCACCAAATTTGGTTTGATGTTTAAAACTAAATCAAAATAAAAGTTATAGTCTGTAAAATCTGAATTTTACATCTCATGCATTTTTTCTTATGCTCTTAAATAAAATAAAATGTAAAAAAATGTTTAAAAGACGATGAAGATGAAGAAGTTTAGAAAATTTTTGCAGTGTTCATTTTGTCTTCAGGGTCTGAGTGTTTTCATGAATAATATATTCATCAGGTGATATGACACCAACTCACATTATTTAGAGAGCAACTTTATCTCTCGCAAGGGAAATTGCTATTTTGGTCAGTAGCTTTGCTTGAATTTCCCCAAAGACGTGTTTCAATAAAATTTCAGTGGTTCATTTATGACAAGCATTTTGATTAAACCGTTTTTTTATTTTTTATTATTATCTTACCCCCCAAATATTAATAAGCTTTATTGCTTCCCCTGGTACAACATGCCATTTCAGACCAAATGCTATCACATGCACAACAACATCAAAACCATAATTCCACATGATCCATTCATATTTGAGTCACATCCACGGTTGTTAGCGAGTGCTTTGACTCTAACATGACAGGAGGTTAATGGAGAAGGAGGAATACTTGACATTTGAAGTCACTGTCATTTTAGCACACACGTTTACCTGAGCATTTGCCAGCTTATTAATTACCAGCACTGTAATTAACTTTTTGCCATACGCAACCACAGAATCACAGTAACAGGAAACAGGATAGGCATTTATTATACATGCTGCTATTTGGGAAAAGAGCAAGTACAAGTCTGTACAAAGCCTATACAATAACTCATTACATGACAAATGAACAAAAAAGAGAAGTTGTGAACTTTGTTACTAAATCATCATGGACTAAATTATAATGATGGTCAAAGATTGCATATATATGGACATGTTCAGGGAATTGGGCTACTGAAAATATAATATTTGAATGCAGCTCTGCTCAAATGAACGCAATGACTTCAATAATTCTGCTGAACGAGATTTAATGATCCAATCACTGGAACAAAAATATATCCAGCAGAATTATTTGTTTGGTCACTGAGCAAAACAACAGTAATATTCCTAAATGAATTATTGTTGTTAAATGTATCATTTGAGTGAATGATTCAATGACTCACTCATAAAATACAGTCCTTTTGGAAATTCTTGAATTAATCAGTTGAACGAATTGGTTCAGTGAATGATTTCAATGAGTTCAATGACTCAATTATAAAGAGTCACTTGTTTCCTTCCTGAATAGCCCGGTCCCAAATGAATTAATGTTTTTGAACTAATCAGT
Organism: Siphateles boraxobius; assembly: GCF_051911475.1. Classification (NCBI taxonomy): domain Eukaryota; kingdom Metazoa; phylum Chordata; class Actinopteri; order Cypriniformes; family Leuciscidae; genus Siphateles; species Siphateles boraxobius. The sequence goes on from NW_027509195.1 coordinate 14,662,553, forward strand.
TGAGTGTAGAGAGTCAATGACTCACTCATAAAGACCGTCACTTGTCAGCACCAACTGACATAATGTAATTTGCAAAATTAATAATTGAAATATATATATTATGATGCAAAGATTGTCTGAAACGTATACATGTACATTTTCATTCTGTAGGCTAATCTTAATGTGTGAAATTATATTCTGTTCTTATATTACCATTTAAGCCATGGCAGCATTTTCTTATGAAGTTATCATCCAATGGCCAGTTTTTTCTAGCATTTGTCACTTGGCAAATGTTCATTTTAAACTCTTCATGCAGCAACACTCCAACTTCAGCAAAAATATACATCACAGCTATTTACTTTCCTTTTTACAGACTTTAAAGGTGAATTACAGACCTTTACATTTAGTGCTGCTCTTGTAAAGGTCAGACAGAAGAATTTCACTCTTCGATGTGACCTGTCAAGTAGCCATTAGCTGACCTTTTAATAGGTGACCTCATCAGTATGCAGATGAATGACCTCAAAGCAACTAACTCAAAGCTTGAGGAGACAGGCTCAACATAAAGACACTCCTCTCCTAAAAAAGTCTAAAGAGGTCAAAATTCAACACATTCAGACTTCTTCTGTACAGGAGGCTTCTGTAAAACACAAGGCACTAAGGTTGTGTAAACCAAGAGATCAGTCAGTCTATGACGCACCAAAACCCATGGCATGCAGGAATAAGAGACAGTGGGAGATCTATCATTCAGCATGACAAGGAGAATGCAAAACCAAAACTGGAAAATAAGATTCCAGTGGGGTTCCAATGATTTGTAAGGAAATTCACACAATTGTATTAGATAATTACATTTGAAATGGTTCTGAAATATGAAATGGTTTTCAGTTATGTGGAATAGATTCATAGCTCCGTAATGTGATCAAATGCTTGATATGAGAGGTTTAATGTGATCTAACATGAGGTATAAATTAATGCTTCAAAGCATTCAAGGCTTATTTATCTCTGTCTGCATCAAGAGCTTTTTGAGGGCCTTAACACTATGGTTTTATACTAAAACTGCTGTAAAATCTGATGTAATTGTTATTTATGGTGGCTATTGCGATATAATCTTTTCTATCTTATAAAATGGCATATTAAAAAAAGCACATTGCTAACTAGATACCATTGCCGCCAGAATTATACAGTTTTTTCAAGGAAATTATATAGGATTGAAAATTTCAAAAGCAGAGTGTGAAGTGTTTTTTTAAGTTAATAATATTATGCATGCACATCTCAGATTAAGGTGTCTGTTTATCAAACAAAAGGTGAATGTCTCAAGGATAATGATTAACCATTAAGTAAAACATGAGTTGGTATGCTGTCTTCTCAGTCATGCATAAAATATCAATATTCATATTTTTTGACAGAAAATGCTATAATTGCATCTATTTCATATATGCATAAATATTGATTATTGGCATTACTTTGTCACCTAGTAAAGGATAAAAAATATAAGGAAGTTAAGGGATGTCAATTTACAAAATGTCCCATGATCGATATTAGCCTTTACTGCAGTGGCATTGAGCCAACAGCATGATGTGCAAATGCTCCTCAAAACCCTATGTTCCTCGCCAAATGAATGAGAAGGGTTTTTAATCTAAATTAAGACTAAAAAGAGTCTATGTGATTGATAATTTATTAAATGACATATTTAATAATCAAATATAACGACAACGTGTCACCAACACCGCCTCAGATGTGTGCTTGTCAAAATGTAGGCTATACTCTTGTTGTGGACGCGCTCTTCCTGGAATAACGTGCCGAAAATGGCACAACGATTTATTAAAATAGTGTTGTCATAAATTTTATGACAGTCCCAATCATAGTTATCATTAGTCTTGCATTGCTGTTTGAGCTGCATATGCTGAAGCGCTGAATGAACATGGTAAACTGGAGCACTTTGCTAACGTGTTATTGAACTCAAAAAACACATCCTATGAGATTTATCAGATAGGCTATATACAAAATAAACAATATATTACATATTATATCTCCACAAAACAATAGGCTGCGAATGCACACGCAAACTTATAGGCTGCGCCTGAAACTAGGCATGCTGTCTTGTTGCCTCGCGCTGCCCTATCAGACAATGACTTTGCAGGCAGCGTTTGCACATGAAGGTATGATTTGATTTCGGACAGACTTCTGAGGCAGCGTAACGGTTTAATGGTCTACAACAAAACAGAGAGAGCTTTGGTGAAAACTAAGTGAATATTTAATTTTACAATAGTAATTTCTCGCTAGAAATGACATCATAAGTGGAAATCCTTGATCAAAAATGTACATTTACACATAAACTGATGACTAGGCGCAACTTTCAGTTGCTTTCGGTGCCTTCTTTATTATTCTAGCTCAACTGTCACAGAATGGAAAGCAAAGAAGGCACAGAAATGGAAAGACGTCGAAGGATACATCTATGTTGCCTCAACAGTCAGGTGAAGGTATCTCAGGAGACAGGAAGTGAAACTAACATTGCATTCGGACGTGCCTTAATACCTTCCAACCTTGGAATGCATCCCCCTAAGGCAGCATTTATCAGTTTTCGGATGCAGCCATAGTCATGATGAAGCTGTAACTCTAGCTGTAAAATGGTCTCAAACATAACTCGCTCATTTTGTATCTGCTACATGTTTTGCAGTTGAGCAGCACGCATGCGCATGCATATGCTTTATCGACTAATCAAAGTTGTATCGATTAAATGTATTATTGACAATCAATGCTCTTAAAGGGTTTTTGTTGAATGTTCTGCTAGTTCAGGTTGTGTGACTACATATAAAAAAGTAAGGGGTTTTTTTTCTGTATGATTCCCATTTATATTTGAATGTGACTGTAAATGAATCATACTCTGGGTCATTCTGAATGGGACAAATCAACCAAATTGGTTTAACCAGGGCTCGACATTAAGCCTTTTCATGCGCTTCAAATTTGTCATTCACTTGTACGAGTAAAAAAGTTGCTTGTCCGGTAAAAAAAAAAGTTGGGTAAATATAATTTATTCTGAAGCACACACATATATATATATGAATACTTTTAATTAGAATAATAAGACCCTATATTTGGCTGTTACCATAGGTAGGGCTGATCAAATTAAATAATTTACACTGAAAAATCCACTTGTCACTGACAACGGACACGCGTTAATGTCTAGCCCTGGTTTAACCAATGGTGTTTGACCAAAGGACTATTTGTTCTGCAAAACCTTTTTCATAAGGCACTTGTGGGTTTTTGTTTAAAGCATGTTTTTTTCTGAATATATCTAAATTAAATATTGTATCTTTAGCCTTTAGCCATATTTAGCCTTTAATCTGAGTCAATCAGTTTCACAAATATTGCTGGAAACTGTAAATGTTATGATTCATTTTTATAATGCCATTGTGCTAATAGCCAGAGGTGGTTTATTTGTATATTCTGGGTTTATTCCAAAATTATAATTTCCAGCGATACTAAGATTTAACCAAAGTGTGATTTGATTATTATGTAGAATCATGTCTTATCGGATTTGTCCATTCATGATCTGGCTTTCACCTGAACGATGTGCCCTATCAGTGCCCTCTCGAATGAGTTCTTTTCCTCCACTGGGTTTCTTCCTCAGCTGTCCAAAAGAAATCCATCAACTTGAGCTTTGACGGATAGAAATAATTGTTGCCTAGCAACACTGGTTTGAGATTTGTGAATGCCAATGCGGCTTTACTGTTCATTCATTACAACATGGGAATGAAAGAGGTTAACCATTAATTTTAGGCACAGTTCGGGCAGAAACATCTGCTCAATCTCCCATCCTACAGTATATTATATGCACACTGGATGTTTGGAGCACACTGGTGTTGCATGGCACACAGTAAAATAATCCACAGAGTATGTTTGCTGCTTAATTCCCCCAACCATAATGGCACAGGCTTGCTTTAAAAATGCAGTGACAATTGCTTGAGGCACATTAAGCTAATTTCTGATAATTTTATATGCTAAAGCAATTTTTTCTTTGATTCAGCAAATAATATATCTCGGTTTCATGGGTTGAGCACACCTGGACTGTTCCCAGGGTCTATTTGTTAATCATGTGATAACTGACTTTCATTCAGTTCATTACTGAACTTACTCTACCTGAAAGCAGCACAGCTAGTATAATACATCATATATAAGTTCCTTGAAGTGCAATTGATCATACATCCATTGATGTTGGTGTCTGGTCCAGGTATATATATTTTTACAGGTTACCGTTAAAATGACCTTAAAGGTCAATAGTCACACACATGTCTCTTTTCACAGCAGCACTCCAAAGTAACTTTGAATAGTGAAAAGAAGCCTTAGGGTGAAGACAGTATGGATAGTATCAAGTCTATAAGTTTGAATGGCACTTTTTCACTCGGCTAACAAAAGCTAATCAGAGACAGCAAGCCAATGTCCGCCTGAGCAAGCCATTATTATATGGGACTCACATTGTTGCTCTTGTGATAGCAGTGCAGTGATTGCCACACCATTTAAGGTTCTCTTTTTCATAAGCATGAGATCATTGCTATAAACTGTTCTTTAGATATTCTTAGAATTTCCTTTAAAAATAGCCTGTTATTAATGTGATGTATTTAAGAAATATTGATACTTAAATCTCAAATAGCCCCAAAGTACCACTATAAATTAGAATTATTTATTAAGAATGAGATAAGTTAAGAGATAGGTTATCACAAACATGAGAGAATTATGAGAATACATTTTGTCTTAAGCCCTATTCGGAAGCGACCAGTTTTCTAAAAGTGGTTTGAATTACGATTCTTATCACCTGATGTCTGTGATTTCATGTTCAGATTCGGATGGGACTAACATCTTTTTGTTTATTACTAAGGTGGGAGTGTGTGTTTACTAGACGTGGGCATTACAGAAGGTCATCTGCTGTGCTTACGTGCATTATGCTGTACGTTTTTTAATTGCTTTCTTATTGATATTACTTTAATGTAATATCAAAATTAGGGCTGGGAAAAGATTAATCGCGATTAATCGCATCCAAAATAAAAGTTTGTGTTTACATAATATATTTGTGTGCACTGTGTTAATTATTTTGTATATATATATATATATATATATATATATATATACACACACATGCATGTATATACTTAAGACATATTTGCATGTATATACTGTATATATTTATTTATAATTTATATTATATATAAATATAATTTTTTTATATATAAATATAATTTTTTTCTTATATGTATACATGCATGTGTGTGTATTTATATATACAAAATAATTATACACAGTGCACACACATATATTGTGTAAAAACAAACTTTTATTTTGGATGCGATTAATCTCGATTAATCTTTTCCCAGCCCTAATCAAAATCCTTTTTACATTTAAGTTTAGAAGTGGCTGTTTATAATAAACCCACATAAGTGAGCATAGAGATCTAGACAAGTATCTTACCTACTGATATTAGAGATTGATACTGATACTGATACAGAGATTCCGCGATTTGGCACTATTTATTAATTTTATTGTTTTCATCAGATACCATCCATAATAAAATGAAATGAAAGCATGTGAAAGATTGGTGGTCAAAGGGTAGCTCGGGTTGGTCAAAAAAACACATGAGAAGCGTTAGAATAATACAATATTGGCAATCACAGGCCTTCACATTCGGACGGGATTAGATTTCTCAGAGATACGTTGAGTTTGACTGAAAAACAATTTACCCTGGATTTTTTACTTGAGGTTGTGTGAGAAAAACACAGACATTCATTCAGATTCAGACAGAATTAAAATAACAAAGTATTCTCTATCATACATTTCTCTAACGACCTCCATGAAAACTAGTCCCGTCCGAATGGGGCTTTAGAGGAATAATTGACCCAAAAGTGAAAATTCAGTCAAAATTTAGCCCCTTGTTATTCCAAACTTTTATGCCTTTTTTTCTTTTCTTTTTTTCTGTAAAACACGCAAAAAATAGTTTTGGACCCCATTGACTTTCACAGTATTGAAAAAATGGCATGAAACATTCTTCAAAATATCTTATTTTGTATTCCACTGAAGAAATAGAAGTCATAAAAGTCACGGCATGAGGGTGAGTAAATGATGACTTTTCATTCATTCATGATGAGTTTTCATTTTTGGGTCAACTATCCCTTTTAAAATCCCTTAACATTTTCTGAGAATGCTATTATATGTATTTTGTATAGTTGAATTTAATAAGCTGCATTATACGCTGCTTAAAAAAATTAAGGGGACATTTAAATCACACACTGTATCTTGATGAATTAACTATTTTATTTGAAATCTTCACTTACGAATTTCACATATTGTGCAATTCGTTAAAAACCAAATGGTATAAAAATGGTCACAGTAGAAGCCAAAATCATCAACAAATTGAGAGCTGGATTCAAAATCAAAGTAAAAACTTAAATTACAGGCTGATCCAACAAATATGTATGGCCTCCAAATGCCATTTGGGCATGTTCCTGATGAGAGGGTGGATGGTGTCCTGGGGGATGTACTTCCAGACCGGGATCAGGGCATCAGTGAGCTCCTGGACAGTCTGTGGTGTTACTTGGCAGCTTCGGAAGCTCAGATTTATAATGTCCCAGGGGTTTGGGGAACGTAAGGGCCAGTCAATGGCATCAATGCCTTCGTCTAAAATCTGGCCAAATAAGACGGGGTGTTGTCATGCACCAGGAGGAACCCAGGGCCCACTGTGCCAGTGTAAGGTCTGACAATCGCTCTGAGGATTTCATCCCAGTACCTAACAGTCTGTGAAGTTTGTTTGAGAAGGCCCAAGTCGGCAGAGCGGAGGCGTCGGGAGGGGAAAATATTCCTCCCCAGACCATCACTGACCCACTATCAAACCGGTCTCGCTGGATGATGTTGCAGTCAGCATAACGTTCCCCACGGCATCTCAAGACTTTCGCGTCTGTCACGTGTTCAGTGTGAACCTGCTCTCATCTGTGTAGTGAACGGAGTGCTAATGGCAGACCTTCCAATTCCGGGAGAAACTACAAAAAACTCCTTGTCGGCATGTATGGATGTGCCATCCTGGAGGATCTGGATTGTACAAACTGATTGGAGTGCAGGTACTGCCTAATGCTAAAAGTAGTGACAAGGACCCTAACAAAAAAGACACATCAGTCAGTAAGGATAAAGAAAGAGTAGTTGTTTGTGGCCACCACCTGCAAAACCATTCCCTTTTTGGGGGTGGTCTTGTTGTTTTTCCAGTGCACCCGTTTCATTTGCACCAAAGCAGGTGAAATTGACACATACTCGTATGCTTCCCAACTGGACATAATATGTCAATATTATTGATATCCATTAAGTTTAATTGAATTTGTGTTGTACCGTGATGATTAAGTGTTGCCTTATTTTTTGTGCAGTGTAGTAAGAAAACAGGCAGAGATAACACTAATTATTCAGTAAGTTTGTGAGTGAGATTTTGTGTCTTTATGAGTGCATGCAGTACATGTTTAAATATGTGCAACTATCCCTTTAATAAACCCGAAAATATCAACACTGACAAAGGTTTCTGAAAAAGTTGTTTTAGTTGAGGGTTTTTAGTGTACATACCAATGACAATCGAGCCATTTTATTTTTATTGTGAGATGTTACAAAGGTCAATCCAATGCAAACTTTTACTAACAATATCATTCAAACAGCTACAGACAGGCAGAAGGTTCACACACACTTGATAGGACGGAGATTGGACCAAGACTGACTGAATAGAATGCAACTAAATACAAACACTGATGAAACACTGATTAACAGAACACAGGTGACATAGATGAGGTAACAGGTGAGACAGAACTAATGAGGGTTACCATGGAAACAAATGAGTGGCAGGAAAACAGAACAAAGGAAGACATGTGACTAAAGAAAATACAAACAAACACTGACACGTGACACTGAGAAGTTCTTCAGTCTATCTGCATGACTTAAATTTGTATGTTTTGTATTTTTGATAGAAAAACATAAGGCCAACAATAATTTAATTTGAGCGGAAACTGCACTTCCAGTCACATATAATTGAATGTTAAGTTTGACTAGCTAGACATGGAGAGTTGACAATTTGTGAGCGCTTATGTCACTGCGGTATGTTTTTGTTTTGTTTGGACTGAGAAACTGTACAAGCCTCAAGCAACTGGTTTCTCTGTCTATTGTTCTGTGTTCCACTATGTGGCCTGTGGAAGTTTAAAACATTGATTTTCATAATTTGTCTCATTTGCAGTAGCAAACAGACTTTTTCCGATGTTCATGTTTGCTGAAAATTTTAGAAAACAGGCTGTTCATGAAATGTGTTTATCCTTGTAAAATTTGAAAAAGGATTATTGACAGCATGCCAAACAGATGCACACAGATCGTCCTTATGTTCTATAGACATGCATTGAATGAGCACCTATAAGCTGCAATTCATTTGTATTCCAGACTCTTTGTATTCCAGTATAGGTTATGATGTTATACAATGCAGCATCCTAAAATAGAAGTGGAGTGTACGGTTATCTCCACTGTCAAGTGTTGACATAAGTGCATGAGGCTGAACTGGGCTGTAGCTGTTTACTCTAATCAGCCCTGTCCTGCTAAGCTCTTTTGTTGACTCTTGTGTCAAGAGACCTTTGGTTGAGATTAACGTTCCCTCATTCTCACCACATCCAACTCAGGGCTAATGCTGGACTCATTTGTTTGTGTCTTTTTGGCTCCAGGCACACAAGCCAATGAGTTTGGATGCAGAAACCAGGTTGCCAATTGTAACCAACCATTTAGACGGTGTGAATCAAATGTGGTAAAAGTATATATATATATATATAATACCAGTCAGAAGTTTGGGATAATTAAGATGTTTTAAAATGTTTTTTAGAAGCCTCTTATGCTCACCAACGCTTTTGATTTTTTTTATCAAAAATACAATAAAAAGGAAAAAATGTATTTAGGCTAATTGAAGCCATGCGGTGAAATTCCTTTTATGCAACAGTTTTCTGGAAAAATCAAATAAATACATAAATAAACAGGGGGAAAATGTGCAATTAATATATATTAACTTATATTATACTTATATATTGCTTCAACTGAAAATAAACCCCACACAAACTTGTCAAAATGCCTGTTTTGGTGAGTATCTTCGAAAGCAGATATTTTTAAATGAAGGTATTGAACTTAAAGAGTTGGGAGAAATCGGATTTGTGTCAGGTCTTAAAGTGACAGCAGCCTAATAAACCTGCTGTATCATTAATGTTAATCAAAGAACAAAACACGGAGTAACACTCATTGCTCTTGACTGAACAACTTTCGTAGCTTAATGAGTATTCATTTATATTTAATTTATATAGTGAAGATAATGTATGATTGTTCCAGTTCTGTAGATTGTTCCATTTTCTTACATGTCTACAGTAAGACCTATACCTGAACATTTTAAACCACATTTTATTTCATTTTTGTCTTTGTTCTATTGCTTTATATGTGGTATCAGTTGTAATTTGTTCAATTGTTCTTATTTTATTAATGACTGTTTACTTGACTTTAGTTTTAGTTTAACTTTATTAGTTTGGCTAGTTTTGTTTTGGAATTGAGGCTTTTTTTAATTAGAATTGGTAATTATGTACTTCTATGTAAAATGTAGGTGACAAACTTATTGATTAAAACACAAAGTTACATGGATCAAAAACAGCAAAAATAATACATTTTACTAATTTGTTCCCCATAAATTGAAGAAAAAAAATGGACAGCAGTAGCATTAACAAAAGATGATATATATATATATATATATATATATATATATATATATATATATATATATATATATATATAGCATATATTGTAGATTTTGTATAAATTGTAACTAAAACTATACCTCCACCACCCATCCCCACTGTTTTTGGTATCAGGTAGAGTAAAGGGCATTAATATGTGCTTTACTCATGCATAAACAGCCAATATGCTAGTAATATGCATGCTAAATAGCAATTACTTAATAGTGAATTAAAAATGTATTCCTGTTAAAGCTGAATTTTCAGCGTCATTACTCCAGTCTTCAGTGTGCGGTAAGAAATGCTCTAATGTTTGTTAGTGCTCTTTAATGTATTGCCCCTCATAAATCACTTTGTATATTACCCACTTCTGGAGTGATGATTTATTGTAATTGGTGGGCAGGAGGGAACGGTAATAAATGTCTAGCCAGGCTCTTCCTCTAGAGCTTCTACGTCCATCTTCTGGCTGAGCATCTGCCCTGCGTCAGAGGCTCCATGAACTTGACAGCTTAGCGTGGGTCAGGGAGGCTTCTGCAATGGAATGGGCCTAAAAGGTGTTTTGACCTGGACACTCAAGCATAAACAACTTTACAGCTTGGCTGTTTTTTTCCATCACTGCGTAATCTGTGACAAAAAACAATATCCAGGGAATGATTTAAAGGAAATGAGCGGAAATCCAATTTGATTGGATTTTATGTCGCAGGATTGTTGTAGAAATGTTTATTGAAATAAACATTAGCATTATATCTGAGTGTTCAATCAGATTTAGAGGATGTTAAACCATAAAAATTAAATCAAGAGGCATTTCCCAAATAGCTATTACTTTATTTTAAACAACAACTGTACAAAATACAAATACAAAACATGTTTTAAAACAGCAAGAACGGCAATTTAAACACAAAACAAATGTTACCACTATACACATTTTTTTGCTTACATCACAACAGCTGTACATTTCCTCAAGTGTTCACTGATTATGAGAAAAAAATATTTTAGTTGTTAGGTTAAAATTTCACATTACAATCCATGTTCACGCAGGTATTTTACAGCAACCAACTACTGAAAACTACAGAGAGCTGAAACTTTTTTTTTTTCAAGGTATTGAAACAAGGTACTTTATTATTGCACTTTACAATAAGGTCACATTTGTTAACATTAGTTAATTTATTAACTAACATGAACTAACAATGAGCCATACATTTGTTACAGTATTTAATTATTTATCTTCGTTAATGTTAGTTCAAAGTGCATTAACTAGTGTTAACAAATACAACTTTTGATTTTTATAATGGATTAGTAAATGTTAAAATTAACATTATGTAAGATTATTAAATGCTGGATAAATATGGTTTATTCTTTGTTCATGTTAACTAAATTTGTTAACTAATGAAACCTTATTGTAAAGTGTTACCTATAAAATAAATATTACCTTCCCTTAATTATACCACAAAGATGCAAATGATACAGATATAAACATCTAAAATGACAAATTATTTTAATCTCCTCCATAATTTTGCAGTGTACTATCTGCAAAAATTGGGCTCTGCTAGGAAATCAATGCCACTGTGAGAAAACAGCCTCAGCTGATGATACTATTCACAATATATGTGACAAAAGCAACAGACGCATGTTTATTCTGGTTTTAGACTGATAAATGTGGGAAGTGGGTGTCAATCGTGGTTTGCTGAAATGCTAAAGTTCAGGACTTGAATCTGCAACACCCTTAAATCTAGTGTCAGGGTTTGGTGTAAAATGTTGATTTGAGACTCGGGCCATTTTATACTCCTTGAGCAGAAATTGGGCAGGATACATTTGAGTCACAATTGTAAAACTGAGCTTACAATTGAAACTGAGAAGTAATCAACTGTCCATTTTTTCAGAGTGCAGTATCAATTTGACACCCGTTCTTGGAACAAGTTTTCCAGAGGGATGATTTGGCAGTGATGCATGCGGTTGTTGCCACAGTGACCACAGTTGTAGTACCAAATAATTCACCCCTTAGCTCACACACTCAATCACCTCCAAATCTACCATCACCCTTTCATGTTCAATCAACCATTAAATTGTCTGTCCATGATTGCTTTAGGAGCATTACGGCACCTGCACAGGACTGGAATAGGGCCTATTTTGGTCTTCAGCCAACATTCTCTAGTTTGGAAACTTATGAATAAATCTGCTTTGTTTCAAATCTGCAAATTAAAGTCTGTGATTGTCAAAATGCTTTTTTCATGTGGCCACCACTCCAGGCTATGCTGAGGCACTGTGAGACTGCTGACACTGCAAATTAAGCAACCTAATCGACACAAACCAACGAAGAGCTAAGCACTTGCCAATGTACCTTTACAAGCTAGTGAGGACTCTTTAAATGACAGCCTCTTCCTCTCGGGCAGGAGCTCTTCGGCGGCTCCGCGAATGTCGTCTAGCTCTGTGGTGTAGTGGTCTGGGCTTTCTCCGTTGGAGCTCTCCTTGATGACGCTGTACGTGAGGGCCACGCTGTAAGTGGGGGGCTTCTCGGAGCGCTGGGGCCCGCAATGGCACAGTTTTTGGAAGGCGGCGCGAAACTTCTGCGACATGGCATTGTAGATGATAGGGTTGATGGCGCTGTTCATGTAAATGCAGAGACGGCAGAACAGAAGGAACCAGGTGTCCAGATAGGCGTCCTTGAGGAAGGAGTTGACCACCACCAGCGTCCGATAGGGCATCCACAGCAAAGCAAAGAGAATCACCACCACTGCCAGCATCTTTGTCACCTACAGCAGACAGCATGACAGATGTTTTTAGTTATGTATGTAACTCTCTGATCCCTCACAATTGCATTTTTTTAAACCAAAATCCTCTTTCCAAATCCTAATCCTACCCTAACCCTACATGTAGTTGCTTAATATTACTCAGTACTTAGGCTACATATATAATCACACTGTAACAATGACACCTTAAAATAAAGTGTAACCTATATTAGCTATATTATATTTATTAAAAGCCTCGACAGTGTTGAAGTGAAACATGGGTTTTGCAGTTATTGTGTAGCTACCATTAATAACTTTACAAAATGTATGTTGCTCCTTTTTTCAATGCAACTAATTAACATGTAAGATCAAAGTGTGAATGTCTGCGAAAATGGGTGACATGTTAACTAACAGGATACCTGTTTTCTAATTCAAATATGCTCATTTTAATTTATCACTCAATCTTAGCCTTTTGCAACAGTATAAACATGATTATCACGGTACAGCTGTTGTATTGTTTGCCTGATTGTTGCCAAATGTGTTAACACACCATAACATGTCATGGTTCATTTATGAAAAACACATTTGTACAGCCTGAGCAAATTCATAGCATAAAGACTGATTTTATAAAGGTCATAAGATGCTCTTTTTCCCTCCATGTTGGACAACCAGGCAAAGGGCCCTAGGGCAACACAAAAACAACACAAGTGCAGTCGTTCCGAGTTCATCAGATGGCGCCTGACTTCATTGTGCGTTTGGACCTTCACCTGCTCGAGGCTATGTGAGCCGTCACAAAACATCGTTTTTTTTGTTTTTTTTTTAAATATCTGGCAAACGCCTGATGTGTTCTGGTTCGGGATCACAAATGTTTCCTGCCCATTTCATTCCTGCACACCGATACCGAATCAACCTGCGCAACCTGCGTAGTCCGTTTCCCCAAAAAAAGAATCGTATGCAACAACTCTTTAGTGTGAATCAAGTATTCCGAATCTCGAAAGAATTGCTCTAATGAGTCGGTTCTTTTAAAACACACATCGCGACCAGAGCCGTTATATTGCCAAATTAATCGAGAAAAATCTCGAACGAATTCTGATCGCTTGACGCAAAATTGCTTAAGTGCATTTATAAAACCGTCTTTGAAAAGTCTTTAAACAACATTTTTGCAAGAATTGTATTACATGTATTTCAGATTTGTTGTCACCCTAGATGTAGTAAGAAATGCATTTATAACCGGTCCCATTCCCGTCACACATTCATGTATTTATTTATGTAGGCTAGGCCTATTCACTAATTTAAAAACAATCTTCTAATCCTAGGCTACTCTAAATCGTAGCTAATCTTTATTATCTAAATGGAACAGTCAAACTCCAATTAACATTCCAAACCAGTGAATGCTGCTATAGTAGCCTAACTTCTATACCGCAGGCTCCCCATGCGCACAATTACGCACAAAGTTAAGCGTTAAAATCAGCACTTTACCTGTCTCCGAGAAGCAGCAGTCGTGCTGCTGGAGGAACTCCTGGAGTTCCCATGCACGGACGACTGCTTTTTCCAGTTTCTTCGACTTTCCTTTGGATCCAACGGCAATGGGTTGAGGAAAAGAATTCTTGCGATAAATCCGTATAAAACAGTGGCCAGCAAAAGAGGGATAACGTAGAACACCGCATAGTCTGTGAAATATATTGGCAAATACATGTTTCTGGATACTTTGTATGCGCATGTCACGAGGACAGCGTTGTCATAAACAACTTCTGTCGTGTCGGAAAGATAAAACCACATAACGCAATAGAGGGATGTTAAAACCCAAACGAGAACAATGATCTTCTTGGCTCTGGAGAGGGTGCACATAAACTGTGCTTTTATCGGGTGGCAAATGGCAATGTAGCGCTCAATGGTGAAGGCTGTGATGGAGCAGGATGAGGCGTTGATACCCAGGTACTGAAAATAAGTGATGGAGAGGCACCCGGCGTATCCGTACACCCAATGGCCGCCGAACAGAATCTCGGTGATGTTGGGCAGCCCCGCTGCCGTCAGGACCATGAGATCGGCAACTGCCAGACTCACCAAGTAACAGTTAGTTGGGGTGCGCATGTGCTTGGTCGTTAAGACCACAAGAATGACCATAATGTTGCCAACAATTCCAACTCCACAAATAAGGATCACTAATAAGATGCTCGCGACCTTGTATTCGACAGTATAATCAGTCCATATCGAAGTAGTGTTGTTGTTCAACTTGAATATAGTGTCGTTATCCATGCTCCACTAATGTTTGTTTCCTTTTTTCCCCGCAGAAATCACTTTTCAGCTCCCCAGGACGCGCGCAAAAAGGTCATGTTTCAGTATTCCAGAGAAAGAAAATTCAGTAAAGTTAAAATGTCCGTTTTAAATATACTTCTGGGGGGAAAAACACGCTCCAGTCACAGCAGGCTTTAGACCTCAGAGATGAAAATGAATGCAGTTTCGTTTGGTGCGAAGCCAAGAATGTGTCCGTGGTAATTTGTGTGATATATAAAAATCCAGTCCCTAGTGTGCATAACTGCAGAGAGCTGACAGAGGTGTTGCACCGCCCAGGGCTGAACAGGCTGATATGGTCTGAGACCGTGGTAACCCTAATACGCGACCGAGAGCGTCAGTAAGGGCAGGTTGTGCAGTGCGTAATGCCGAAGCAAGCAAGAGAGGAAGTGTCTTTTCAATTATGGGTGTCTCGCCTAAACTGTCCCCCAAAAGCCCCATTTCACGTTCTAATTAAAATGTTCCTCTGCAATATGGTGTTTGTTTAAAAGTCAGTTTACTTTGGTTATATCAGAACTGATAGTGCTTGCTTTTACGCAGTTTGTTTCAAGGGGTATGATAAGGTTACAGATTGATCCAAGCCCAGGAAGGCTGGCCAAGTTTGATTTCACCTGCAAAATGCAGGTTTACACCCATGAGAGCCATTACTGACACAGTATATTGATGCACAGGTCTTAAAGGGCTAAACAGTCCTCTGTGTATTTATGAGAGGAAAATCACTGGGATTAATCTATGGGTTATTGTGCCTTGAGCTATGATGTATAACATATTACAGTTGTTATTTGACATACTCCGACTTTTTTTGTACAAACAGGTCAACTGAAATCGTTTTTGAGGAAGTGGAAAAAAGCTATAGCTTTATCTGTGCAGACCGTTTAGCTTTGCTAACATTCAAGTTAGCATGAAACAGAAGTTGCGATAGTCTTTTCTTCCGTATTGTGATGTATATCCGAGTGAGGCAGCTTTTTGTAAAATAAAAAAAATGTGGGGCGCGAGTTACAGTATATTTTGTCCATCGGGAATTGATTAGATTGTTGTTTGCTATTGGTTGATCTCATGTGATTGACAGCTTTGTCCCGCTCTTTCTCCAGTAAACACGTCATCAGAGAAAAGGAGATGAAATTGCAAGTGGGAGGGGAAGATATTTTAATTAAAGATTACGGGGCACATGAACTTTGTAAAAAAAAAAAAAGAAAAAAAGAAGAATGCTCTATCATGACAACTCTCGGAGTGTTTGGCATGGTAATGGCTTTGACAAGTTTGATATGTTTGGTCTGGTTGGAATAGATCTGCTAGGCTGCTGCTGTTGGTCATTGCTGCTGCTGCTGCTGCTGCAGAGTAAGCACAGGACTTGCTACTGACAATACATGCATGACACTGCTGTGAGCAAGTAAGACATGCTGCTGCTGTACAATATAGCATACATGAATTAACCCTAGCAGATCCATACAGGTGGAGAAGGTGGAGGGTTTCTGAAAGCGCACTGCAACTGCTACAGCCAGTGTTGCCAGATTGCAAATGTCCAATTATCGTACCAGAAGTTCAAAATCATCGTATTTTGAAGAAAATTATCGTACACAACGTAAACGTCCACAATACAGCTATTTATCCCAACATGTAGGATGGATTGTTTGGAGGGGGGTTCCGTTTTGTTTGGGGGGGGGGGGGGGGGGGGGGGGGGGGGTTGTAGTGTTGACGTGCGGGCCAGGCGATACCGTGTGGTGCCTGTGTGTGTGTGTGTATACGTGCTTGCGTGCAGGCAGGTGAGCCTGCGAAATGATTCTGGGTCAGAGAGAGGCGCGGTAGGATGTGTGTTCGGATGAACGACTGAAAAAAAAAATTTTTTCATTATTGATCGTACATCGTACAGAGGTCAGAATTATCGTACAAATACGATAATTATCGTACATCTGGCAACATGGCTACAGCAAATGCTGACTAAGTATTTGAAGGTTGAGCAGCGAGTTCATTGGCTACTGATACAGAAGGAACCAATCAGCTGTGCCCATAGAGAATGATGTGATTGCAAATAGATTGAGTTAAGAACTTGACAGCCTGCGCCATATAGAGTTTCATTACAGAACTTTGTACATATGCACAGATAAATAAATTAAAATGAATGCAATATTCCATAATAAAATAATTGTTAGCTTTGATTTTTATGGTGAATTTAAGCAGTTCATCAAGGTCCAATTGTTTTTTTTTTTATGTTTGATTGAGGCACTTTAGTATATATACTTAGATTAGAATTATTTATTAATGTGTTGTTAAATCTTTATCAAAAGCATGACAGTATCATTCATGTCACAAAAAATAATTAAATCATTTTTGACAGCTTTTGTGCTCTCTCGAGACTTGACACAAATTGCTTTATATTCTTGAGAAGAGTATACAACGGAACTTTACAGCTGTCAAATCCTCTGGATTTATCAGGGTTTCTTTATTTATTTATAGGCTACATTTTGCATCATGAAATCTATTGCTGACAGTAAGTGCTAAAAGTCATTTCTCTTTTTCCATTTTGCGAAGGTCAGGTCTATTTGTAGAGTTTATGACTCTGAGGGTGTGATATCTGATCGCCATAAAGACATTATCCATTATGGCCACCTTAAAAAATATCAACATTTCAGTAGGGCCTTTAATGGTTCTAGACCTTTGGAAGTGTATACACAAGGCTAGAAAAAAGGAAGCAAGATGTGACAAATTTCATGATTTATTATTTGTTTTAAAGTTATAGATAGATAATGCTGGGTCTGAACAATAGTTTGGCAACCATAAATTATCTTCATATAGGTGATCACCCATTACCTTATATAAATGTTTGACTTTTCATATTCTGATTTGTATGATTAGTGTTGCACTGCCATCTAGTGGACATTTTGATTGAGCACACAAATAGTCCCCAACAGTTTTTTTTTTTTTTTTACTTTCTTTACTCTCGTGATTCATTAAGAGAAATGTAAAGCAAGTAAAACCGATTATTATTCAACATTTCATTATTAGGAGCATATTATAATGCTTAAACCCCCTTTAACAGATTAGTTATTTTTCCTCAACTGAAAATGCTGTTTCCTGTAACATAACAAGAATCAAGATACACATTTTGGAAGATTTTTACATTGTATTTTGATTTGAATCCCATAACAACTACTAACCACTTTATCTCAACTCAACTCAAACTATGACCTATAAAAAATACTAAGATGAATAAAATCTGGAAGCTATTGTTTGGCAAATCTCTACTTAAGAAATAGACAAAGGAGACCATAATGCATTGATCAAAGTTAACTTCCTGTAATGGTTCATCACCCAACTTCTAGAAAGACTGTGAGGGATCTAAGAGATAATCAAGCTGAGAAGCAAGAGTTTATGAATATGGGAGCGTGACAAGCATTCATAAAGACAAGGCTGTGATTTCATTGTTTGTCATGGAAATGCAATGAATAATTCATCATCTCCTGGACTGTATGATTCATTCGTTCTCTAATTGAAATTGATTTCAGCAAACTTTCGAATTTAAAACACAAAGATGTTGTTCTGCTTTTAATCAAATTCAATGCCAGCAAACCACTCCAAGCTTGGCAGTCGACATCTCAAAGGAATAAATAACATTTCTGGCTGCGACTCAGGACTATCTCATTTTTTGAATGACAAGAGCTCGTTTCTACATCTCACCTTATAATAATATTAATAATAAACTTTATTTTATATAGCGCCTTTAAAAAGTATCTCAAAGCGCTTCACAAGAATAGAAACATAATAAAACATACAATTAAACAAACAACCTTGCATGTCTCCCATCCGAAAGCCGTGGACACAATGAGGTGAAACATAGTCTTTCCGTGTGTTCTTGTTATTGGCTTGAAAGAGAGCCAGTTCATTTTAGAAAAATGAGATTGTGTGGTAGTTGGTGGTGACAGCATCAACCAATCAAAACTTTTTAATCAAATTAAATGTATTACAATACCTTGTTCAAGGACAATGGTGCTACTTCTTTGTCCATGATTTAAGTACAGTTTAGATTCTCAACTCTTATATTACAAAAACTTTTTGTCAGTTATAAATATGGGATAGTGTAAGTTGTGTTTTTATGATTTTACATGGACAGGGATGAGCTCATATTATGATAATAAAAAAATAAAAAAAATGAGTCCATCTCTTGCTTTCAGCACTTTGCTCCCTCTCCACATGCCCTAAAATGTATATCTTAAATGTATTTAAGAGGCTTAAGAGTTTAGATGGGTCTTTGTCAGAGTAATATTCCTGTCCTTAAAGAGCTTACAGATATACACCTCCTTAAGCGAGGCTTTTTCAGAATAGCATACTACCATATTCTTTATTGCTGCGGTATATAATACTGTGCTCACTGTTTCTGTATGCACAGACTTGCCCCACAATACAATGTGCTTTCAACTTGATTTTCAATTTGCGGGATGAATGAACCGGTATATCAGCGATTTCTCTTTGACTTTAATTTTTAATGACTAATTTAGTCACCTGACTGCAAAATGTTGTCATTTTTTAATGCAAAATTGCTAAATAACAAGATGTTAATAGAAGACCACCTGCTGAGTTGTTTCATAATTATTATATTTATATTTATAATTATTATATTATTATTAATAATATAAATATATTTATTAATATATAATATTTTGGATTAGATTTTATTTTTAGATTTCATTTTAATTTTAGTTCAAGCTTTCATAATTTTGTTATGTGCTTTCATAAATTTGCTATGTAATTTTTACTGTTTACATATATATTAGCTTCAGTTTATATTTTCTTTTGGTTTAAGTTTATCTAATATTTATACATCATTTTATTTCAGCTTTATTTCAATTAATGAACACAATTTAAAAGGTTTAGTGTTAGTTAATAATTACAACACTGGAGGTACTGTGACAATAGCATACTTCTGCACTGTATTCATTAAGTACTATTCTATTCTAAACATAGCCTGATATGCTCAACTCCTGGATCGGATAACATGTGACCTTGTATCACATGACATGTGACGTGTAGCTCTGTGGGCAGCACTGATTTCAGTCTTCACTCAGTTCTCAGGACCAAGGACAGCTCCTTCCTTCCCTACCAACTCGGATTTGCTTACCTTGTCTGTATTTTTCACAAAGACACATAGAGGCCAATAAAGATCTAAGTGTCCTCCAGCATTACAAAATTACCCACAATGCCGGGTATAACTTTTTTTCAGCAACTGGCCAAACTAAAAAGTTAGTTCTGTCATAGAGTGTGTATTGTCTATACATGCAATACACAAGCTTTTAAAAGTTTGGGTCAGTAAGATTTATTTTTAAAGAAATTACTACTTTTATTCAGTAAGGATGCATCACGTTGATCAAATGTATATAAAAGTAAAGACTTTTACATTGCTACCAGAAAAAAACTATTTCAAATAAATTCTATTCATTTGAACTTTCTATTAATCAAAGTAATAATGGTTTCAGAACAGGACAGTGCTGATAATAATAATAATTGTTTCTTGAGCATGAAATCAGCATAGGAGAATGATTTCTGAAGGTTCGTGTGACATTGAAGATTGGAGTAATGATGCTAAAAATTCAGCTTTGCCATGCCTAAATTACATTTGAAAATATATTAAAATAAATAGTTATTTTAAATTTAATGATATTTCACAATATAATATATACAGATTTTACTGTAATTTTGATCTGATTTAAATACTAATACTAATAATTCACAATATTACTGTCTTTATTTTTGATAAAATAAATGTAGCCTTGTTTAGCATAAGAGACTTAAGATAAAATATTTCCAACCTCAAAAACTGTACAGTGTGTGTCGTCATAATAGTCATCTGAAATTTCACAATCAATCCAAAGATTTGTGTTCGCATAACATGCACACCTGGACTATATACAGTAGGTCAACAGGTACACAGGTCAATTTATATTCCAAGTTAATTTCTTCTTGAGGCTGAAGGGAGTGATGATACTAACCTCAGTGGCAGAGACTGTCAGACAAGCGCCCTCACCTGGTTTCACACTCTTGGTTCTGAGAAACACACTGCCTTGCAGGTTCCTAAAACAAAGAACCAAACTTTACACTTGTTTGTTCTGTTCCACTCTAAAATTTCATTCTCATATGATTTTTCAGTTAATAAACGATCCCTCGATTTTATTTATGGCTTTTAAACCTTTCATTTTGCCTTTATTTAATAGAGATGCAAGAGCAAAGCTATGTGACTGCAGGTTTGTAGCTGCTGTGTGATGTTATTTAGCAGCTGTCTACGTGTCAGTCTGTGCCTGTGTAATCACCTAGTCCAAACAACATGAGGATAGACTGACGAGCCACAGCATGCTTCTGTATTCCAAGGTGACTGTTGATACCCAAGGCTCTGAAACTCAATTTTGTCCTTGGCAATGCATGCCGGATTGGCTCAGCTGGCCGCTGACGGTATGGAAATCTCAGAGGGGTGTGCAGCAAATAAGCTGTGCATCCTTCTGAGACTTCCGTCCTGTTGAAAATAGTCCAAACTGACTGTAGCATACAGCTACTCCACCTATGTTCATAACGCCAGCAGTGACAGATGGGAATTCATGAATGTGCACCTTGTACTCCCTGAGCTGTGCCTCCACCAGCCTGGGACATTAATCTCTGGCTGAGTAAGCCCAACTTCTCTGCAGACTCATCTGTTAAATAGGAACTTGCCTGGCCTTGATCCGAATGCATCCCTTGTATTGGTGAACACAATAGCACGTATCTGTTGAAATAAAATTGATTGTTTGTTGTCAAGGGGAGGAAAACTGCTGATTAGGGGTTATTTCTGACTAGGCCTTGAGAATGTTTGAAATAGCCTAAATCTCAACATGATGTGTAGGCTACATATTATGTAAATGTATTGTTATAAGGTCATTTAGAAGAATATGAGCTGATATGCACTGGTTGTGGCAGACTATATAGAATACAAATAGATTACATAAACCTTGCTCAAATTGACCAGTAATCTTTCAAGCTTTTAAAGGACCACAGAACAGATGGTGTAGAATAGGTGTGGTTTAGCACAGCCGCTGGCTCTTACTGGTCGTAGTAGAAAATGTCTCCAGGCTGTAGTTTCCACTGTTTGGTGATAATTACTTTTCGCTTCCGAGAACCTGATTTCCCATGGTTCCAAAACAATTTTAAACCTCTTATGATTTACTTGACACCGCAAGAGTGATGCAAAACTGCGAGGCAGTTACCGGAAGAAAATTTACGAATCTTACTATGGCGAAGACTTGTTTTTTAATATTCATAACCGGTTTGGAACATTAGCAAGGGAACGTCGGCAGCACCTAATTGAAATTCAACAGCCAAGCATGGGACGTCAGCACCATCTTATTTATATTCATACTCAAACATTTCCCAATTGGAAGATTACTGAGAAACGTCACTCTACATAATGAATATTCATGAGAGGTCCTTTGCCATAGTAGAATCAGTAACTTCGCTATGAAGAGCTCAGTTCATCTTTAAAACGGAGCGTGGGAGGGAGAACGGCGGAAAGCAGAAGCCGGGAGGCCAAAATGTTCATCAGACGAGAAGGTATTAACAAATAACAATTGATTATAGCAAACAAACAATGTGTTTTATTTGCTTCTAACGTTAAATATAGCGAGATGCGAAATGTGTCCTGTTTGTGTCGCTTTCTCTATGGGATAGGCTATTGTGACCCATTGATGAGTGTAACGATGCACCCTGATGGACACGTGCCAAAACTACTGTATATGTCCGTTTTAGATCGATGTTTATTGCGTAAACAGTGTAACGTTTTAGCTATTGCAGATGTGATGATTTGTTGATGACTTTATTTCGACTAGCATGTAGGCTATAGACCAATAATCAGTTTGACACATTTTTATACTGATATTCGCACTTTTACAGTTATGTTTTTCTTTAATAATTCTGAAGATGAAAATGTATTTAGATAGATTTCAAAACAAATTTGCATACATTAAATGACAAATTAAAATAATATAAATATTGGTTATTAGGCTACATGTAAAAGTAGCCTATCTGTTCTGATATCGCTCGTAAAAAAAAAGATCATGACATCGATCTGTGAAGTGCCTATATCCCCATCGGCCGTTAAGTCGTGCGTTTAAAAGGGACTTATAGCTTATCTTGGGTTTTATACGGATTGCTTTGCTAATTGGATATCGAAGCAGTAGGACTAATCAGTAACTTTAATCGTCTTTCATTAAAGAGACGAAGGATTTCGTTCAAATACAGTCATTAACTGTTGCTAACCCATTGTAGTGTAGGCTACATAAATGGGTTAGAGCAGTAAATAGCACCCATGAGTCACAGTTGTGAGCATAAGTGAGGTGTGTTACAAAAATGCTTGTCACATCGTAGGTGATGATAGTTATATAGTTTGTCAAGAGTAAATATGAATTTTAACTGTATGAACCAAAGGTAAAATACATGCCATGTGCAATATTAAACTGTTATTATAAAAATATTCTTAATGTTGTTTATAGTAGTATGCTATTTAGTTATCATTGTTTTAAAAGTTGAAATATAACAAAAAAATTGTTCTTCATATTGGCTATCAGCCATTTTAAATGTACAAATAACTGGTATTATTTGGAAAAAAAATATTGGCAGAGAAAATATAAATATTCTCTCACTAGGATAGATTTTGTGAATTGATTTCTCATTTGAATTATTGTAATTTGCGTTTACAGGTATAGTGTGGATGACTTCATGCAGCAGGAAATCAGAGTGATCCGTAGGAGTGGATCTGATGGCCTCGGTGGAGTTACTCTACATAGATAATAGACGGGCAAGACCCGATCCCCCTGGGGTACTGGATTGGTCTTCTAGCCCTCTTCATGTTCACAGGCTAAACAGTTCGGTGGAAGAAGCTGCTCCCACTGTGAAGGTGCCTGCCTGTGAAGGACAGTGTAATTCAGCACCAAGGACGGCTCCTCTCAGAGGACAACATGGCCAACACCGCCATCATCCCGCAGAGAAGGTCAGGGTGTGCTGCGACGAAGAGCTGGAGACCTCGTTCACCTACATTGATGAAAACGTCAATCTCCGGTTGGCCACCCCGGACACGAGCGAGAAAAGTGCTCGACGTGCATCTTCGCTCCATGACTCCTCCAGCGAAATCCGTCCCGAGGGCCTCCAGGAGTTGTCGCTGATGTCTGACTTCGATCTCAGCTCAGAGAGTTCGGGGAAATCCATGGATTACGGGTTCATCAGCGCAGTCACGTTCCTCATCACCGGGATCTCTCTGGTGATCATATCGTACACGGTCCCTCATGATGTCAGAGTGAACCCCGACAATGTCTCCGCACGCGAAATGGAAAGACTGGAGAACGAGAGCGCCAGGATAGGAGCGCACTTGGACAGGTGTGTCATCGCAGGCCTTTGCCTTCTCACTTTAGGCGGAGTGGTGTTGTCCACTCTGCTAATGATTTCCATATGGAAGGGTGAGATGTACAGAAGGAAAGCCTTTGCTTATTCCAAGCACTCCGCAAAGCTCTACGGGTCGATTAATTTAAGAACAAGATCGAGCCCCAGTCGCTCATCTCCACCACATAGTTTGGTCGAGGAGGAGAATGGCAATGCCATTAGTTGACTCTTTTCTCCAGTTCTCCATTCATCTCTATTGGACTGCCAACATAACGTTGACCTTTCCAGCATGGCCAAAAGAGCTTGTTTTTTTTTTTTACCTTGAATCAGTGACAGTTGCTTACTGATGCAGAAAAACCTAGTATCACGTAACAAATTTCTCAGGCTCCAGGAATATACAGCATGATAACATTTGTCATAAAGCAAGTTACTTTTTGTATAAACAGACCAAACTTCAGGTTGTGTGGCAGCAAGTTAAATTAAGTTTCTGATAGTATTCAAACCCTTAATCTCCAAGCTGAAAATGTGAGAACTAAAGCTGATTTAGCTAAGAAAGTAGTCCGGTTGTACAGAATCCTGCTGCTAATACTGACAATCCCACTGCCTCTTTCGTACTCTTTCAGAAAACTGAAATATTTCACTTGATCCATTTCATCATGGTATGTAGAGTGATCGAGTGCTACAGTCTCTGGTTTGGAGCACTTCAGTGCATTTAGATCCTCAAAAAGCATTGTCCTTTGCAGCACTTCTAAAATGTATTTTTGGGATGTTTTTGCCATTATTTTCTCACATTGTCCTTGTTAGTTCATGTGTGGAACGAGCCATGCAGAAATCGAACACCCCCAACCCCCGCCCACCCCGACACTAAAATATTTTATAAATATTTAATGGAGGAAGCTGCCACACAATGATTTGCCATCTTTTGGAAATTTAAATCCATCTCTCTGAGAGAGCAAAGCATAACTACTGTATCTTCACTGACTCAATATACACAGCTGAACCTATAGTATTGACACAATTGAGAAAAAAATCTTCTGTGCTCACAAGATTTATCTTAAGAATTACAAAATACAATCTATTTATCTCTATCAGTGCCTACTCTGATGATAACTGACAGTTCATAAAACTCATAACTGACTCACTCTGGTATGAAAATAAAATATTATTCTTGATTTTGTGTTTCATTGCTTGTGATAAATCCTTAGTATGTATCTATTTGATAGCAATAAGCGTGACCACTTCACCTGAATTAATAATCATGAGTTGGCTGTCTGACTCTGAACTGGTTTTGTGCATCTTTCTAGGGTTGCATTGCATCATAACGAAAAAAATAAAAATAATTGTCGGTCTCCAAAACATTAGCTGGTCATAAGTTGCATTAGGCCTTTTCCTGCAAATATTTTAGCTTTAAACTCATTATATAAACTTCAGTGTCTTAAACCAGTGTAGATGCTTCACGTTCATTATCAATATAAAAGTAACGTGTAAGCTTGTAACTGATTGTAATATAATAAATGTTTTGATTTTACAGGAAAATTTGTCTGCTCATAACATCTTCCTCGCAATGAGTAAGATCTAAATTTTAGAAAGGCCTAATGAGTCAATGGTAATTGCCCACATTATCTAGGACGATTCTACCGGCAGTCTCAAATGGGAATTTAAAATGTTTAGTTTAGGAAACTACAATTTGAAGTATACTCTCAGTAAACTACTAACATAGTTTAGTAAGTTGTCTTTAAGTGAACATAACATCATACTTAAACAGTTTACTTTTTTGCATACAACTATGCATACTAATACTATGTTCCTAGTTAGTTATTATTTTTTATACTTGAAATATAGGCTACCTTTAACTCTATCCATTATATTCTAGATTTGCGCATCCTTTTTTATAATAAAAAAACATATTAAACAAAAAGATGAGGAAAAAGCATTTTGGGAATCCGCGGCACAAACAGGAGGCGCCAGACTTGATTGCATGGAGGGAAGAACGCAGTGTTCAATATGCCGTCTACCTGCTGTGTTATAAATTGCAATAGTCCTTCTTGCACAGTTTTGAAAACCAACGTTAAGTGTTGTTTTAAGGACATGTTTGTGTATGCTCGTAGACAGTCACTTTGAAGTGGTCATAGGCGATTCTAAAAGATTCAAAAAGTCGAGACAGGACCCATCGTCAAAATTCTACCCACCACTCTAACTTAGTTCATCCAAAACAAACTAGAAAATAGACTCAAAGTGCAAAATACCTGAATTATCCTATAAGAACGGATCAATATATTTGTTTTCCTTAATTTTAATGAACCCTAACTTTATTCTCATCTGAATGGTAAATAATTGATTTTCGTATAAAAATATACTACCATTAAAAACACATTTGATTTTTTTTAATCAATGTAGAATATGTAACTGCTCTGAAGAAAAGAAATGAAAACCAATGCGATATGATTAATGTCCAAAAGATGTAACCCACAGCTGTTTTGAAATGGGGTTGGATAAATATGGTGCTTTTAAAACTGTGTGTTTGGTTGGGTGACAGTTGTAGGTTACAGTTTGACAAGAGTTTAGAGTGTGACAAAAGCAAAATGTTGTGTTTTTTTGCGAGTGTAAGTTACACAAATATAAGTAAACACTTTGCAGTTTGAATGATAACCTCTATGAACAAAATGACGGAGTATGTTTTTTTATGTTTCCAACTTCCACTGTTCGATCGCGCCCGCGCCTCTCTCTCTCTCTCTCTCTCTCTCTCTCTCTCTCTCTCTCTCTCTCTCTCTCTCTCTCTCTCACTCACACACACACACACACACAGTTCGATCGCGTCTCTCTTGACATGAATTCTGACTGCATGCAGATAGATGAGAGAGAGCGAGGAGTGTGGTGCTTAAAACATTACTTTTGAACGGACGACAGTTTTCTGGTATGGTCCGACAATGTTTTCTTTAGCCCGCTGCATTTAGTAGGATTAGCCTATTCTGTTTTTCACTCTATTTTTATTTTTTTCATGCCAGAACACTAGCCTGCTATGCCAGCCCATGTTAACGGGCCAAACATACCCATAATTCTTTGCGTTCTGATGACGTCGCCGCCCAGTTGGTCACATGTCTTAGCGATCTCTATAGACTACGCGTTGGTTTTCATTTATACTTTTGCGTCGTTGTCCGCATTGACGGACATGCAGAGGGAGCTTGTGGAACCCGAGGGAGGGTTCTAGCAGACCAATCACAGCGCTTGCGTCCGTGTAGAATTGACGCGTTGTTACATTTTTGGAGAGGTGCATGTCAGGGTACGCGCGCTACACACAGCCTATGACATAACTACGGTGTGAGTTCGACGCAGAAGTATAAATTGGGCTTTAGACTATTTATATGCTGTTTACTGTTTGATTCGCATTGTTTTACGTTTACGTAAGCAATCTTCTATGGCCCTGTCCCAAATGGCACCCTAAGCACTCGTGGTCTTCCTCTGAGTTCGCACTTTCGTGACGTAACGCCGCTTTGACTGTCGGGAAGAAGTCTGCTGCGGAGCTCGCATCAGTGGCCCTGTCCCGAATGACGCAGTTCATGTGGACTTTCTGTCTCATTTTTCCGAAGTGTGCTCAGCAGCGCCCCCTTTGTACCCTTGAAGCAATCTTCCACGAAGCCCGCATAGATGCAGGCTCCACACACTTTAACTACCCAGGAATCCTTGCGAAGGGCCAAACAGACAACGGTTGGGAGGAGATTTCGCTCACGGACAATTGTTAACATGGCTGAGAAGAAAATATTTAAGTGTAAGTATCATTACGGTTTTTATGACCTAGCTGTACATTTTACCAGTTATTACCTATATGGTCATCGACCAGTGGTTGATGTCTCAAACATAGGCTAATAATAGCGCGCTGAATAATACGATCGCATTATGATTCATTAAATAAATAGAACTGAATGTCAGGGGTTTACTGAGTCATATGTAACAACAACAATAGGCAGCATATTTCCCCGAACCTGCAGCTCCTGTCCATAACAACAACCAGACCGTCTTCCTATTTCCGGCGTGATGATCGAGTCTGTCCCAAAAAATACCTCTCAATTAATGCGCCCTCGTGGACTCGCGCCAGGGCCCTATAGCTAGGTCTGCACTACATGACGTCCCCAAAGTGTGGACTCTGAGGAAGTCCACAAGTCCGGAGTGTGCCATTTGGGACAGTGCCAGTGTGGTTTCGGCAAAAGTGCGCATTGAGGGCGCAAATCAAACGTATAGGGGGGCGCTCGTGAACACCCTTCTGAGACCTACAATGACAAATGGGACATTCTACGGTCTCACGGACTTAACCGACATATGCACGCTGCAGCCATTGTCCACAAGACCAAAAGTGCATAGTAAGTGTGCCATTTGGTACAGGGCCTATCAATTGTTTCTGTGTTTTGATCCGGAGATTCTGTACTAGAAAACGCTTAATATCGCACCCTACCATATAACAGTGATAAAATGGATAGCTGGAAAGATTATTGTAGATTTGATTTGAAGTAAATTCCTATACATTACCAGAGGACTAGCCTACACCAAAATTCAGATACTCAGAATTAGGATCATATCTGTTTTCTTCATAAATAAATATTTTCAGACAGTGTAAGTTTATTAGACAGTATGTAAAACTATGTGAAAAAAAGTATTTAATAGGCTACTCAATCAAAAGATTTAACACAACTCAAGACAAGTAGGCCTATACTTAGAACACGTAATTATACTTTTAAGTAGTATCTCGATCAAAAGATTGTGTACAAGTATAGGCCAAATATTAGACTTTTATGTCAGTATAAATCAAGTAGGCCAATACTTAAGTGCAATTTTAAGTAGGCCTAGCCTATATTTCTGAGAAGAAGGCTGCATACAAAGTAGACTGAAAGTAGCCATATACTTTCTTATTTTTTTAGTTTAAAAGAAGTAGGCCTATACTAATAGCACACTTGAATAAACTTCTTTTTTGTAAGGGTTGACACCTTTTATTTGTCGACGGTATGATTAGTCAGCGCATATATTCTTACCTGCCATAAAATAGAGGTAACCGTAAGTATCACACGTACGCTTTCTATTGCACTTTGGCGCACGCTGTAAATAGCCTATAAAGCAGGCTACGGTTGTTCAACTTACAATTTAGACATTTTTTGCAAAAGCAAAAATGTTTATATATACACATAAAAAGTCATTTGTTCATTTAACCACTCTCTGCACCCTATTTCCTGTAATAGAAATCGTGTTTCTGAACTCCATGTCAGTGGTTTAGAAAGCTACAATTTTTAGAAAGCTATAAATAGCAATACTGTCCATTTTAAACAACACTGTTATGTAAGGGGATACCTTCAATGCGACATCCATGGCAGCTTGCCTCCATCAGCAATATGTTCTTAGAAACCTGGGTTCTCCAAAATCGTACATGATTAAAGAGAATGGGGGTTTTCTGGAAAATGCGCTTAGCGCTGCAGATTTTACGGAAGGATTGAATCAACTAAAGCACTTGCAGCATTTCCAATAAAGACGTTTTTGTGCATTTGTTTGTTGTACATTTCAGTTTCTCAAGATGGAACACATTAACCTCACTGGAAGCTTTTAGTCATCTAGTCCCATCCACTCATCGACTAGCACAGGGATGCCACTTGTTCCTACAGAACTGCTCCAGCATTCGATGGAAAGTTGAAGTGTGGATACTTGGTTTCCTTGGAAACCCCTGTGGACAGTTTCCAGTGGTATTGATTTCTGAGAAGAGCTTTCCACTAGGACAGCCTCAGGGATCTGACCCCAACTCTTGGCTGCATTTCCTCAGCATTATTTTAAGTAGCAGCACAATGTAGGTATTTGTACGGCTTACCAAGGTTTATTAACATTAGACTTGATATCTCTTTGTAATGTAAATTCAATCCTTTAAGCCCTTTTGCTGAAGTGGAACTATGCTCCCCTGCACTCTGCGTTAGCACCTAGATTAGTTTCTCCCATCAGCTCTATTAGCCTGCAGCATTTGTCATTATGAGGTGGAATAAGGATGCTTCTAAAAGCCCACGGGAAATCTCTGAGGGGCCTGTTTGGCTCAGAGAGGTTTCTACCTGTCTGGATAAACAATCCAGATTCAATTGCAAAAGCAAAAGTCACATTTATGGGCTTCATGCATGCACACTTATTTGGTTTTCAATGCCAAGTATTGTAATAAATAAATAAAAGTAAATCAGAAAAGACAACTAAAATGTCATACAAGTCTCCAAATAGTTTCAAAAAATTACTTTCACGCTTCGTTATTACAACTTTTTATCTTTTGTCAAATCAACTTAAATTGGTTCAGATAACATCATATTTTGAGTTTCTATTTATTAAATCAATCTCCATTTTATTAACTCAAAATTTTAAGGCAGCCAGGTAACTTACTTTTTTAAGTTAAACCAATAATATGCCATATACGTACACTGTAAGACAGCAACCCGAGACAACCACACAGTAAAAAAAAAAAAATTCTCAACTTTAAAAAGTAAGTGTTTGTCCTGCTTTAAAATGTTACGTTTAGTCAACTCAAATATCCAAGTTGTCACTAAGTACAAATTCACGTTTCAGGTGACTAAACGTAAAATTTTAAGGCAGCACAAAACTTACTTTTTTTTTTTTTACAAGTTGAAACTTTTTTTTACAGTGCAGGCAATATTTTGCTCTCCCTTTCTAAAGTTTTAGCTTTGGGGAGTGCAATCATGTTGCTAGAGAACCTTTCGGCAAAATGTATAGCTTTTAGACCCTGAAACACACTTGAAGCAATACAATAATAGCTACGGACAGATTTGCTGCTTTAGTTGGTGTCATTTGTCATCATCTAAACTGATTCATTGTCCAAGCTATAGACTGCAAAAGTGCAGCCTGTTTGCTTTTCAAAGGATGCCAGTCTGCAGGAGAGGCTGGTCTGCAACGGTGTCTCCAGAATGGCTTGTTGTGGTCTGTCCTGGCAAAGGAAGCTGTGAAGAAACTAATAGTCTGTTATAGTCTAAAATAAAGTCCTGCGGTGTCAACGCTGATGAGAACTCACAGAGCATCCGGAAATCGTTGCCTTTGTCACATTTCATTTGCACTGAGCGTTTGGTATCTGCTGCAGAGTAAATAAAAAGAAACAAACACAAACAAGACAGCAAGCAGGCCAGAGTTTCAAAGTTAAAGTTAAAATGATGTTCATTTACTCTGTGCTTTCTTACCTGGAGTTTGAAAAAAAAAAATCTTCTTTTTTAGTTGTTATGTGAAAATGATCTTCTTCAGAAGACCTGCAAGCATCAAAGTAAACTGGAATTGGTCTCCAGACTATTCACAAGATAAACTAAAACATGCAGCACATCCTAACACATTGGACACTCAATTTTTGTCAAACAAAAAATATCTTAGGGTCAGTTTAATTCTAAATTAAGGTCATTTTGACATTATATAACAGGACCTCATAGTTAAAACAGTCAAATAAAGCTTACCTCGTTTTTTTATTTTTATGTAGTTTCCACTAACGACCAGGAGGTGGCACCTTTAGATCTGCATAAACTGAGTGCTGGATCCATATCGTATCCTAGATCAGTTTATTTGATTTCATAAATTGCATGGTGGTATCCGATCCTTTCTGTTATCAGTTTACAGACTTTTTTCTCCATTTCGCTCCCATGTGGTGAACTCTGCGATAGCAGATTTTAGATTAGTGAATTTTTCGAAAGAATTCAGTTTCGCAAGCAAGTTTACCACATTTTCCTATTTTAACCCATCAGACATAGCCAATGCAAACAAACAGCTTTAAACACTTCCCGCTTAGGCCTATGCATGTGTAAAACAGCCTCATTACACGTAGCCATGTAACTGCACGACAACCTCTTCCTCTCGCTGATCTTGTTATAAAACACAAACACATGCATGTAGGGGAGGTGACGTGACCTCGCATCTCGGTGCTCGGGTTAATTTAGGATCGCTTGTGTTGCATCAAGTGTTTCTCTCCTCCCCAGGAACCCTCAGTAGGGTAACAAACAAAGAGTTGAATTATTTATTCACGTCAATAGCTGTTAGAGTCCAGCAGGCGTGTGGAACGATGGTTTCCTCTCGCGTATAGCAAGGATCAAGGCGTCTTTTGTTTGCATGTCGCGCTCGCGCACCGTGCCAAGAATGAGTGTTGCGTCATGTTTTGTTTAGTAGTGATGTTGACAAGGTGTGTGATGCCCTGGTGTGATCTTGCTCAGGCTTATAGCCTCCCCCCTCGGCTATCTGTGGAGTGGAGAGGACCGTTTGCGGGAATCACTGTCGAACGATCATATCTGGGCCGTTCTCGGGTTTCTCAGCTGCACCGAGACCTGATGTTGTTCGCTGTCATCACTCTTAACCGTGGAGCCGGACTCCACTTTCTGGCCCTGTCAGTGGCTACTGTAAGCACAGGAGCAGAACAACTGACAGATTGTGTGTTTTTTAATATTACTCAAAAATACACACAGATATTTGTCTAGATCTTTTGAGTTATAAAAAAAAAACTGTAAAAAATGCTGGGTTGTTTTTTACAACCCATGTTTGGGTCACATAGCCTATGGACAAAGTGACAAACCCAACCGCTCATAGGCGAATTAACCATCATGGCAATTGCCCAGTCACCACGTCCAGGGGGGCATCACGCAAATATATATATTTTTCTTTTTTAAATAAGCGATTCATTCTCAAACGTATTTCTAGCCTATACATACCCTTTCCTGAATGTTCTAAATTCCCTGAATGTTTTGGTGAAAGTTTATTATTTTCATGAAGTTTTTTTTTGACTCGCGATCTACCATAAGTCACTGCGTGAGCACGCGCGTTTCATTTCAACGCCCATTTTACACATAGAGTAAAAGAAAGATTTTCCACTGTCCACTTTCACGGAGCAAAGCGAGTGTTTTCAATTAATTCCAATGGAAGTTGAGCTTTTGAAGGGTTAAGATATTTTTGATGAAATCTGAGAGCTGGATCAATCCTCCATACTCCTCCATAGGCTTCAAAAGGATTGAAACTTGCCGGCCTCGAAAAGTTATTAAAGACATCGTTAAAATAGTCCAAGTGACTACAGTGGCTCAATCTTAAGTTTATCAAACGACGAGAATACTTTTTGTGCGCAAAAAACTAAAATAACGACTTTATTTCAACTATTCATTTGCTTCTCTGTGGGCCTCGAGTCAGTTCACTAGTGTAAAAGCGTAGAGCTTCTGTTGTTGTACGTCACACGCATCACCCACATGACCAGCGTGGGCCAATAGTGAGCCTATGTGTGACGTAGACTGCGCTATTACACTAAGTTAACTGACTAGAGGCCAACAGAGAAGGAAATGTATAGTTGAAATAAAGTCGTTATTTCTGTTTGTTTTTGAGCACAAAATGTATTCTCGTCACTTGATAAACTTAAGGTTGAGCCACTGTAGTTACTTGGACTATTTTAACGATGTCTTTAATAACTTTTCAAGGCCGGCAAGTTTCAATCCTTTTGAAACCTATGGAGGAGTATGGAGGAGTGATCACTGATCCAGCTCTCAGATTTCATCAAAAATATCTTAATTCGTGTTCCGAAGATGAACGAAGTTCTTACGGGGTTGGAACAACATGAGGGTTAGTAAATACTGACAGAATTTACATTTTTGGGTGAACTATCCCTTTAAAGGGTAACTAAACCCCTGGTCAAAGCCTGACTCCACCCACTGGCAATATGTGAAAAATGCTGGAAAAGTGGGCAGAGCCCAGAGGCGACGAACAGAGGGCGGGGCTGAGCGGGGGGGGGGGGGGCTTGGCGTGCACCTGAGACCCGCAGTGACAGCTGCTGTCAAACTAGCTAAAATGGAGTGACGCAAGTAGCTTTGCAACAGAGCGGTCATTTGAAGTCAAGAACTTTTCTCCCCCACCTTCACCTGAAGTGGAGGAGGGTGAGTTGTCTGTGGACACCAGCTCAAACTGCGGTCTTGACTCCCGCATCGCGATCGGCATCCGATTATTCTTATATTCAGTCATTTTGAGGTAGTTTTTCCAGGATTATTATTACTATTACGTTTATTATATTTTGCTGCTATGTGAAAAAATAATCAGCAAATCGCGCCGGCGCGTTTGTCGACACCAGAGGATTAACTTTAGCCTAATAAGAAGGAACATAAATTGTGATTAAAAATATATGCTCACTCACATCATGACGCCGCTGCGGTGGTGGAGTTCATGCAGGAAGAGGTATGAAGAGCAGCGTTTGGCAGCGCGAACTGTGTGGAGAAGCCCATTTCCACCTCCATTGCGTTGGAGAAGCAATCCCATGTAAAACACAGGTTGCACACTGGAGCGATAGGCGAGATTAACTACCTAGGCTACACAAAATAATCTAAATAACTATATAAATGCTATGCTAACTAGATGCTAATATATACAGTATCTATCCTGATCGTTTTCAATACTTGTAATTCCAACTCCTGACTCGCTACAGTAGTTTTGACGGAACCAGATGCTTTTATACCAGGGGCTGCCAAGGGCGTGGTGAGCTCGCACCAAGGGCGTGACAGAGTGACGTCAGAGAGTATTCTACGTCAGAGAGTACCCCTACTG
Source organism: Siphateles boraxobius (assembly GCF_051911475.1). Taxonomy (NCBI): domain Eukaryota; kingdom Metazoa; phylum Chordata; class Actinopteri; order Cypriniformes; family Leuciscidae; genus Siphateles; species Siphateles boraxobius. The sequence goes on from NW_027509195.1 coordinate 14,697,258, forward strand.
CAGGAGCTTTCCGTTTAACCTGAAGAGGGCAGCACTCAGACGTTTTTACACCATATATTTGAAAACTAAAACACTTTATACCCAAATGTCAAAAAATGTACACGAATCAATGAACAGCATTTATGAAGCTCTATTCTTACAGATAATTAACTAAAAAAAGTTGTTTTAGTGTTTAGTTACCCTTTAAGCTCGCGTGTGAGCATAGCCTACTTCTATATGAACTTAAAACGCTCGCTCTGCTCCGCTCTAGGCTAGTGGAAACGCACCCTACAGTTTCTGTGAGTGTGCTGTGCGGTTTCGCATCCTTTCAATTGAAATGAAACTGCCTCGCGACGCTCGTGCAGCCTATTTGTGAATCCACTATAGAGCATCAGCCGTGCACTTTCATGTTGTAGGCTACTTTGCAAAAAAGTTGCAGAAAGAGGCAGAGTGTAGGTTAAACGAGTTTTTAAATTTTATTTTCAGTTCAAAACCTCACTAAACCATGTAGCTATGCTATTGCAAGACCAGTCTAAAACCTTGGCATGTTTGCATTTCATTTTTCAATTGTCTAGATTTAGCTAAGTTTTTTTTAAATAATATTTTGCAGCATTTTGTTCAAATTTATATCGTATCTTGAAGTGAAACAGATGTTTATTATATTAAGCCTGTAACAGTTGGGTTCACTAATGTTTAATATTGCATACTTGCAGCAGGTTATCTATAACATTTGGGTTCACAATTTATAATTTTTTTTATTTATTGAGTACATTGCAAAAAGTGGTAACCTGATTTTGTAAGAATTTTTTCTACTTGAGCTAACATTGATGTAACCACCTGGTGTCAGATACGTTTATTAACTGGTTGACTCTAGGGCTGCGTTCCAGTCCAAAACTGACATGCCCTTCACTCGCTAACTTCCCTCCGTCTCGTTCACTCGGATGTGCGTCATTGCTTTCGTTGCATGAGTACCAGTGGTGGGCCGTGCATTTCACACCTAGGCCTTCAGTGGTGTCCTACCTGAATTAATAACTTTTAATGGTGTAGCAGCGACTCTCTATAATTGTTGTGAAATTGCTGTTTTTATTTTGCACCGGCAGTTATTGGGTTAATGCAGTGAGTTGGGAAAATCCCGGTAGAGAGAAACGAGCTAGTGAGTTCGGCTTGTGCGTTAGTGTAGGCTACAGTGATTCTTGCGTTCCGATTATAAGTTCTGAAGCGGAGCCTCCCTTGTCTTGTCCTTCATGGGTTAAAATAGTCCCTTGTCAGACATTATAATAGTATGAAGGTTTAATTTTTTGTTTTTGTTTCGATCATAAAGAAAAATTTAAGAAGAAAATCATATTCACCATGGGAAAAACGGGGGCAAAAAAAAACATTATACTCACCAAAACTACTGATTATTTTTTACACAAAATCCATCCTCATTTCTTTCCTCAAAATGACTTAAATTACTCTGTTGTAGCTACAGGTTATGTGTTTCAGTCCCAACAACCTTTTCTATCGCCATCGATGTTAATGCTGAAAGTCGAGTCTGTCCCGTCGTATTTCTGACATGTTTTACTTGGCTTTAGGGCTGAGAGTGTCCGCTCGACAGAAGCAGTGGACACAGGGACAGTGACCGCAACACATGGCGATGTGTACAGCTGACCCATGCTCTCAGCAGATTTTTAAACAAAATCAATGAGATCAGCGGGACTTTTTACAGTCAGTCAGTTCTGTTATTACCTGGACAGATCAAACAGAGTTCCGTGACTCTGCGTTAAGCTGGATGGCTGAATAAGGGATTTTTTCTGGTATGTTTGAACCTGGGGTCGAGGAGGGAAAGAAACATTATTTTGTGGGTTGAAAAACTATTAAATCTACAGAAATATATTTTAGTTTATGCAGTTCGCTACAGATGAGGTTAGCTAGCTCAGCCTCAGAAATATTTTGTCCTGTTACTTTTATGGACTCTCTATCTATGGGCTTCTCCCTTGACTTTATGCCTCCATGTCCCCCCGATTGCCTCATAGACAATAAAAGATTGCCTGCGAGCTTCTCCTCCTGTCTATACGGTAATTTCTCTACTGTGCGACAGAGTTGCGTGGTTATGATGCAATCGTTAGCCTATTTTTACAAAAATAGCTTCTACGGGGCCTTAATGTAAGATACGTTAATGATACATCAGCCGGAAACTGAAGCCTCCCTGGGGGCCGCCATTGTAGCAGACCATCACCTGCTGTTAGCATTCCATTGACTCCCATTCATTTTGGCGTCGCTTTGACAAGGAATAACTTTACATCTGAGGCGTCCAAAGACTTAATTTGTACATTATTTATTTCTAAAGAAACATGACAATGTATAAAAGGCTCCATTACTTTGTATCTTACGTTATGGCCCCGTAGAAGTCGTTTTTGTAAAAATAGGCTAACGATTGCGTTATAACCACGCGACTTTCTGTCGCACTTCTAGAGAAATTACCGTATAGACAGGAGGAGAAGCTCACAGGCAATCTTTTACTGTCTATGAGGCAATCGGGGGGACATAGAGGCATAAAGTCAAAAGAGAAGCCCATAGATAGAGAGTCCATAAAAGCAACGGGACAAAATATTTCAACAACGTTTTTGAGGAATTAGGTGATTCAGATTTGACTTGGCACAGCTACTAGAAGATTTACAACTGTCAGACTGTCGTTAGCTCACGTCACGAGAGTGCTACAATCGGGCTTCAGTTTTCTCCGTTGAAATCAAGGGGGTCGCTGTGTCCATTTCTTTTACTGTCTATGGGCTGAAATGGAACGTCCTAAGCCCATGATCACTTGGAATCAGCTATGGAATTGATTTATTATTTACCATTTTTTTTTTACCTTTAAGACTTTGTTTAATGCAGCATTCAAATTTATATAGGTGTGTTTGGGTTGTTTTATATAAAAAATATCGAATTAATATATCATAGAGTTGTTTTTGGTGGTGGTGATTAGATGAGATCTGTGGTGACGTCACAATCGTGTTGTATTGTGGTATATGGAACTGCCTGAAGTATACAAATGAAGTAGACTCGCTCCCTCGGTCAAAATCGAGGGAATGAGGCTCTGTCCATATAAACTTCCCTCGTCAACTCAATGGGGTCAGTGCCCAGGGGCACCAATTAGTCTTAATCCGCCACTGCAACCTCTAGTTTAAATCTATAATGAAATGTTTTAACCCAACGGTTGGGTTTGTCCATATTTGACCCAAGCATGGGTTGAAACAACCCAGCATTTTTAGTGTATGATGAACAATCGTTCAGTTTGTGGATTTAAAATAATTTTTGATGTTTTATGTGGATCTTTAAAAAATATGTTTTTAAATAAATATTACATATTAAATGCATGTGTACATATAACAACACTCCATCTCTGTCTATCTTAAATATTAAATATTAAATGCATGTGTGCACGCATATCTGTCTATCTTCCAACCTCGCTCTCTTTGCCTTGCACAAACACAGAGACTCTTCCACGATCTCCAGAGGAAGAGAAAGAATGGACGTGCAAATATATGCTCTACATAAATGAAGCCAGTAAAACAATAACTCAGCTGAAAGTGTCAGAAAAGATGAATTTGACCTGACCTACCTGACATCATTGATAAACTATTGTCTGGAAACAGGAATTACCTTTTCTGATTTTTCCTAATTGACGCTATATTCTTTCTCCTCCCCTCAAGCTTCTGAATATCAGCTGTAGTAATTATTGTATATAACAATGGGACACTTTGAGGAGACTATCTGCAACAGCCAGCTGCTATCAACCATGTGTCTTTTCCAAATCTGAATGACTTTGAATGAATTTTCTTCAGTGGAAGAGTAAATGAGATGTTCAGAGCAATGCAATGATTTGTGATCTTAATTCCATCAATACAGGGTCAACAAACAATAAATAAGTTTGTCTTTGTTTGAAAGCCCCTGTAATGTGGTTCTTTGTATAGAAAACAAGAGAAACATTCTTAAACATAAAGTCATGCATTTTTGGAATGATAACAAGGTGTGTAAACAGAATGTACTTTTTTTTAATGAACTATCCATTTGAATTTAATGTAGCTAGAAAAAGATTCCATTACGTAAGATAAAATTGTATGAACATGACCTGTCTGCGACATGACCAATTAATTAATCTAGTAATAATTTTCTCAAATTGTCCATTAGCTATTCATATCCGTACACTATAGGATAAATGCTCCACCAAGCTTCTACATGCACACATTTTTCATTATATAATAAAATATAATAATAACTGAAATCCAATTCTAAGCTCCACAACCCTACATTGGACTTGGAAGATGGATGGATGAAATCCAATTATTAACCTAAATTAATGCAAGGCAGACTTTGTCTCAGTCAATTAGCAGGGAATATCATCTCTATTGATATTGCTGAAAAATGACATTGGGAATGCTATTTCGTGTCTATGTCTACCAGAGCTCAACTGAAGAAGAAAAAAAGTCTGTTTTTGATTGACAGTGTGAGCTTAATGCAAATCCCTACTAAGTCTCAGTTGTTATTGGTTAGTACAGCTGGTCTGATGTGCCGCATCACTCCCAGAAGAGTCCCGTCACTGACATAGAGCTTGTGTTTGATGGTGTTTGCTCTCGAGACAGTACGGATGATAAATCAGACGAATAGAAGAGGGAATTCACTATGGAGTGAATTGACAGGTGTTTGGTGTTTAGCCAATCACTCTTTCATTGTTCCGCTTGTTCCAGATTCTCTTAGAACAATGAATGAGTCACTGAGGTGAGAAAGCAAAGAGTAAAGAGACTATAAGTCACTGGCCTTGTTTCGAGATAAATAAAAAGACTCCCTCAGTTGTCCGACCAGAGGGTTCTCTTGAATCATGGTTGGCAGAAGTTCAGTTTGCGACGGAAGGGTTTGGCGAGCTAAACAAATCTTTGTCCTGACCGACGTCCTCTTAGCTACGGTTTGTCTGAGGCTTGAAATGTGTGTGTGTGTGTGTGTTGGGGAGGATGAGGATGACGTGATCCCCTTTATCCCAGCCAATAAAAGAGAGTGGCCAGCAAAGATCCGGTTCTGTACGTGCCGTCAAATTCAATAAGGTAGTGCTTTAATGTTTTCTTTTAATCAACCAAATTGCATTATACACCAACGGCGTGCTGTACCCCCCCCCCCCCCCCCCCCCCCCAACTCTCGCCCAACGGAGGAGAGGAGGAAACGGCAGGGGGCAGACAGGACACTTCATTCCTCTCACTTTGAACAGTGGATGGATATGATGGCTTACGAATGCAGGTGGGATATTTAAAGAGTCATGCAAATACAAGTGTAGGTCAAATGAGCTCGGTCCTGTCTTCTCCAGTCTGCAAGGGCGCCAAAAACTCTAAAGGACTTAATAAGTGTGAGAAGAGCCTAAATTCACTGCCGCTGGCATATGAATGTCAATAATGTAATTGGAGTCCTGGCCAAGTGGTCAGCCCATTCAGGGAATGTTAGTTTGAATCTTACTTGCAAGACCGCTCAATCATATCCTCCCATCCTAACAGATATACCAATATTTGCAAAAACTATTGGTCTGGACTAGCCTGGATGCCAGCCCGAACCCCGCCCACAAATTTTTTAGGTCGGGAAGTTCGGTCTGGACTCGATCCGTTGAGGAGCTATTATGCCCGAACAAAAATTGTTCGGACCAATCAAATTGTCAGGGCGGGCTTTATACGATGATGGACAGATGAGCAACCATAGACATCATATCTATGTGAGCAACGAAACGTAACCATCCACGTCATCAGAGTGCTTGGGTTGAATTCATGGCTGCCGCTGGGAATTGAGTTGTGTATATTCCGCTATCGCGTGTGTTATAGAAGATATAGACAGCGCATTAATTTTAGAAGAGAAACAGAGAACTGCGATCAAGGCATTTGTCGATGGGAAAGATGTTTTTGCCGTCCTTCCTACGGGATTCGGAAGAAGTTTAATCTATCAACTTTAATCTATCTCTCAACATATGTCACTTACTCCGTTGCTCTGATTGGTTCTAGGTCTATCCAATTGAGTGCAGAGGCCTTTTATTTCCTGGTTTGGTTGACACACGCCCCATAATCACAGCCCAATGGAGCAGTATCAGACTCACATTCTTACTAGAATCTGAGTATGACTACGTCAGGCTAGGTCTGGACTGGGATGGCAACAGGTCTCAAATTTGAACGGAACACCATAGTCAACACCACAACACCATCGCTGTGTTGAAATCAAATATCCTACTGTATATAGGCACTAGGCATTACATTTGTTTTGAGACTTACATTGTGACAATTAAAAAAAAAAAGTTCTACTAGTGTGAATTGTGTTGTATGAATGAAATTTTGATGTATACTACATCCACCATGTTGCCACTGTCATGTGACCTAGGACGTCTAATTGTGTTGCTTCACTGCCATAAACAAATTCTTTCCCATGGCCTGATGGGATAGTAAAGTGTCCAGTGAATGCACGCTTCAGAATCTCGCTGGAAGCACAGGTCTCCCGGGTACATTCTGCCTACTGTTTTACAAATACTATTCGTATATGCATACATACTGTTTTTTTGCCTAAAGCAGGACAAAACAGTTCTTTTTAGTGATTCAAAAACATACAGTGACACCAGAATGTTCTAATTCGCTAACAAATGATTCTTATTAGCCAGGCTTTTATAATAGCCTAAATCAAACACACATATTTTACAACTTACAGCTCTCTGCTGTACTTAAAGCCTGGTGTATGATTAATTTTTTGCCTTTATGTCTTGCATACTCGCGTTTGTACAACTTGAGTTTGAAAGAGTATTAATGCTGCCTTCGCATGCTATTGAACATTTCTCTACTTCCCACTTCTGAAGTTGTGATTACGAGCTCGTCGCATTCAAGTGTTTTGTTGTCGGAAAGAACAGGAAACATGGAGGACACCAGGTTTATTCTTGCCTTTTTATTGGGAAAATCTTATTAAAGGGTTAGTTCTCCCAAAAAATGCCTCTTCTGCTGGAACTCGACTCGCGTACGGCCGTTACCGGAAGCCAGCGATTACTTTTATAATGGATGGTTGCGCTTTTTGGAGCTTCAAAAACTCAGGCTCTATTCGCTCCCATTATAAAGCTTGGAAGAGCCGGGATATTTTGTAATATAACTCTGATTGTGTTTGGCTGAAAGAAGAAAGTCATATACACCTAGGATAGTTTGAGGGTGAGTAAATTATGGGATAATTTTCCGTTTTGGGTAAACTATCCCTTTAAACCCAAAATTATATTTAGTGTCCCATTCTTTGACAACCATATAAACATTCACACCACTATTCTAAATAGTCTGCTTGCTATTTACAGGACATTTTCGCTGTGTATAAAAGATACAATATGTTTCAAATGATTATTCATACATGTAAATATGCACTACTTTAATGTCAAGTCAAGGTGATGTAGCTGTTGAGGTTTAAAATTAATAAAGTATACCACTCACAACAGCAATCGTTCTCCCCTCCACTATGTTTTAAGTTTATGGCATGCTCAACTCGAGAAATTGCATCAAAATTATCCCCGAGCTTCCCAGTGGTAAATACGACTTGAGAGGGCATTGATGTCCAATTTTTAACAAGATAAGGCAGCATAAGACACTTCATGCTGTTCTCGGCAGGTCAGGTGAAGTAAGGCAAAGCTCATGTGTCGAACGCATACATATTTTGGCTATTTTGTGTTGCGAAGAGAATATCAAAACACATATTAAATAAAAGTATTCTTTTTAGAAACTTGAAGACATGGTCACATTGTGTTCCTTAAAAATATTTTCTCCCTCTCTCATAGATTATGGAATTAGGATGATGAATAGCATCACAAGTAGACACAGTGCTCTTTTCAGCTTGCGGTATGTTCTGATTGATGTTCTCAGCATGACATATCAGTACTATTTTGATCGAGTGTTTGTGCTGTCCCACAGACAGCTCTCATGTACTCACCACATACTCGCACACAGCGGAATGGATTGGCAGATGCATTTGATCCTCAGAATAGAGGAGGATAAGAAACTAAAGGGATGACTTCAGCCACAAAGTCACTTTGACACAGCGAATGAGGAATCAGGTAACGGGATCAGGCTTCATTAGGTGACTTCAGGCAAGCTGGCAGTCAGCCAAGTGTGCTGGACGCACAAATGGACATTGATTTTTCAATAAGGGCCTCCCGAGCTGTCAGCCAACCGTACCACACCGATATCCCTCCTCCTGGGGATCAACCCTCGACTACCTGACTGGTGGGTCTTACTGGCACTCACTCACAGGCCACCTGCCTCATTATACCTTCATCCTAACTGAGAAGTAACCATCCCAGCCCCACTTGGAGAAATTTATGTTTTTTTCTGAGAACACACAGAGAATTGTAGCCCAGGACAGCAAAGGTCATAATCTATTGACATCTCAGCCATATATTTTTGAGCTTGAGGCCTGTACCGGTCTGTGTTGCTGTTCCTCTTTTCCAAGGCTGCAGACAACTTTAATGTGTCCCATCCATCAGACCGTCTCCTTTACCGCGGGGCACTGCTAATACTGGGCTGCCCTCCACCTGAACCCCCTCACCCAGTGGGAAGAAGTAGTGTGCAGAGGATTCATTCCATTACTTTTAAATATAAATTTGAGCGAAACCGTCTACACAGCATAAAACTGAGTTTTCATAAAGAAAGAAGCAAATCTAGGTGGCTTGTCCGTGCGCTTTCCTGCATGCACTAAAATGTGATGTCTCCAAAGGCGTTTTGTCCAAATATCAACCTTTGCCATTTGCCATAATGCAGTCAATGAGGTTTGATAAATGCTACTTTTTTCTTTTGGAGAAAACCTCTAATAGGCCTTTGAGGAGAGCAGATGAGAAATCAATTTTCACAGCATTGTAAAAAACTATACAAGTTTCACTTACATGTAATTATCAGATTTCAAGCCGATTTACCCTGACACTGCTTAATGAAATTGATTATCTGTTGTGCAAAATAACAGAGGGGCCTTGCGATCTATATTCAGGCCGGCGCTCTCTCGCAAGCTCATAAATTATGAAAATGCAGTGAAAAGTTGATAATAAATAATATTTATTCTAGCTGTGAGGTAGAAGCCATCAGGAGCGTAATAAAATTTGACTTGGCTAATGCTTACTGAAACGGCCTACTAATGAAAGGGCGCTTGTCAACAACTATGAGGTCATCGCAAGCTATAATGAGATTACCTAATCGTAAAAGTGAGAGTCAGCTCATGCAGATTTAGGGGAAGTAAAAAAAAAAAAAAGTTTGAGGGTGTTACTGAAATAACCAGCTACAGCTGAGAAACTTATTCTCTAGGGTCCACAAAAAAACAAAAATTAAAAAAAACACATGTGCTAAATAACTTCCTCTCGCTATGCAAGATGCTGTTGTACATATTTGGGGTTTAATGACAAATTGCTTGACAATAGAAGCCTGATTCTGCCAGAGTAAAAGAACAAAAAATGTACTTGTGTGAAAAAATAAATAAACTTACAGCTGTGAAATCTGAAGTTACACTTGTAACTCTATAAAGTTTGAGATGTTATTTGTGAAAATTAAATTGCAATTTTTAGATATAAAGTTCATATTAAGCACAATTTCGCAAATATTGTGAAATATAAAGAAACAACTGGTAGATAAAAAGTTGCAATTATGAAAAAATATAGTCAAATTTTTTTGCAATTATGCCAAAATAGTCTAAATTCTGAGATATAAGATACTATTCTTAGATATAAAGTCACAATAATGAGAAATAAAGAAGTAATTATTCGTTGCTATGAATATATTCACAGTTATGAGAAGCACATTTTAAATTATGCAGAAATAGTTCAAATCGTGATATGAGTTGCAATTGCTAGATATAAAGATATGAGAAATAAAATAATTTTTTTATGGGCCGTTTAAATTACACCATTTTCAACCAAAAACGGAAAACTTTCTATGTGAGTTGGCTGTTCATTTACATGACATTGGCGTTTCGGTGGGGCCTGAAAAAGCAAACTTTTGAAAACATGTTTCAAACTGCAAGTTTTTGAAAACAAATCCGTTGTGAAAACAGTGACATAAATGCGTATTACTGTACATGTTCAGTCTATAGTAGTGTTTCTTTCTCACAGTGACATCACCAACTACTGGGCTGGCAGCATAATACAGCGTTTTTAATCGTTTTTGTGGATCAGTGTGAACGGGGATCGTTTTGACAACGTTGTCATATGCAAAAGAAAATGGTTTCTGTTTTTTAGCACGTCGTTGTTGTGTAAACGTACCCTAAGATATAAAGTCACATTGTGAAATATAAATATACAATTGTTAGCTGTAAAGTCACACTTATGCAAAATTGAAAGATGGAGGTTGCAATTGTTAGATTTACTGTAGTCACAATAAAGAGAAAAAAAGTCAGATTGTGAGATCTTATGTATCATGCAAAAATGGGTTCCATACTGGACCCATGGTCTATCTGTATCTCCTCACTTGGATGCCATTCGATAACATTCCAAATAGACTTTTAAGGCAATAAATAGCAGGATACATCAATCGCCGGCTGCCTCACAGAATGCTCTGTGTGCATGACCTGACACAGAGCATTACTAAGAGATTTACCATATTTTGAGTGTGTGCTAGAGAAGTGACAAAGTGAACAAAACACATTATTAACGTGAAACCGTATTTTGTCAGATGAGTGTAAATCATGCACTCCTGCCGATGCCTGCAGGTATGCAGCAGACCGTTTCGGAAATTAGCCGGTCATGTCAACAGTCTTCTGTGTGTAAAACTCCATACTTTCATTCGAGATTGGGCTGTAAAAGAATCACCTACGGGTTTTTGGAACCGACTGATGGTTTGGCATCGGTCGAGTGCAAAGTGTAATATACACATCCAGCCAGACGTGGATTTTTTTAATGCCTTTTATTTGAAAATGATTTGCCAAAATAATCTTTTTTTTTTCCTTTTTTTTTTCCTTTACTGAACCCATCGCTCGCAGTAAAGTCAGCAGACTAGACGTAAACCTCTCTTTACTTTACACAGAGTGTTCACTGGCTTTTATTGTGCCAAATTACTCATACTTTTGAATGTCATTTTTTACTGGGATAACTACAATGAATTGATTTAAAGTTTGGAGACCACTTGATTAACCATGACTGTAATGGCTTTTGCTGTATTGAGTTCACCAATACAGCTTAGAGCACCATCTCCTATCCTGTTCTTTGTCAATACGAGTGTTATGCATAATTCATCCTGAAAACAGATCAAATTGGCCTCATGTTTCACTGTTAGAGAAAATGACTTTAATACCTAAAAGTGACCTCTCAGGATAAATAAATAGATCATTTAATATTGTTTCATATGTGTTGTCATGAAATTTCTCGGTCGGAGCGCTGTTGATGGTGCTACCTTTAACCCACAGGAATAATTTAAGAGTAGCCCAATTGACCTATGGCTAAGCCACGCCCCCTCCACTCACTCAGACAAACAGTCAACATTCGTCCACAGAATCCACTGTGAGACACCAATGTGTCCCTGAGCAAGACACTTAACCCCTAGTTGCTCCAGAGGCGTGCGACCTCTGAAATATAGCAATTGTAAGTCGCTTTGGATAAAAGCGTCTGCTAAATGAATAAATGTAAATGTAAATGTAGTCTGTAGAATGTCTGTTGGGGAATTAAGACAATAAAGTGTTAGCAGACATTATGCATTCAGTCTACTTATATTCTAATGACTGGTAGTTGAGATGTAGTTGCTCAGTTACTTAGAGTTAGAAGAATGTCTGTAGTGGACCATCAAAATAAAGTGTTACCTGCTTGTGATTATTGTAGATTGAAAGCTCCAGTCCCCATTAACTGTATTAGACTGAAAAGAGCAAGCGATACATTGTGCGAAATGTCTCATTTTATATTCCACAGAATAAAGAAAGTCAAATGGATTTGGAATGACATGAGGGTGAATAAATGTCAAAACATGTTTGGGTGAATTATAATTTATGAGAATGTTTCTTATAGGAACCTGGAAGATTTTTTTTTTCCAACATCAATTATCCCATGGCACACCCCTTAGCAGCCTGTTTTTTCATGTGATCTAAACAAACACATGCACATATAATTGCTCTAAAATTCTCCTTCACTCTCTGGAAATGGTTTTGCAGCTCATGGTCTGGAAAGCCACAGAAGTTGCCATTAGGCTGTTGGATGGGTCCGACTCCCCTCACCTCATATGATTACCCACACATTTCTCAAACACATTTCATCTGAAACTGTCTAGATTCCTGTAGCAATTAAAGCATTTCTCTCATTCTCTGTTCCTTTCCCCTGCTCCTTTGGCAGGAGGGGTGACCATGTTGGTCAAGTCATCTTGAGGCTCGCCAGCCAACGCTGCCAATGCCGATTTGCAGGGCTGCTGAGATCGACAAACAAAAGGAGAGGCGGATCATTGTGCTGAGGGGAAGTCTGGGGTTCTCAGAGTGTCGAAAAATGTGCAGGGTGTGCCATTGTTTCTCAACCGCTAGTGGTGTTTTTGGCAGGTTTACGGACCCTTCTCTTTCCTCCAGCGAAAGAGTCAGGCCGCTCTGTCAAAAGTCTGAGACAGGAGACACTGAAAGGGCAAAGTGAAAACAAGGAGCATTTGTGGGCTAGGAGTGATGTTGGCGGAGAGGTGGAATGGAGTGATGGAAAGAGGAGCTTTGACTAAGAATGAATGCTAAAGACTGCCACATCACATAGGAGTCCCACATCCACGTATATCAAAAACAGCCATGCAGCAAATACCACAGACTCATGCAATACTGAATTGTGGTTTGTTTTGACATTTAAAATGATTTTCAAGATATTCATTTTATATATCATTATTCAACCTCATGATAAAATACAATGTTAATCGACAGAGGCAAGTGAGACTGTAAGTCTCTGAAACATGGAAGGGACATTTCTTATTTTTCTTGTGAGTCTGTATGAGCAAAACAAAAAGAGGGAGAAAAATGGATGAGTAAAAAAGTTCAGTGTTTTTTTACATTTGTCCTCACTTGGTGACCAATAAATGAATAATTCACCAAAAATTTAAATTTTAGTCATTTCTCACCCTCAAGTTGTTCCAAAACTGTATGAGTTTCTTTCCTCTGTTGAACACAAAAGAAGACATTTTAAAGGACGTTGGTAACCAGGCAGTTGACAGTAATCAGGAGGGTCAAAAAGATGATAATAGCCATTGACTTCCATAGTAGGGAAAAAATACTATGGAAGTCAATGGCTATCATCAACTTTTTGATTAACAACATTCTCTAAAATTTCTCCTTTTGTGTTCAACAGGAGAAAGAAACGGTCTCAACAGGTTTGGAACAGCTTGAGGGTGAGTAAATGGTGACAAAATGTATATTTTTGGGTGAAATATCCCTTTTGAAGCTTCTTATGAAATCTTTGATTTTAATTATCACATCTCTGATTTAAATAACTTAAAATAAGCACAATTATGTATTATTATTAATAATAATAAAAAAATGTTATGTGCAATATGATTTAACTCATAAAAATAAAGAAAACACATTTAATACAACCAAAACAAGTTTATTCATATTTAACATTACAACATACATTTATAAATAAATGTACGTGCTTTGAGCATGATGCATTCAATTTTTCCAAAAATAATAATTTATAATATGTGCATATGGATGCATTTAAAAACAGGAAAGTATTTCAATTGATTTTATATTCATATTTATCTATACAAGTACATTATGTCAACATAACTCCTAATCTTCAGGACTAAAGTGATGCCTGTGTTTGATGCTGCAGGGCATTCCAATCCCTATTTTGTCAAGTGAACATCTAGATATCCCCTGCTCAGTGTGCAAGAAGCAGTGAACTGCGTAGGGACCCTGTGAAAAAAAACTGCCTCCATCACACTGTGTACGTCACATATGGGTACACCTTAAAACTACTTTACCCATCATCTTTATCACATGCTACAACTCTTACAATGCTTGCACATCATCAGTATATAACTCCATTTATACCTAGTAATGGGAGAGTTTGGGTTCAGTACGAGTTAGTCATTATCAGTTCCAGGTGGTAAACGAGAAGGTCTTGATAATTATTAAATACCTGTACGATGAGGCCAGTGCTGTAATTTCACAACATGCAGACTGGGAGCATGAAAATATTCCCACCTCAGTGAGACGTCAGTAAAGTTCGGACTACTTACTCCAGAGTTTTAGTATTTGGATTACGTTTCTGTTTCTCATGGGGAAGGTTTACACCCGAAAAACACAAACCTCCTTGTTTGAACGCTCGAATGCAAATTGACTGAATGATGTTATACTGAGAACTTTTTAATGGCTGCTGCGAGAGCCATGGAGCGTACTAATATTACCTTTGAAAAGGATACATATTTTTGGAGCGCCAGTACAGTGGAGCAGGCCCACTCAAACCTGCTTTAATGGACACTAGAGTGGAGTTGTGTGTAATTACGGGGAAATGAAATTGAAGGCGATACTGACAGCAGCGGACCTCACTGTGCTAATGTAACAGAACACTTCTCAGTTTAACACAGCAAGAGCAATATGAAAAACATCTGTTTCAACATCTCCCACTTTCCAAAGCACTTTCTCAAGCTGATTGGTGTATAAGAGTGCTGATTGTGTTTAGCTTTTATTTGGCTGTTCGGTTGGTAGAAAACGTTGAAGCGGTGGATAGTGGGAATCTTTCGGTCTCAATTTCCTCATTCGTTTTCATTCATTGTATCCGTACTAGTTCACGTTTTCAAGAATTCATCTTAATTAAGGAGGAGGCTGGGAGGGTAAGGTTTTTCTCACATAGTCCAGAGAGGATGTCTGACAAAGCATCCACAGGAAAAGGCTTAAATCTGAGGATAAAAAAACTGCCTGTATCAACATGACTGCACCAATCTATGTTTTTTGAACCGTATACCCAGACCAGGATAGTGCTGTTGTTCCTATACATTTCCTAATTAGCTAAACCAGCAAGATTTTACTGTTTTACAACATGTCCACAAGCTGGACCAGCACTAATGATGGACTTATGCTGGTCTAACTTTTACGGTATGCATGTTCACGAGAGAGTCGAGTTCCAACGTAAGGGTGACCTGTGATCCAACGTAGGATGTTGGATGTATGATGTAGGCATAGGCTAAGCTTAGATGAGAACAAACGCCGGCCATGAATTTGAAGTCTAAAATGAGAAGTTTTAAAGAAAAATTTTGGAGGCCACGAGGCCAACTCAAGTGTCTCGTGAATGCGCATACGGCCATTGCTGGAAGCCTGTGATTATAGTTTATTAGGTTTTAAAAATGGATTTTTTTCACTTAAGAAGGCATTTATTACCCAATGGAGTTGTATGGATTACTTTTATGATGGATGGATGGACTTTTTGGAGCTTTAAAAAAACCCATTACAAAGCTGGGAAGAGCCAGCATATTATTTTATATAACTTTGATTGTGTTCGGCTGAAAGAAGAAAGCCATACACACCATGGCTTGAGGGTGAGAAAATTATGGGATTATTTTCATTTTTGGGTGAACTATTCCTTTAATAAAGAAACAGAACTAGAAATCAAAAGGGTGGGGGACGAGACATGCTAAAGTGTCAAATTCTCTTCCTGGCCATAGCATTAGGATCCCACTGTGTCTCCACTTTAGCACAGCACTCCTAAACTGCAGGACTCTACGATCGGTCTGGACAGGCTCAGAAAATCCAAATATTATACTTCTGAAATTCAATATGTGGGCATGACTATGGCAGCTAATAACCTGGCCCCTGCTCTCACTCCAAACCTCCCAAGGGTAGATGGCGGTGTAGGCATAAACTCCCACATAATGCAGAGAATGCCTTCACACTGAGACAAGATCATTGGTCATTTGAGGGTCTTCAGCAACTCCGTCCGCTCGCACACACACCTCTTCAACATACACACCCCAATGCCTGGAACTGTTGTATACTCAGATTACAGTGTTGATACTGTACATTTAGTGGGGAAAAAATAGTTAGAGGTGTGTCTGCTTCTCTAAGGGCTGTGGCTTGTGGCGCCTACATTGTTTTCTTCTGTTATTTCAGAGCTTAGAAATACTTGAAAGTTGATTTTCTCTGGATGTTGTTATGAGAGTGCTAGCGTCAATCTGGAGGTCTACATCTTTTAGCCACATATCTGATCCTTGGTTTCCTTGACTTGCTTTCAAACAGGCCACACAGAGATTAAACATTGCCAAACTAGCGGACCTGCCTGCTGTCAAATCCTGTTAGAGAGCTTAAAGGAGAACTCCGGGCAATTTTTAAGTTAATCTTGATCGTTATACCTTTGTGAGTACTGTCTATAGAAAAAAAAAAATAACCGGATTGGTGATTGCAACACGGAGCTGTTCCCGCAAATGCCCAGAGCTCCCACTCAGCTGAAACGGCAGTTATGGGGGCATATACATAAAGAGTGTCTTTGTGCCTCTTAACAGACACAAAATGTAATTAAAATGCCTGTCCAACATGAACAGGGCCCTTACATGTGAACAAGACGCGTTTAGCAACTTATGCATTGTTTAAATTCACCTAAATAGTGTTTTAGACGACTAGCTGTACTCTCGCGCTGAAGTCCCAAGGTAACTCATTTGTAGTCAAAGGTAAATAGCAGTGTGTAGGTGAAGAAGAAATGGTTCGCTTTTGTGTCGTTCAAGGATGACTACACAGACACAACATAGCGCCAAAATGGAAGGATAAATAAAGTTTACATTACCTCCACAGTGGTTGCACACGTCTTCGTCCATGGAATCACTTTTTTCTTCAACCGGCCCCGCTGTGTTGTGTCTGTGTAGTCATCCTAGTCAAAGTGTTCGCTGCAAATGCGGTAATCTTTAGCGCGTAGTACTTGTATGGGAGTTTGCGAATCAAGTTGTAGTACAACTAGACAAAACTGCAGAATCTCGAGGTCATGGAAAGGAAGACGATGAAAATAAGTTATTTTATTTTCGCATTCTGTTGACATAATTCGGAACGGCACAAACGCGATCCATTTCTTGAACCGGTTCATTGAAACGAACTGTCCGAAAGAACCAGTTCGCGGAAAAGAACCGGACTTCCCATCACTACTATTTACCTTTGGCTACAACTGAGTTCCCACAGGACTTCAGCGCGAGACTACAGCTAGCCATCTAAAACACTATTTAGGTGAATTTAAACAATGGTTGTTGCTAAACGTTCACATGTAAGGGCCCTGTTCATGTTGGACAGACATTTTAATTGCATTTTGTGTCTGTTAAGAGGCACAAAGACACTCTTTATGTATATGCCCCCATAACTGCTGTTTTAGCTGAGTGGGAGCTCTGGGCATTTGCGGTCGCAGCTCCGAGTTGCAAGCACCAATCCGGTTCGTTTTTTTTCTTCTATAGACAGTACTCACAAAGGTATAACGATCAAGATTAACTTAAAAATTGCCCGGAGTTCTCCTTTAAAGGTATGGGAACAGGCTAGTAAAAGGTACTGAGAGAGGCCAATGTGAGAACATAAAATGCAATTACTTACAATTATATGAATTATTATTAATAATAAGTATTATTATTAATTGTCTATGCATATATTGTATGTACTGTTCAAAAGTTTGGGGTCTATACGATTTTTTATGTTTAAAAGAAGTCTCTTATGCTCACCAATACTGCAATTATTTGATTAAAAAACAAACTGTAAAACAGTAATACTGTTAAATATTATTACAATTTTATGAAAATATTTGAAAATATAATTTAGTCATGTGATGCAAAGCTGTATTTTCAGCATCATTTCTCCAGTCTTCAGTGTCACATGATTCTTCAGAAATCATTCTCATACTGATTTGGTGCTCAGGAAACATTTCTTCTTATTATCAATGTTGAAAACAGCTGTACTGCTAAATATTTTTGTGGAAACTGTGATAGAATTCTTTTATGAATAGAAAGTTCTTTATTTTAATCTTTTTTTTTGTAGCAATGAAGAATCGTACTAACCCAACACTTTTGAATGGTAGTGTACATTGTCTGGAGTTGAAATGATTGTTGATCATCTGAAAAAAATATAAATGATTAACATTATACCATAGCTTCGTCATGAGTATTTGATCTTTCTTATGTAGCTGACAATTAATCATTTGCGAGTCCAGAGTTTTTTGTTGTTGTTGCCAAATACAGTCCAAATGGTTATTGTTATTGAGCTAAGCTACTACCCACTATGTATGTCAAACTAAAGTACTGCTGATTTTTTTGTCCCTATGCATGCAAAAAATCTTTTGTTGCTTTTTTCTTTTGATAGACAGAAACCTTGCCAATCTCTGGTCTGACCTTCATACGCGAGTGAACTCATGCCTTGAAGATTTTAAGCATGCATTAACTACAGTACATCAGTGAGACTCTTAAGATTTAAAACTATTTACAGTAAAAAGCCAAAAAACACAATGAGCTCAGCTCACTTCTACACATCCTTCAACAGCCAATTTACATATATAATCAATTGGGACCACCTCCGTGGTGCGTTTATTCATTGCACAAAAAGGTGGTATTGATTGTACTGTGAGGGATTGTGGTACATTACTTGGAGGTTGTTCCAGAGGCTCATGAGGACACTAAATATAATCGCCGTCAAAATGATCAGCCTTTTTCTGTTACTTGAATGTAAATTTCTCAGAAGCTTATGCCTGAAAGCCTACATGACTATTTTTACTTACACATCCAAGTATCTCATTGATTATGTCACGCTCATTGACATGAAACAACCGTACAATATGTCTATTTTTGACTTTACCCGCTCTAAATGTCTGTGGCATGACGGTTGCGTGTCAGGGTTGAATGAACAGAAATGCCCTGATGGAGGAGCTATATTTGGAGTCTCTTGGACGTCATTGGATAATAAGTGGCCAGGAGCGGGCCTGAAACCCAGAACCTTTTTCTATCTAAGGAACAGAATGGGTTGGGAGGAAGCCCTGTAGGGTGAGTCAAACAGGAAGTGTATATAAGAAGTGTACGTCAATAGAGATCCTCAGCAAACAATGTGTAAGGATGACCTGTTTGTTCATTGATTTGTATCTGATCGACTGAGCACCACATTGCATATTGGGGAAATCACATTGCATATCACGAAAACCAATAACATTTGATGTCACTGATGTCCAGTCTGCACAATAGGCACCATATTTAATTTGAGAGCAAAATAATGACCTAAACTTTGTATTTATACGTATGTATGTATGTGTGTATGTAAGATAAATGAAAACTTAAAAACCTTAAACAAAAATAAGAAATGTTAAAAATGATTAAACTCAGACAAAATAAGCATATAAGTAAAGCAAATCACTAAAACAAAGCTAAATAAAAATAATTAAAATGAAGATGGAAACTGAAATTATAAAAATAAAAGCCAATTCAAAATAGTGAAAAATACTACTGCATTGTAGGGCACAGTTTTATGGACCTGTGGCTTGTTTGTGGCTTTTTTTATGGTTTGTTTGACATCTTCTTAAGAGAGAGTAAATAGATTTTCGGTAATTAAAAAAATTCTTTGCTTTTTGCAAAGCTTCGTATGATTGATACAATTTCACTACAAAATCTTAAAAATGGCTTATGACGCTTGAGTACTTTCACTTGTATTTTTGCACACTTTTATCAAGAAATCCTGTCCTATCACTGTGTTCATTTTGGATTTAAATAATACAAATTTAAACACAAAATTAATGCCAAAATAATTAACAATTGACAGATGAAAATCTAAACAGCCGCTATCTTCCACCTTTGCCTTTTAGCTAGCACTGAGAAAATGTATTAGCTGAAATTTTTTTCTATGCCGTTTAGCAAAGGTTTCACCTTTTCATTTTATTCGAGCTGATTTTGGCTCCAAAACGGTAGAATATATGCATTCCACAGTTCACTTTAGGCTATGTGAAAACATTTTGAGACTGACATTTTGATGCTGCTCTCACAGCAGGCCTTCGACCAGGCATCCTGAGAAGGAGGAAAAAAGAAACCAAGAGTAGTTCTCTGGGAGAATCAGCGCGCACTTTTCTTGCTATTGCCAAGTCTGTTAGGATTTGGTTTGGTTTGAACAGCTTTCTTCAGAGTCTTTGATTGGAGGCCATCAGGAAAGACTAAAATTCAGGTCAGCGTGGCCTCTCGCTGTCATGACTGGCTAGCCTGTGGCCTGTCCATTTGGAAAGCTGTGTACAATAACATTTTACTGAGTTCATAAACCTCTCGTGTACGTAAGAATCACTCTCCTCCATAAATCTGAAGGTGTTTAAGGCATGGCTGTGAAATTGATGCAGTAGGAAAGGGAAAAGTATCGAAGGGCAAGACTTGAATGAGGCACACGCGGCCAGATGGATCCTGCCTGAAATAATATACTTATTCTTCATATTAATCAAAAATGAACATGTAAAAGTAATGACTTTTGCGTTTGCACATAATTAAGGTCGGGCAGATGGAGCAAATCGTTTAACGAATTGGACCTAGCTGCTGAAAAAACATTTAACAGGTAGCTTTTTAGTATTTACAGGTGTGAGAAATGTATTAGAGCAAAAAAGTTTAATTTCTCTGGCTGTATGGAAGTCTTTAATATCACTGTGCCATGATTAAAAAGCATAGACTGAGGTCATAAAGTGTGCCAACCCTATGAGGATATTGGCTTTGACTTCCTAATAGGATAGTAATAGTCCCTCAAAGAATTTTTCCTGACTCTTTCTTAAGCAATTACATGAATGACGTCAAAACATCCACCCCTTCCTATTGCTTTCAGTCATCCGAAAGCCTCATGTGGTTTTTAACTTGTTCATGTACAGTGTGTCACGCAGCTACAGTACAGATTTTCATTGCACTTCCTCTCATCATGTGCCTATGTAACACATAACACCGGTTTCCTTTATCCTTATGCACAGACTATCCTGCTCTGTACCTGGTTAGCAGTGCAGTTTTTTACTTACAGTCTCTTTGAGGGCACCAAAGCTCATCCCTTATATCCCAAAGTTTTAGACCCCATTGAGACCCATTTATAAACCAGCGTGAGTCATCCTCCTCCAGCCTGCCGGATATGCCCTCCCCTTATTGAAGTCCACTGCAAGACACACACATACAGACGCATCTGATCATCCGCAGATGTTCTGATCACATAGGAATGAGAATGAATCATGGGGAACAGTTTGGAATGAATTGTAAGATGGAGAGTTCCAACCAGGGTCCAAAATAAAGTTTTTGCCACTAATGGCAGATTCATTGAGAAAATTCCACAAATATTTATTTTAATGACCACAAATTTGTATTTTGTATTGTTATTTTTTAATAAGTATTTTTTGGTCCAATGACTATGAAATTATTTTTCTTTTTTTCCTAGCATATTTTTGACCCACATTATTTTCTCGATAATCCTTTTGTACTCACATTTGGTAAGTTTAAAATTTTTAACCAATGGTTCCACTTCTAAATTCAGATTCAATGTCATAAAATACCAATAAACACACATCTGTGACATAACATTGTATACTAATGCATCAAGTTGCTTTGTTGCCACAAAAGTCTCCAGGTAGACTAATGAAATATATTTGCATAAGAATTAATGCGATTATTATTATCATTAATAAGAACATTAGTGTATTTTATTACATTTCTGTTGCATGTACAATATGCCATTCAATGGTAAACATTAGTTGAAATATTAGATGCACTGTTGGGGGAAAGTTACTTTCCAAAAGTAATGAGTTACAATATTGCGATACTCCCTAAAAAAGTAACTACTTTTGTTACTTTCTATGGAAAGTAATGCGTTACACTATTGTGTTAATTTTTCTCACCTGGGCTAGTCTTGCTTGTTTGTTTTTTAATGAATAAGCCTTAGGCTGAGGGAAATGCAAGTGGTTTCCCCAAATTCAACTGAAACATTTACTTCTGCAGTCTTAAAATTATTCAACACCCTAAACAGGTGTTGTTTCAAGCACATCTGATGCAACTAATCAAGGGCTAGAAATATGGCTAAGTCAAAATAATGGTCCAAAAAGTTAAGAGAGGGTATCATCGCCCTTCACAAACACAGAACAGGATAAAAAAAGCATAGCGAAGGCACTAAATGTTCCTAGAGACACCATTGGAAGCATAGTTCGCAAGTTCAAAGTTAAAGGAACAGTGCATGGTTAAACTACCTGGACGGGCCAGAAAAAGGAAGTTATCAACGGCTGCCACCAGATTTCTGAGAAGGCAGGTTCAGAAAAGACATCGAGTGACTGCAAAAGACCAGCAGCAAGTTTTGGTGGCAACAGGCACAGAGGTTTCAGTTTGCACAGTAAGGCACATGCTAAACGTATGCGGTTTCCATGTCAGAACTCCTAGACGTACACCACTACTGACCCAAAAGCACCAGAAAAGTCGACTCCATTTTGTTTAAAATCAAATAAATAAACCACAGAAGTTTTGGGATTCTGTTCTCTGAAGCGATGAAACAAAACTGGAACTTTTCGGCCCTATGGATCAGCGATATGTCTGGAGGAAGAAGAATGAAGCATATGCTGACAAGAACACTCTGCCTACAGTTAAGTATGGTGGTGGTCGGTGATGCTCTGGTGGTGCTTTGCATCCTCTGGCACTTTAAACCTGCAGTCTGTGGAAGGCAAGATGGATTCATTTTTGTATATCAGGAAAGAAAACATCATGCTGTCAGTGAGGAAGCTGAAGCTTGGGCGTCATTGGAACTTCCAACAGGTTCCACTCATTCCACAATGATCCCAAGCAAACCTAAAATTCCACCAAGGCTTGGTTGCAGAAGAAGTCCTGGAAGATTATTCAGTGGCCATCACAGTCACCTGACTTGAACCCCAAAGAAAATCTCTGGCGGGATTGCAGCATGCAAACCTACGAATATTACTGAACTGGAGGCCATTGCTCGTGATGAATGGGCTAAGATTCCTCAGAAACGCTGCCAGAAGCTGGTGTCTGGTTATAAATCTCATTTTCAGCAGGTCATAACAGCAAAAGGATGTTCTACTAAGTACAAAAGATGTTTGCCATGAAGGGGTTGAATCATTTTGAGACTGCAGAAGTCATTAAAAGTTGCATTTTCAGTTGAATTTGGGGAAACCACTTGAAACTATTGTTGTGTTAAGCTATTTCAATTACTGTAAGTCTGTAAATTTCACCAATAAACCTGATTTGCATTGGGGGTTGAATAATTTTGACCACAACTGTATCTTTCCTTTCCAAAAATATATAGGCCTAATAAGCCTACATTTAAAAAAGTCCTAGATTAATTTATTGAATTTAATTTGCTATATATTACATGTTAGTAGATCTGGCAAGACTTATAAAAACAAAGAAATTGTTTATGTAAAAACATCCATTAACTTATACATCATCATTCAGTTCACAAGAATGAAAACAGAAGGCCAAGCAGCATCAGCTTGATGCATCAGCATCAGAGTGAAAACCAGCAACATTTGGTGCAAGGGGGTACTAAAGCCCTGTGAGCATTATGCTCCTGTGGATTTTGAAGCTGAGGTATGTGTTTGAAGTGATATTCTTTGGATTAAAAAAGGTCTTAGATGGAGTCTACAGATCCAAAACCTCATTTTGAGAAGATATGGCAGAACAACCTCAAGATTCCTCTGCAGTATTGTGAGGTGCAGACATGTGCTCCATGAATGTCCATAAACAGTTTATGGATGCAGACTAACTTCCTGAAACTGAACGGCTCCAAAACTGAATTGATGCAGATTGGTACAGTGGCGGCTACTCGTAAGGCAGAGCAGATTAGTTTGATTGTTGACTCTAGCATGGTTTCCAACTTCACAGGTGCGGAATCTTGGTGTCATTTTTGATCCACAGCTAACATTTGAAGCACATATAAAAAACTTCTCTAAAACGGCTTTTTACCATCTGAGAAACGTTGTCCGACTTAGGCCTTTTCTCTCTTTTGCAGACACAGAATTTTTTAATGCCTTTATTACAACTAGGTTAGATAATTGTAATGCCTTGTTCTCTGGCCTTTCAGCTAAAACTCTGAGCAGGCTACAGTATATTCAAAATTCTGCCGCCCGTGTGCTCATTCGTACTTCTCCTTGTGAACATATTACTCTGGTGCTTTCACAGTTGCACTGGCTTCCCATAAATGTGAGAATTGATTTTAAAATTCTTATACTAACATACAAGGCACTACATATGACTGCACCAGAGTACATTTGTGATCTCGTCAGCCCTTATACTCCACCACGTTCTCTCCGTTCCTCTAATTCTCTCTTACTACATCAGCCTTCATGTAAGCTTAAGACCATGGGGGAAAGAGCCTTTTCATACAAAGCCCCCAAGCTATGGAATGTGTTTCCTCCTAAAATCAGAAATGCACCAACACTGGGACACTTTAAAAAGCTGATTAAGACACATTTATTTAAGGCTGTTTTTCTTTAATTTGTTGTATTGCCCTTGCTGTTTCTGTTTGTTTTACTGTAGCGCTTTGGGTTTAAGAAAAGCGCATTACAAATGAAATGTATTATTATTATAGTGGAGTACAAGCCAGTTCAAATGATAACTGAGAACAGGTGTTTATGACTGTTCATAACTGTTTATGGTATATTTGAAACCTTAACCTGATTTTTCTACAAAATTCCAAATAAGCCTCTTGATGCTGGTTAAATATTCTAATGAAAATAAATACATTTCATAATATGGGAGAGAGAAGGAAAAGAGAGGGATAAGAGAGAATATCGAATAAAAAATAATATTCAGATTGCCATCACAACGGTTGCAGGCAAATTCCAGGCTCTCTCACCTCCAGCCAGAGAGTGCCGTCACTTGTGTAATGAACCTTTTTAGTAAGCACTGCTGTGCTAACATCTCTCCAGGAGACCTGGTTCACACATATCCTTCAACTACAGCTCTCAATGTTCACAGTTTAATCCTGACGAGCAGGCCCACACAGAATCGGAGCATGCGAAGCCCACAGAGAGCTATGCAGAATTCGAATGCTCGTCATTCACAAAATAAACATGCCTTCTGCCCCTGAAATATTTGGTTATTAAATATTGTGTATATATTAAATATAGTGCTTTCAACCAATAAGTATAAATAGTAAACTTGCAGTTATTTTTAACAGATGTTTAAATCAATTTTACATTGTTTTATGTTGTTTTTGCAATATTTTGTTATGCTTGAATATTTTAGTCTCCTAAATCATTATTGCTTCCTTTCTTATTTGTCAAATGAAGAAAGTAAGTCATGAGGGTGAGGAAATAATGACTTGAATTATTTTTTATATATTTGGTGTTGGTGTGTGTGTGGTTCAGGTATACCATAAGTTATGGGGACAAAATGTACCCACAAAGAGGGCAATATCCAAAATCCTTGTACTTGTGGGGACATTTTTGGATACCCATGAAGAAAACAGCTTATAAAAAAAAAAAAAAAAAAAAAAAAAAACCTAATTTGTAACTCTGGACATTGGCGGTAAAGAATTTAGCGATCATTGTTAACTTTAATTTAACCTTAACGGGAATTGCATATGTAATTGATTATTAATGAATACTCCAACCACATAGACAGCATGAAAAGAGCAAAAGAACAATATGTCAAATATAACTGATGTGAATTACATTCCAGGATGGCCTTAGGTTTCCCACAACCCATGAAAGCTGTTCCCATCTCTTTATTAAGTTGGAAATCTAAGAGAGCGGTTTAAGTGGACACAGAGAGCTGGCATATTAGTACATTACTTCCAGAACATCGTGTGAATGTTCAGGACGCTGAAATGGGCTCTTGGCACCATTAAGCTACTGAAATATTAAAGGGGTCCTGTCATACTTTTGGTTATTACTTCAATTTGAGATCCACTCTAAGTTTTTTTGCACCAAAACCATTCATTTAGTTTTTTATTATTTTCATTTCCTATACATTTCTGTAAGCCTTAAAATGGTCTTTTTTTTTTTTTTTTTTTTTTTTGCCTGCGATGATGTATTTGCGCGCACACACACACATACGCGCACCCGCTCGCGCGCGCGCGCGCACACACACACACACACACACACACACACACACACACACACACACACACACACACACACACACACACACACACACACACAATATTTATATTAAAGGAAAAGTTCGGTATTTTACACTTAAAGCCCTGTTTTAAGATCGTTTCTGATAAAATAGAATGGTTAAGATTGAAATTTGGACTGCTGTCCCGAGAATTTTAGGTTTCTGTGGTAGCACCCCCAAAAAACTACGATAAAACCTGTTGGAAAGCATCTTTTGCTTTCCCCCTGGACTTATTAACTTTTTCTTGCGTCAGCTCCGCGTCTCATCACAGTTACATAGCGAAAAAAGTCACCATGCACCGCAGATATGTGGCTGGTGACATCACCTCAAGTCTGAAATTGCTGCAGGAACCACGTCTTAGCCGTAGTAGGGTGGTGTAAGTTGCCAGGCAGCATCAAGTGTTAAGACAAGCAGAGTGAAAAATGCCAGTACTTGTCCTGTCAGAGGTGAAGAATGGCAGGGCTGTCTACAGGACGTTGTGGGTTACGGAGCCAGGCTCATTAATCTCGTCTGACTGCTTCGTGCACTGAGCCAGGGTCAGTGTGTGATCTTACCCCAGCACATATGCAGCAGGGTTGGGCTTCACTGTAGTAGCGAGGCCCTATTCCCTCTCTACATTCCCATACCAGACGACCCCAAAACATCCCACTCTCCCAGCACAAAAAATGCTCTGGCATCCGTATTTTTCCTCAGATCAAAAACAAAAAGTCCATATGGAGCTAACTTCACAGTCCAAGTTTCTGCAATCTCCTTTGAGCCTTGTATTACAAAGTGAGCATAGAGATACTTTCTAATAGTTCATATGCTGGAAGATACCAGTGTTATTATAGACTATGAGGGGGAAAAAAGTGCAAATATTGTACCTTCAAGGGTACTACAGCTTGTAAATGGGTAAGTTCACTCAAAAGGACATCTTTGTTCCTTATTTACCACTAAAAGGTGCATATGAACCTTTAGGGGTAGACAAGCTACAAATATGTCCTTTTGAGGGTATTGCCCCAGTGACGAGCTGTGGTACCCCTGAAGGTACAATATTTGCACTTTTGAGTGTGCTTTGAAAATGTAACTTTTTTTTTGTCTTTTCAAATGTTACAGCCGGCTCTAAGGCTGCAACAAAAAGGAGACCGGACGCGTCAATTGCTAGCAAAACATTTATTATCACAAGGGAAAACAGACATAAACATAATATAAATAACGGACATGTGTCAAGGTCGGCCAGGACGCTTAGCGAAGCACAGAACAACCGAATCCATCCCCAAAGCCAACGCCGAAAAGCCGTCCTCACAAGCAGTCCCCACCGCGTTTCATACTGCATCTAACAAGTGTCAGGTGTGTTGGCCCCGCCCCCTCCAGACGGCACCTAAAAGCAAACACACAACCACACACACGCACATACGTACATATGTACAGCCTAGGCTGAGACGTCACACACCCCCCCTTGAGAAATCCCAAATCCATAAAAAAAAATAACCCATAAGTCAAAACACATAAGACATTGAAGATATTTCTGAAAACTTCTAACCTATAAATTAGGAAAATAAATTCGACCCACTAACCCCTCCAATCTCACCTACCCCACATCTTCATCCCCAGCAATCCGGATCCTGGAAGCAATTTTAAGGTGATAAATAGTAAGCAGGGAGAAAAGGAAAAGTCAACAGCATCGTAGTCAACAGTTACATAGCCACGTCAAACGTACGCGACAACGCATCAGCCATGACATTATCAACCCCTCTAATGTGCTGAACCTTCAAATTATATGGTTGCAGAAATAAAACCCACCGCATCAAACGCTGATTTGGACTTTGCAATGAATGAAGAAATGTCAAAGGATTATGATCCGAGTAAACCAGCACCTCTGCGCCTCCCCCCACATAGACGTCAAAATGCTGTAGGGCCCAGATCATAGCCAAAGCTTCCTTCTCGATCACTGAATAATTTCTCTGATGTACATTAAATTTCCGCGAAAAGAAGCAGACGGGGTGATCCATTCCATCTTGATCTGACTGCAACAAAACTGCCCCAGCTCCTACATGACTCGCATCAACCTGCAGTTTAAAAGGCTGATCGAACTTAGGTGCCGCGAGGACTGGGGCTGTTGTCAGCAACAATTTCACATTATCAAAAGCTCTCTGACAATTAAAGGTCCATTCAAATTTTGTGGAACCTTTCAACATATCGGTCAAGGGGGAAACCACGGTGGAAAAATTAGGGCAAAAGCTACGATAATAGCCCACAAGTCCCAAAAACCGCATCAGCTCCTTTTTGGTCGATGGAGGAGGGAAACCCTCAACAGCTAAAATTTTAGCTTGGAGTGGACGTACCTTACCCTGTCCCACCTCTTTTCCCAAGTACTTCACTGTGGCCTGGGCAAATTCACATTTCGATAAATTGACTGTAAGGCATGCTCCAACCAGACGATCAAACAATGCCCGTAAATGCTGAAGGTGCTGCCTCCACGTTTCACTAAAAATAATAACAATATCCAGGTAAACCGCGCAACCCTCCAAACCCAGAATCACCCGATTCATTTACCTCTGGAAGGTTGCCGGCGCATTTCTCAACCCAAAACTCATAACAGAATATGAGTATAACCCTGAGGGTGTAATAAAAGCAGTTACCTCTCGGGCACGTGCAGTTAACGGCACCTGCCAGTACCCCTTCAGGAGGTCCAGCTTACTCACAAACTTAGATGCACCAACTTGGTCCACACAATCCTCCATACGAGGAAGAGGAAATGCATCGGGCTTAGTTATCTTATTCAACTTTCGATAATCAGTACAGAATCTTTGTGTACCATCTGCTTTTTTCACCAACAAGCAGGGCGATGCCCAACTAGAAAATGAATGTTGGGCTATGCCATTATCCAGCATATACTGAACCTCAGAATCCAATACTTTTCGTTTCTCAAGAGGAACCCGATAAAAACGCTGTCGTATTGGTAGCGCATCACCCACGTCCACATCATGATCTATCAGATGAGTGCGCGACGGCACATCTCCAAACAACCTAGGAAATTCAGCCACTAAACACATTAATTCGGATCTATGCCCATTCGACAGATGACTTAACACACTCTCCAAATTCCTAAGTGCTTCAGAATTTCGTAGACGAGGTAACAACTCACTATTCCCTGGTGCCCTCACATCCTCCCCAGTTAAAGGAGACTCCTCAAAGACGGTGACGGCAAATGAAACAGGGCTTATGTTTCCCTCAGGGCTACGGGAGAAATATGGTTTAAGCAGATTAGCATGACAAAGTTGATTTGATTTCTTACGATCAGGAGTAGCAATGATATAATCCTGTTCTGACACCCTCCGCAATACGGTATAAGGACCAGAAAACTTTGCACAAAACGTAGATCCTGGGTAAGGTAACAATACTAATACTTGATCGCCTGGACTAAAAGCACGGCATTCAGTATGGCGATCAAACAATCTTTTCATTTTTATTTGCGCCTTCCCAAGACGTTCTCGCGCTTTCTGTCCTGCAAGAAACAGCCGCCTCCGGAACCCGCTCACATAGTCGGACAACTTTCTAGGCGGTTCCTTGCCCTTTAACTCATCTTGCAAAACTGCAAGTGGTCCCCGCACCGTATGACCAAACACCAATTCGTTTGGACTAAACCCCAAACTCTCTTGTGTCACCTCCCGAGCCGCTAGCATCAGCCAAGGCAGCCCATCCTCCCAGTCCCGGTTCAATTCAACACAGTACGCCCGCAATAGCGACTTCAGAGACTGATGAAAACGCTCCAATGCGCCTTGACTCTGCGGATGATATGCGCTAGACTGGTTGTGCTTCACCCCAAGCTGTTTCAGAACCTCTGCCAACATTCCAGACATAAAATTGGTCCCTCGATCGCTCTGAACAATCCTAGGTATTCCAAAAATAGAAATGAAATGCGTCAAGGCTTTAACCACAGCTTTAGTAGTGATCTTGCGCAAGGGATAGGCCGCGGGATAACGGGTTGTTTGACACATAACCGTCAACAAATACAAATTACCTGATTTCGACGGTGGCAATGGCCCAACACAGTCAATCATTATGTGTTCAAAAGGTTGACTTACTACCGGTATTGGACACAACGGCACCGGTTTTAACCACTGATTAGGTTTACCAACCATCTGGCAGGTGTGGCAGGTTTTAATAAATGTTGCTACATCTTTTTTAAGACGAGGCCAATAAAATTGCCGCAAAATTCGGTGATAAGTCTTGTTTACTCCCAAATGGCCTGCAACATCACCATGGGCAGCCCTCAATACCACCTCCTTAAATGGATCCGGCACCACCACCTGAATTAATGCCTCGCTGCCTGAATCCTCATTTTGATGACTCCACTTCCTCAATAGCAACTCCTCCTGAACAAAATAACCGTTTGCTATACTCTCCACCTCCTCAGGGGGCACCACAACAGCAAACAAAGGTTGTAAAATAGGATCCTTTCCCTGTGCGACCACTAACTCACTCCGAGTAATAGAAGAAAAAACAGCTAACCCAGGTACCTCAACTTTTTGCACTTCAGCACAATCTGATGATAAAGTACGACTTATTGAACGTGTTACGGCACAAGACACAAACACCTCAGGGAAATCGCACCCCAATTCATCAGATTGCCCTTTCAATGGAGTAAACAAAACTACAGGTGGAGGAACAACATCCTTCCACACTCGCCCCCTTGCCAAATTATTTCCCAAAATTACCGAAACGCCATCAACAGGTAACGACGGACACACTCCAATGGTTACCTCTCCCTCCACCAATTCAGATTTCAAATAAACTCTGTGCATAAGTACAGATAACGTCTGCAGCCCTATCCCCCTTATCAATACGTTCTTCTCCGCACTTGAGGCGTCAGAGAAAGGTAGGATCGAGTCTAAAATGAATGATTCTGATGACCCAGTATCTCTCAAAATTCGAATTGGTACTTTGTCAATACCATCAGTTAAAGACACAAAACCTACCCGTGTTCACACATAATACTCTCAAAAACTGAACTGTTCACATTATAACACTTGACATAACAGTTAAAGTCTAAAATAAGTTTATTAAAATATATGATGTGGTATTATATTATATTATATTATATTATATGCAGCTTTGTATAATTAAGTAAAATAAAATGTCTTCATAATGGTTTTCACTAACAACAATAACATTATCTCGCTGGTCTATACACTTTGGGTTCCTATCCTAGTGTAAGTAAGAAAAGACCAGCAGTGCTCAAAGGCACTAATGTTTTTAAATTACATAATAACTTTGGTTTTTAATCCATCCCTCTTGAAAAATTAGTCCAATTTGGGTTTTGAGGAAGCAGCCTCATCCTACCACTGGTTGTGGTTATTTCCCAGAAAGTTAGTGTAGGCCTATGTGCTTTTCATCTGTGGGTGAAGGTTCACTTTGGAATAAAATCACTAGATTTAGTAATGACATTTGGTTAGGGGTCAGATGTCATACAATGAAATTGATCCATTGTTGTTTTTGGTGTTATTAGACATCTGTTTGCATAACTGTCTGAAATATGAAGTACGTATATTCGTATACATGCTTGATGTATAGGGAGTGGTATTTGATATCATGAACATGAAAAAAGGCATTTACCTACAAATGTCTTTATGAGTGTTCTGCACAATGTGGAGTCATTTTTAAATTGTAAAATGTTTGTAAAAATTGTAATAAAATGGAATATGTAACATCCAATTTCCTCTTTATTCAAAATACCATACCTGTGTTCCAGGCAGTTTCTTAGTATGTCGTGGGGCTTGATATTCATATTATAAAATTTGTATCAGGCTAAATCATGGCATAAGTTGGCATAAGCAAACACACTGTAGTAGGTTGGCTATTTAGACAGTCATCTTCCTGTGGCCTTTCATTACCATTGTTTTCACTCAACTATCATTTATGTAATGAGCCAACCACTTAAACTGTTTGGTTTGTTGTCCAACTCCTGAATAGCTCTTTATTCTTTGCCATGTTCATTCCAAATGTGGTAAATATTGTTGGATGTATGTATTCGCGCAAAACTTGAGTATCTCTAATTATGTTCTGTATTATCTTTCCATCAAAAACAATCGCTTTAGTAGTGAGAAATTAGTCATGGTCAATAGAATATGTGAAAAGGTACAGAAATACAGAAAACCAAATATATTTAATATGTGCATTTGATACATTTTTATCCTTAAAAAGGAAAACATCCAACGTTTAATTGATCGTTTACAATTAACCCTTGATTCAAAACTGAATAACTTTGTCTTGATTCCATGGATCCTCAAAAACAACAGCAGCAAGCAGTTGATTTTATTATGTTTGGCACTTCTCAAGCTGTTTATTCTGGTTTCTGAACATAAAAATTATTGAACTGTGGCTTTTTTGGCTGGCAGACTCTTGCAAAAACAATTATTGCTTTGTAAAATATACAACAAAGAGCACAGTGTATCAATTACTACAGTTAAACAGGAAAAGGGAGAAAAAGAGCAAGAGAGATGGAGCATTCAGAATCATTCGAGAGAGTATTTAGCCCTAATAATTTGCGTAGGGTAATAGTGACAGTGAATCCCACAGTTGGCCACGTTCTGCTGATGACTTGCGGAGA
This sequence comes from Siphateles boraxobius, assembly GCF_051911475.1. NCBI lineage: Eukaryota > Metazoa > Chordata > Actinopteri > Cypriniformes > Leuciscidae > Siphateles > Siphateles boraxobius. The sequence goes on from NW_027509195.1 coordinate 14,729,841, forward strand.
AAGACAGAGACTGAGTGGAACCCTTCACTATTACCTTGGCTGTTTGTGGTGGTCCCTTTGGCATCTCACTTTCCCACAAACAGATGGTAACCTCTCCCGCCTGCCAACTATTTAGTGAGAGGAGTCACAATATGCTCCCTGCACATCTATTTATCTATCTATCTATCTATCTATCCATCCATCCATCCATCCATCCATCCATCCATCCATCCATCCAATGCATTCATGAAGCTGCAAGTAAGTAATGAAGTATCAGTTTAGAATAAAACAATCAGAAAGTAATCAAATAAAAACTACTCTAAAAAAGTGAGTTTTAAGTAAGATTTAAAAACAAAAAGAAATTATGCTTGCCTAATCTCAGAGGGCAGAGAGTTCCATAGTTTTGGAGCTATAAGAGAAGAGAATGCCCCATCACCAGATCCTAAACGAGTTGGCAGAATGGTTGAAGAAGACCAGCCTCAGAGGAGCAGAGATCATGCGTTAGGGTGTAGGGGGTTAAGAGCTCCGACAAATATCGAGGAGCCAAACCATGCAAAGCCTTAGGTAAGCATGAGAATTTTAAAATCAACACGAAACCTGACTGGGAGCCAGTGCAAGGACTCCAAGATAGCAGTGATGTGATCCCCAGTCCTTTTCCTAGTCAATATTCTAGCAGCTGAATTTTGCACAAACTGTAATTTTTAAGGTTGCTTTGGAAACCCCAGCCAGTAGAGCATTGCAATAATCAATGTAGGAAAATACAAAAGTTAATCAAGTTTTCAGGCACAGGGAAAGACAACAAGGGACGTAATCTGGCAAGGTAAAAGATGAAATATTTTTGTTTCCAAGATGAAAAAATTATGTTTTGACAGTATTCTGGATATGAGGATCAAATGTTAAAGGGATAGTTCACCCAAAAATGAAAATTCTGTCATTAATTACTCACCCTGTCGTTTTAAATCCGTAAGACTTTTGTTCATCTTTGGAACACAAATAAAGATCTTTTTGATGAAATCTGAGAGCTTTCTGTCCATCAATGGACAGCTACACAACTAACACTCCTAACGCTTCAAAAAGTTCATAAAGAGTGGTTTGGTCCAAATTTTCTGAAGCGACTTGATTGCTTTATATGATGAATTATCACTCAATTGTCACTTTATATCACACATCATTTGTGGTAAACGGAAGCTCAAGCATGTTCTCTTCACGTGCGAGAACCAATGAGGTTCATTCTTGTGTCACGCTGCACGTTTGAGCTTCACCAAGAACCAATGAGGTTAATTTTCATGTTACGCGGCACGTTTGAGCTTCCGCAAGAACCAAATGAGGTTTTCTTTGGTTGAGCTCCTGTTTATGTCCGCTGATCAATTTGTATATGTAGCCTAGACTATAAAAGCCTAGATTAAATCTGTTCGTCATATAAAGCTATCGAGTCTCTCCAGAAAATTTTGACTAAACCGCTCAATTCATATGGATTAGTTGCATGCATGTTCATGACAGCCCCATGATGCACGCGTGTTGTGTTGTGTTGATGTGAGAGCAGACATGGTTAAGCGAACGTGCGTTGGAGATTGATATTTAGTAAATAAAGTAGTAATTTATGTTCTTTTGCACAAAAAAGGCACTCGCATTATAAATGTAATATGATGTAATCATCCTATTATAAATGTCCCATTTAAATCTATAAATATCCTATTTATGATAACTGATAAATCAAATCACAGTCAAATAAATTCATCTAGTATTGCACCTTTTACTAGTGTGGGATGAGGGAGGAATACAACAAAAAGAAGTGGAGGTAACACAAAGCAGAAAGACTGATCCGCATGGATGTAGATTTCTTTCCTCTGTTAAATCAGTGATATGAAAGGGGGCAGGAAGAGAGAGAGATTTACTGCAAGAATAGCACATTCCAGACATATGGAATTTTTGGAAAAAAATGGAAAAAAATCCACTGGGATACATTTCAAACATAAGCCTAATAGCTGGTGAAGAAACAATTGTTTAGATGGGATTACATGACAGGGACAAGACTCTATGACAAATATGGGATATCCACAATATCACAACAAACCACAGCAAAAAGTTAAATCTCTGGCCTGGCTCACACTGAAAGAACATGTTTGTCAACACAAACCGACCATGAACTGTTTATGTAAAAGTCATCATGGTTCAACGGTCACCCTGATCATTGTATGCCTTACAGATGTGCATGAGAATCCGTCTTGCCGAGCAGAATCAAACACAAACATGAGGGCAAGAGGGTGAGGAGGCCATTCATATCATATAACTGGGTTTGTTGAAGACTTCCATGTTTCCCAATTATTATTTTTTAAATTAGCAGTGGGCAATTACCTCCAGTTGTGTGCAGAATCTGAACGTGTTCCTTGAGGAAAACTAAACAGCCTACTGGTAAATCAAACCATGCGTGTCCACAAATCATTTCGGCACATGTGGATGTCATAAATAATTCTGTTGTTGGGTTGAGTGCAGAGAAGACACTGAAAAAAAAGAAGAAAAGGAAATTTTTTGAAGTCTCATAAAATTCTACCAGTGGCCTCTTTGTTTTCTAAGAGAGGTAACCACCACTTTAAGAAACTGTATGAGGTTATTTTCAATCAGGATGTTACAATCCCCAAACCTCCATCCAAATGACATGCTCTCTTCACCACAAGGGGCAAGAGAACTTATTCCAAATAATTTAGTTTTTTTATGCTTGCTTTTTTTATTAACCGAGACATGGCATATTATTACTAAAAGAACATGTGTCAGAACAAGTTTGTATGTGTGTGTATGTGTATATATTAAAACTGCACGAAACTCGCTCTTTTTGACAATTTTGTGTAAATATGTCTGCTCAAGTGCAAGGCGACATAAAAGAGAGCTCAGTTTAGCATTCGCGCGCTGTCTGAGACATGTCTGAGATTTTCGTGACGATGATTTTCGTGACAATACCTTCAACTGTTTCGAGCATCATTTACATTTGTTCAGGATCATGCATTGTTAGAATTCATTCAAATGTGTCCCGCCAACTGGCGAGTGACACCGTTTCATTTAATATAACCGCCAACGTCGATTTTTACTCACATTGTCCTCTTGGTGAGTGTTAATTTCAGTGCCCTGGAAGTGCTCATATATCAACCCAGTACCTTTCAAATGGAATTTTGTTTTCCAGGACTGCTGCAAAAACACTGCCCTGGTAGCTAAACCTATAGGCTACATTTAGACTGCTGGTAAAGATGTATAGGCCTAGCCAATACGCAAAGAAGCTATAATGGTCACCATGCCTTCAAAAGGGGTTGATATTCAATGCTTCGCTTTCAGGAGCAAAATCATACTTGCTGAGTCACAGCTAAATGCGTGGGGGCATGAGTTTGTGCACGTGCCATACACGGAGACAGCTAGACGTAGACTTGTGTTGTTCACAAGACATCCAAACCAAGAAAAGGAAGTGTCAGCATCAAAGGAGGGGAATGTAGTGAAATTCCTTTCACCTTCAATAGCTGCCATTATGAATTCTACCTGGCACATGTCTAAGAGTCCTTTGTCCTTGAGCTGAAAGGCATCATTGTTTTTGAAAGAAGAAATGAGGAGCAGAGTGAAATGCTTGTGAAGAAGTTAGTGTGAGAACAGAGCTGGTGTTTTCTGAAACTCAACACAAACATCTTCTCATATTAGCTCAACGTGCCTCAACCTGAATGCTATTCACAAAACTAAGAGGGTCTAAGTGAGTTTTTCTTGCAAATGCAGATATCTAGTTCCTGTTTGTCGATTACTTGCACTGTGTGAGATATATACAGTGACTTTCATGGGGGTCGCCTTTTTAAAAATTAATTTCTATGGGTATATTGAATGCATCTCTTCAGGTTCATCTGGCAAATGGCATCTATATAAACAACTCTCTGAACAGAACATTTAAACGATTCTAATTGGGACGTGTTTGAGCGACATATTACCTCCTCAAAATGTGTGGTCACATTAGTGGCCAAAAAGTCAGGTTTTTATGTTCAATAGTGTAGCAAAGAAGCACTGCTCCCACTAAAGCAAAGTCCCTGCAAGTAACTTCACTCGGCGGCTATCTTTGAAAGCCTCTCGGGCAGGAAAAACAGCTTCTCCATCAAATTCTTCACAGCTGTTCACCAAGCTTACGATTAAATTTCATATTTGAAATCACTGATGAAATCAGTCTCATACATTTTTTCAAATTGCTCAAATAATGACCAAAAAAAAAGCATTTTCGCATGTGCAGTCATAAGCGTGCGTCTCAGAGCAATGACTGCTTCTAAAGCAACCGGAGCTTCTAAAGGCAGCTGCAATGACACAAGGACTTTACCAACTGGTGAATTACTCTTTTATTTTGAATGTGGGATTTAGTCTGCCAAATTGCATGATGTACTTTCTCTCATTCATAGTAATTTGCAACTGGGTCAAGTTGGTAACGCAAATTTGCCGCATTGACCGAAAGAATCCTGCATAGCTAAAAAGTGACTTCTGTGTGAGCTGTGCTTTATGCATCGCTACATATTGACAATAGACAATCAACCTTTTAGCCAACGAAATTTGCCACGAAATATCGATTGAGATTGAATGATTTTATATTAAATTTATTTAATTTTGTTTTTTAAAACAGTCCTCTACAACGTACAAAACAAGATGAAAACCGAAAGAATACTGTAATATTTAAGTCTTCTGCTGTTTTACTACAATCGATAACTGAGATGCAAGTTGCCAAGAATATTAGGAAATATCTGACTGCTGAATGCCATGACTGATCAATCAGAATCAAGTATATCTCAGAGCAGTGTAATAAATTGTGTAAAAACTAGAATGTGCAGCATACTTTTTACGACACCTTCTAAACTCCTCCAGATGCTTTGATTAGGGGCATCAGACACATCAAATCCCCTATTAATTCACACTCTGCCATAGTACTTCAGTAGCTCTTTTTATTGGCTGCAAGGCCTCGCATGGGATGACACACTTGCATCTGAGCCCAGAAGATAATTTGCTAAGAGGGCTGACGTCTCAATGGACCAGGTCTGACGGGAAAAACTGTCTAAAAATTGGGATTCAAAATTTGGAGCCTTTCTGCCCCCCTCCCATAATTTGACACATGCCATGTACTGTGACATACTGCAGGACTTATGACAGCACAGATAGAAAAAGAGCATGAAGACAACCTTTTCCACCAGCTGAATGCTAGCAACTTGCTTCAGAAATACAGTGAAAAAAAGAGATCATGCATAATTTACAACTTCTGAGGTAAAACGGAGTTGTAAAAACTGACAGATCTGGCAAAATATATAAGTTGTACTTTGTACACAAGGCGGAGGAATAAACCTCATGTTACACGTTGAATGTAAATACTGCAAAGCACTTTGATTTCTTTGCATATGTCTGTGGTAGACTCTGGCTTGTAGAACACATCGTAGATTTTTTATTTCCATCACATTATAACTATATTATTTCTTTTTGAGGCAAAACCACTGTGTATAATCTGCCAATTGTTAGGGAGAGCATTCCACTTTGGTCTAATAAGTTTCATGAATATAAACAAAAAGATTAGCATTGGCTCTGCTAAACAGCACATTTATCTAAAAATTCCCAGTTCCAAATGTGTTCTTACATTAAAATACTGCAATCTGAACAGCCTCGCTTCACCAATACTAACTGAAAAAATGTTTCATTGAAACTTGATTTAGCAATGCATCATGTCCTGCATATAGACTAAAACGACAAAAGCAAATAACCTTCGGGAAAAATGGATGTGAGAGACTTGCATTTTGACAAATTAGATGGTGTATTTATATAACGCTGCCATTTGAAAAGCAACATGTACGTGTCTGTTGTCACTAGAGCGGAAAACTGCCTTTTGTGATAGTCATTCTAAATCAATAATAACTGAAAATAACTATTTTAGTAGTTATTTTCAGTAGCTAGTAGCCAGTAGTCAATATGCTCTGGTATTGCATAAATGCTTGAACAGTTCAGTAAATGAAGGGTAAATTCAAAGAACAACCTTCTGCTCAGAAAAAAAAAAAAAAAAAAAAAAACAGGGGCCTGTTTTTCATGGCTAGCCCTGTACTTGAAGGATCATTAAATACGAAAACACATTGTTCCTGGAAATCGTGCATTTAACTTTAAACAACACAAGCATCACAAGACAGATATCAGAGATGTTGAGTGAGTCCACATACTGTAGGTTCCTATGCATTAAGAAACTGTCCAGATAGCAAATCACACTGTGTTTTATAAGCATATGAAACAAAGCTGTGAGGCGCAATAATTTTTGACTGTACGTAATCACACGTATAGACCTTACTGGCACCAATTTTTGTCATCAATACATTTTCAAATGGAAACATGCTTTTGATCTGCAGCTTTATAAGGCTCATGAAAGTCTTTTGATGGATGTTGACGTCTTGCTGTCTATGTGGAGAGTTTCCATGTCGGATATCAAAGAACCTTGTGGACTCACTCCAGCTAGAGAGAAAGAAAGCATGGACGCCCACAGGAACTGCTGTGGTCTGAGAACATCATCTTGTCTATATTTATTTACTTACTTATTTTTTTGGAGTGGAAACCTACTCGCATATCCAAAAATAAATAAATAAATAAATATGTGTATAAATAATAATAAATAAATAAAAACTTTGTCCAGGTGCAGGAAAGACCTGCAAATTAAAGTAAGAATTCAGATTTATTTACTTTATATATAAAGTAGAACACTGCACAAAGGCGTTTTTGAGTTAAGCATCCTCCTAAACTGATGCTGTCCACCCCAAACCCACCCATTTGATATAGAGGATGCATTTCTGCCAAACATTTTACAAAACCAACATTTCTGTCATGACAACTCTCCGAGTGTTTGACATGGTAATGGATATGTTTGGTCTTGGTAGAATATATCTCATAGGCTGCTGCTGTTACTGTTATTGCTGATGGCGAGCCTCCCAGTGTGATCTTGAAGAGACGCAGACCAACTCATTGAAGACTTCCCCTGGTGGTAGGAAAGTATCAGTCGCCTGAGCTGGTACACACACTTCATCCAAAAGTGCCACTGTCACAGAACTGGTGACACACACTTTAACAGAGAACTATTGACAGTGGATTGACTAATACAGAAAGTGATCACAAACAGACAGACTTTAACGACTACAAAAAGAAAATAAACAAAGACTAATTTATTTTAAAAGGGCCCATTTTTTATTTTTCATGCATATTATGTAATTGTGTTCAATTGTTACTTGCAAAGTAATGTGTGTAAAAGTTACTGGTTACAACTTACTTGGCCTGATACTTCCTTTTTATGAGTACAGTTTATATCAATTAGCTCCTTCCGAACCTAGCACAGTGTTAGCTCACATTTAGAGAGTAGCACGGTTACATAAAACTTGGCGAGCCAGCCAGGAGCTTTTTGCATTTTTGTTTTGTGTTAAAAGTGAAACATTTTTAGGATTGAGTGTTACACCTGTAAAATGGAGATTGTTGAGACAGAAAATATCAAAGTACTAAACTCAGTCATAGTAAGTGGATTATCCTATACCCCTGTAGATTAGGTGATTTCCGATTACTTAGAGCAATGTGGGTCAATCAGTAGGATCTTTAAGATTGAGAATCCTGAGTCTGAATACCACAAACAGGCCATCATTGAACTTGAAACAACACTGCCGCTAGACAGACCAAGTTCTGAGGACCCCAATGTCATACACAATGTAAAAACACTAGCTAGAGTTTACAACAGCTGAGTAGGCACTGAAATCACTCTCACCTTTCTGTCTGAGTTTAAAGGCATAGCCAGATTAAGTGGTGTGTCATTTGAGGACATTTTGCTAGAAGAGTTTTAGGATTACAGAAACTATTAGAGCACAGGTCCCAGTGGAAGAAATAGAAACAGATCAATAGCTAACTCCTACTCCACCAGTCGGTGAAAGGATAGAGCCACTCTCACCTACTACCCGAGCTCAGCCCAGACCCACACCAGCTCAACTGGGACAACACCCAAATTTCACTAAGACAAAACTGATTCCTCCGGGAATTCCACTTAACCCTCACTCTAGTGAGTTAATTCAAACTGTTGGTGAAAAACGGTCTTACACTAAGCCAACAGCTACATTCACTCCTTCTGTTATGAGGGACCCCATGCCTAATTTTACCTTATCTCCTGATCATCTCACCACACCTGAAGTTCAGTGGGTAGTGGTCGAACACATTGTGAAAAGCAACGAAATTGCATCTCAATTGCACTCACTTTCCAAATTGAGGATTTTCTCAGGCAAAGTCCCTTGCTATGAGGTGGATTATGAAACCTGGCGAAACAGTGTTGATTTCTACTTGACTGATCCCACTGTTTCTCATTCACAGTTGGTGAGAAGAATTGTTGATAGCCTTTTACCCTCTGCTGCTAACGTGATGAAAGAAAAAATAACCCACCAACCATCTCAGAGTTTTTGCTGTTGTTGCGGATTGAAGAGGATAAGCAAACAGGCAAGGCAAGTCGAATGAAGCAGCACCTCGGATTCACAAAAACAAAAGCCCAGGCTAATGCACAAGTTGCGTGTGTCGGAGAAATCACTGATTATGACATAATCCAAGATCCAAGATTACAGTATACCTTCAACCATGAAACAAATTCAAAAACAGATAGCTGAATTCCAAGCTCAGATTGCGGCCTTCACAGTTTCCAAGGGAGAGAAAGCAGTGAAAACCAAAGTGCCTAATGCTCAGAGGGCAAAGCCAAAAGAGAGCCAGCCTATGTCTCAGAAGCAGTCCTCAGCTCAGTTTGTGACCACTAGGACAGCCGGCCCTGGTACTGTTTTAAATGTGGGGAAGATGGTCACATATTTAGCAGCAGCAGTAACCCTCCTAATCCTATGCTGGTTGACGCTAAAAGAAAAGCAACAGGCTTGGGATGAGAAGACTGCATCAAGCAACCCCTCCACTTTAAACTAGAAGCGGTTCCTGTGGAAGGACGATCAGGAACCGAAGAACAGAAAAGTTCTCAAGATAAGCTTAACACCAAGGCAGTATTGAAAGAACACAAAGTAAAACAAACCAGAAGTGTTCCAAAAGGACTTGTTGGACAAAAGAGCACAGCTAACGTTGAAGTCGGTGGAGTCGGGTGCAACTGCTCACTTGATACAGGTTCGCAGGTTACCACCATATCCCAGTCGTTCTACAATGATCATCTGTCAGAGTACATAATAAAACCTGTGAGTGACATATTAGAGGTTGAAGGAGCTAACGGCAAACCTGTTCCTTACGCTGGATATGTAGAGATAAGCCTGAAGTTTCCTAAAGACTTTATCGCTTCAGAACCTGAAGTAGAAACTCTAGCTTTGATAGTACCGGACACTCGTTCAAACAGCAGTATACCAGTACACATTAGGACGAACACTCTGGACTCTCTTAATGAGGAGTACTGTGATGACAACACTCTCAGACCTACCACATTTTGTGGCTATGCCCAAGTTCTCAAAACCCTTCAGTTAAGACACCAGTAACCCTCCGGTGGTAGACTTGGACTTGTAAAACTCAGGGGCAGTACATCTGCCACAATCCCTGCTGGTGAGAAGGTCATACTACAGGGATTTGCTGGTGCAAAAACCATTACCAGTGAGCCATGGGTGATGCTTGAGCCTCCACCTATGTCATCCTTACCTGGTGGAATCTTCACAGAGTGTTGTCTTATCACCATGCCAACTCAACATCCTTACTAGGTACCTGTAATATTGAGAAACAAAACCGATCATGATATAACACTACCAACTAACTACCATTGCTGAGCTAACAGTAGCTCAAGAAATTTTGCAAGATACTCACCCTAACCAAAAACCTACTCACCAAGATAAAGAATCATCTCCTTCTGATAATCCGCGAGATGCAGCCAGCTCCTCTGGTCAACGAGAGACAAAAGCAGAGGAAAAGCTGAAGCTTGACTTTGGTGATCCACCACTTTCTGAGGAGTGGAAGACAAGAATAACCAAGAGGCTAAATGACTAGTACCATCGCGTATACAGGCAGGAGCCATCTTTGGGAAACAGCCTCGACCAGTCGAACCACTAACGCCGTGCTAAGTGAGCTGAACTGTGAGATTCCAAGTCACAGTTCAGCTCGTAGCACAGCGTTCGTGGTTCGACTGGTCGAGACTGTTTTCCAAAGATGGCTCTGCGATGGTACTGTCTTTATAAAGTATATTATTATTAAACTGTCTGTACACTTACAAAGTTCTCAGTGCTTCGGTTTGTATGTAGAGACCCTCATTAAGCTACCAAGTTAGTGTGGGGCTATTTTGAGACTTATTAGTGGTATTAACTAGCGATCTCTTTTTACTTATTATATGCCCCATATACTAGCGTTATAAGCTAAACAGTTTTTAGAGATAAAAGTCTTTACACTCGATTATCATGAAAACAAATCCCACAGAACAGTCGACTTGGTACCAATGTGTTATTAAACCCCAGGTTCATTTTGTGCCGGAGTTCTCCTTTAATAAATGACAATCAGTCTCAATGCGAAAGTCAGAGATTACATGAGTTCACTTCCCATTATCTGAATCCTGAGAGCAATGATTTATGCTGTACAGAAACGGTCAGAGCGGCCTGCCAGAGCCATATTGTTGCTTGTGGTAAGGAAGACTCCACTACTCCTTGCTTAGTAGAGTCTCTCGCCATCCACCCAGAGGCCATTCCTACTGAGTTTGAGGAGGAGGGATTCCATGGTCTTCCTACAGTCCCAAAGTATAGCACAGATGAGCTTGCAACACTACAAAAAGCAGACCCAGTTATCAGTAACATTGTTAAATTAATTCAGTCCCAAGATCCTGTACCTACCAGTCGCAAGTCTGAGTCACCGGAGTATCAGCTGATGCTCAGGGAGATGATCCATCTTGAATTGAAGGATGACATGTTGTACAGGTGACGGCAGTTCTGCCACATGTGTTAAGGTCATCAGTACTTACCAGTCTTCATAACCGGATGGGACACATGGGTATTCAACGTACTCTTGAGCTGGTTAGGTCAAGGTTCTATTGGCCAAAAATGGCATCTGATGTCGAGACAAAGTTCAAGATCTGTGAGAGATGTGTCAAGAGGAAAAGTCAGCTAGAGAAAGCTGCCCCTCTGGTCAATATCCAAACCAGCAGGCCAATGGAACTGGTTTGTATTGACGTTTTGTCTCTGGAACCGGATAGCCATAAACACCAAAGATATCCTGGTCATCACAGACCACTTTACACGGTATGCTGTAGCTATTCCAACAAAAGATCAAAAAGCCAGCACAGTCGCCAAATGTCTATGGGAGCAGTTCCTCAGTCACTATGGGTTCCCAGGGGTGCGATTTCGGGTCGCAAACCATCAAAGACCTCTGTGCTTTGGCCGGCATCCGTAAAGTGAGGACAAGTCCATATCATCCCAGAGGAAACCCAGCAGAGCGATTTAATCGCAGATTACTGAGCATGCTGGGGACTTTGCGGGAAAAGGAGAAGACGAAGTGGCGTGAGCATGTCAAACCACTCACTCATGCATACAACTACACAAGAAACGATGCCACAGGGTTCTCACCCAATGAACTGATGTTTGGGCGGCAGCCCGGATTGCTGATAGACATCGCATTTGGGTTACCAGTCAAAGACAGTTAATCTACTTTACATTTCCAGTTTGTGAAAAATCTCAAGTCCCAATTGAGGGAAAGCTATCAGCTTGCAACTAAAAGCGCAAAAAAGTGCCTGATAAGAACAAACAGAGGTTTGATGTGCGAGTAAGAGAATCCACACTTGAGGCAGGAGACAGAGATCTTGTGCGAAATGTTCCCCTCCGCCAAAAGTACAAATTCGCTGACCGGTGGGAGTCAAACGTCTATATTGTGCAAAAGAGAGCAGGAGACTTACCTTTCTATGTAGTGTGTCCTGAAGGTCAGGATTGGCCAACACGCACAATAGCTTGTGGTCTGCTCTTAGCTTGTGGTTTTATTCCCTAAGTAGAGGAAGAAGTAATCAAGCCAAAACTAGCACGTAGGCTCAGAACAAGGCAGACACTTCCCCAACCAAGTAAACAACTTATTTGTTCAGAGGATGATGATGATATTGAATCTCAATTCTACCCCATCAAAGTTTAAAGTCTTGGATATGCCTAAGGAAAATGGTGAGGCAGCTCGCAGAAGAAGCACACCTGCTGGAGCAGAATACTTACCTGTTGATTCTGAAACCCTACCAGACATGGAACAACAAACCTTACCTGGAACCTTATCTGACGTGTCCTCTGCTGGAAACAGCCCTAACTCTGTGGAGAGATACCCCATGAATTTGGAGCCTGAGGAAAACTTACCTGTTGCAGTTGAACTTGAGGAAAACGTACTTGTTGCAGTTGAACCTGAGGAAAAGGAACCATCAGTACAACATCCAGATGAGTACCTACATGAGCAACTTGCAGTGGGAAGAGAGGATTCACGGTGTCAGTCTCAAAAGAATGGCCCCCAAACAGTTACAATCAGTGACCCGAGTTCTACTGTTGCAACAGACAATGACATCAATGAGACTTCAGAGACAGCCATTGAACCTCCTCGTAGGTCAGAACGTTCCAGAAGAGCACCTGGGAAATTTACTTACCCTCAACATGGCAGTCCCTTGATTTATTTTGCCCAGACCATTCTAGAAGGATTCAATCGAGTTTTTAGTTGAAACGTTTGAAAGTAATCATTTTGTGGAAAAGAGAACCTGAAGGGACTCATGTCAGTTAAGGGGGGAGGGTGTAACCCAGTGACAATACAGGGTTAAAAGAACTTAAAAATGTATTAAAATAGCGTAATATCCCATTAGGAAAATTAGCCAATCAGGAGCGATAGTTCCTCCTCCAGCTGAACATGATTGACAGGTCACGACGCAACTGCGTGATCCTGTGAGAACCTGCGCGTGAGTATGTGAGAAAGAAAGAGACGACGAACATGCTTGATGGCGACAGGAGAAAAGAGAGGAAATTAACAGAGTTTAAAGTTTAAAAAGTTAACAGAGGGATAAAAGTGAGTGTATTAGCAAGCTAAATAACCAACACAGAAGACAGGATAAGGAGGAGCAACCGGGAGTTTGGAAAAAATCCCGTTTTCCACCTCTATTTGTCATGGTCAGGTCTTATGAACAGAGTGAGAACTACTTGGAAGATCCCTTTCTATCGATGGCGAGCCTTCAGTGTGATCTTGAAGAGACGCAGACAAACTCATCGAACACTTCCCCTGGTGGTAGGAAAGTATCAGTCGCCTGAGCTGGTACACACACTTCATCCAAAAGTGCCAACTTTCTTCTTAAACAAGGAAACTGTCACAAAACTGGTGACACACACTCTACACACTGGAGAACTATTGACAGTGGATTGACTAATACAGAAAGTGATCACAAACAGACAGACTACAAAAAGAAGAAAAAACAAAGACTCATTTATTTTAAAAGGGCCCATTTTTTATTTTTCATGTATGTTATGTAATTGTGTTCAATTGTTACTTGCAAAGTAATGTGAGTAAAAGTTACTGGTTACAACTTCCCTGGCCTGATGCTTCCTTTTATGGGTACAGTTTATATCACTTAGCTCCTTCCGAACCAAGCACAGTGTTAGCTCACATTTAGAGAGTAGCACGGTTACACAATTTTTACTGAACCGATGCAGTCTGATTTTATCACCCCACAAAACGCTATCCCCATTGGACCCATAGTTTGTAATGCCTTGTTCAGAAACATATGGTAATAGTAAACAGTATTTCCAGTTCTTTTGTGCCAGTTGTAGATATCAGTTAGAAACATGCCAAGATAACAGCCTAATCAGTAAACAATATGCTAAGCTATCAGACAAATCAACTAACAGTATACAAAATATATAAAGATATAATCAGGCGCGGAATAGAGTAACAAATCAATAAAAAAGTTTACATTTTTAAATTTAAGTAGGCTACAAATGACAGACTTAAAACTACATTTCTTATTTTCAAATATGTGTTCCTCAAATTCAATCATTAAAAAAAAAAATCATTAAAGAACAGGAATTCAGAACTGAAATTGTCTCAAGATTTCCAATCTCAACACACAAAAAGCAAGTTGGTGACTTTGTTCCTCCATGATTAATTATATTCCCAGAAATGAAACTGAAGAAGATACACCTCACTTTGAGGCAAAGCAGTGTTTCTTTCATGCATGGCGCACTGTGAAATGACTAGCCAGGGTTAACGTGTCTCATTCATCTTCAGTCTTCCCAGCCTCATCCCTAAACCATAGAGAGACAGATGTGCCGAGGGGGAAGCCCCCTGCTTCAATTCAATTCTCTTGCCAATTCCAGCCACCCTGGGAATTCTATGGGAAACCATGGGGAGACTCCCACTTTCCTCACCCTCTGATCATTGCGTTTCTTTTCGAAATATAGCTCAGAGAGAAGTCACTTTCTACAGATGGAGATTTATCTCCATTCATCGTCTGCGGTGCTGAGTGTATGGATTACAGATGATTAATACCTTCACTGACGCATCACCTGGGGAGTATCCACAGGGGCTTAAGTGTGTAATGCACAGCAGACATCCAAGTGTCTCCTACCCGCCTCAATCCACCCTTATTTCACATGCATTACTATTGAAGCCTGTTTCCACCTCAGAGGAAAAAATAAAAAGGTTTTGTAAGTCACAGTGTGAGATATAAAGTGACTGTTTGTCATAATTGACTTTTGTATCTAACAAAAGTCGCAACTGCAAGATATAAAGTCACAAATATGATAAATACACATTTTAATTGTGAGATATTAAGTACAAATTTAGAGAAACAAAATTTAAATTATGATATAACATGTAAAACTGCAAGATAGTCACATTGTGAGATTTAAAGTTGCGATTGAGACAAAACGTCCAAAAGATATCACCATTATGAGATAAAACACCAATTGATATAAAGATATAAAGATGAGGTAAAAGTAACAATTATGAGGAAATAGTTGCAAATATGTGACAAACTGCAAGATGTCACATTGTGAAATGGAATATTACAATTCTGAAAAATTGCAAGATAAAAAGTAACAAAAACAAGAAACAAAGTCGCAATTGACAGTTCACAAAGACCCGCCCCCTTTAGTTACTGTTGCTATGTCCGTCAAGCCACGCCGCTCTCACGCCACACACCATGTTCACACACAGTGAAAAATACAACACGGAGCAGAGGACACTGACAACGCGCTGACGGACAGGACAGACCAGGTTACTTTTGATATGAAACAAAGTAACAACTTTCAAATTTGGTCATTTTTTTAAAGAAATGTAAACAACAAATACCGTTTTGTGGCTCTTTAATGTGTCTGACAGATCGCTGTAGCACCTCAGTTAAAGCTGCTCGTGAACTGATCATCTCTTCCTTTTAGTTAATTTATAGAATCAAATAAACATGAATGAACAAGAAGGAATGTTATTTTAACCGCGGAAAGACGTCAGTACACTTAGTTTTTCAAGTTAAAATCCTCATACGTTAATCTACTAACTCTCCTTATTTCTTTGTCAGACAAAAATGGCGGATTCAGCGGATTATGATTGGTCAGATCGCCTGTCAATCAAACTCCTTGCGAAGGGTCAATAGAGATTGCTAAGACATGTGACCAACTGGGCGGCAACGTCATCAGAACGCAAAGAATTATGGGTATGTTAGGCCCGTTTACAAGGGCTGGCATAGCAGGCTAGTGTTCTGGCATGAAAAAAAATATCAAGAAAACATTGTAGGACCATACCAGAAAACTCGTCCGTTCAAAAGTATGCTAATGTTTTAAGCACCACACTCCTCCCTCTCTCTCTCATCTATCTGGATGCAGTCACAATTCATGTCAAGATTACAATGCTGGAGTGTGTGTGTGTGTGTGTGTGTGTGTGTGCGTCCGCGAGAGAGAGAGGCGCGGGCGTGATCGAACTGTGTGTGTGTGTGTGTGTGTGTTTGTGAATGAGAGAGAGAGACGCGATCGAACAGTGGAAACATAAAAACATACTCCGTCATTTGGTTCATAAAGGTTATCATTCAAACTGCAAAGTTTTTACTTATATTCGTGTAATTTACACTCGCAATAAAACAACATTGTGCTTTTGTCACAGTCTAAACTCTTGTCAAACTGTAACCTACAACTGTCACCCAACCAAACATACAGTTTTTAAAGCAACATATTTATCCAACCCCATTTCAAAACAGTCTGTGGGTTACATCTTTTGGACATTAATCATATCGCATTGGTTTTCATTTCTTGTCTTCAGAGCAGTTACATATTCTACATTGATTAAAAAAGAAAATCAAATGTGTTTTTAATGGTAGTATTATTTTATACGAAAATCTATTTACCATTCAGATGAGAATAAAGTCAGGGTTAATTAAAATTAAGGAAAACAAATATATTGATCCGTTCTTAAAGGATAATTCAGGTATTTAGCACTTTGAGTCTATTTTCTAGTTAGTTTTGGATGAACTAAGTTAGAGTGGTGTGTAGAATTGGGTACGATAATCCTGTCTCGACTTTTTGAATCTTTCAGAATCGCCTCGGACCGCTTCAGAGTGAGTGTCTACGAGCATACACAAACATGTCCCTTAAAACAACCCTTAATGTTCGTTTTCAAAACTGTGCAAGAAGGACTATTGCAGTTTATAACACAGCAGGTAGACGGCATCTTGAACACTGCGTTCTTCCCTCCATGCAATCAAGTCCGGCGCCTTCTTCTGTTTGTGCCGCGAATTCCCAAAATGCTTTGCGTTCACCACTGGTAATACGTCACGATGACGTCACATTAGCAATCTCTATTGTAAAACAGTCATGTTGCAAAATATCGGCATTTATGAGAATTACAAGGTTTATGAGATAAAGTTAAAAAACAAGATATAAAGTCATATTGCATGATATTATGTCGCATTAAGAGATTGCAAAAAAGTCACATTGTGAGATATCACAATTATGAGAAATAGAGGCAATTACAAGAAACAAAGTCGCAATTGCGATAGTCATTTTATGTCACATTGTGAAATGTAAACTCAACTATGAGAAACAAATTCGCATTTGTAAGACATGAAGAAATTACCTTTTAAAATTGTTTCACTCTAGGCAAAAAATGCTTCCATATATTAGAGATCAATGGACCAATTCACAAGCTTGCTGTGCAGGTGTGCATCTAAGGTTGAGCTGTGTCATAACCTAAAGGAATTAGAAATAACATGGACAACTAATCCACAGTGCTTTGTCTTTGACCTCAATGGCATAGCATTTAAATGCTCCAGGTGTTTGACCTTTCTGGCATGAATGGGAGTCTGGTTCAGCTGATTTTCCATCTTCCTAAGAGGCACCGCAGAAATTAGAGCTGTGATTACTGGAACACTAAATCAGACAAAGCCTTTTTCGACTTTGTTTCTGTGTTGATGATCAACGACACCGTTTACACACGTTCCAATAAATTGCATTAGCAGCTACCTGTACAAGCGTTGCATGTTAAATTAGCATGTCTCATGTTGCACTGGAGCACTTAAGCAAATTCTTTTCAAATGTTAGATGGATGACTCTTCCAAGTTATTGTTTCTTAAAACTTCTTACTCATCATGAAAATATTCCTAAACTTGGAAAAAAGCAAAAAAAGAGGAAAAGAAAAACATCCTCCTGACTACAGATGGCACTATTGCGTCAAGTAGAGGGCCAATTTCGAGTCTTGCACATCACTCACACATCAAAGTGATTGACATGTTCTTTAACAGACCACTTACAAGCCTTTAATGACCTTTACAAGAAAGGGCATTGACTTCTTCCATTCCTAGTTGCCTGGGAGACAAGGATCCACATGTAAATGATATTCTCTCTCAAATGAACCATCCTTGATGGTTCCTCAAAAAGCTACACTTCAATGCAGCTGTTCCTGTAAAAATAACCGCTCTGTCAGTCTCCCTCCGCGGTCCCCAGGCTTTAGCCGGTTCTGCGAGTTTGGAATGCAAAATCAAACGCAGACACATCCACTGACCAAAGTATTAAAACTGATGAGTAAATGACTTTCACCGCTCCCACTTCAGGCTTTCAAGCTCCTTAACAAGTCAGTCGGTCCATGAGGGGGAAAAAAAGAGAGGCAATAAAGTCAACGCTCAACTTTTCCATCGAACTGCATGTGAAATTATGAGACAATTGCCACGACTTAATAAACAAAAGAGATGGAAGTAGCAGCTGACCCTGCACGGGTGAGTGAGAAAATAACGCTAATTTAGTCCCGAAAGCGATGTGACTGTTACAAATGAGTGCAGTAGGAAACCAGACCTCCTTTTCACAACATCTCTCAATCTTTCCCACTCTCCCATTTGAGAAAAACCCAGATTTATGCATTGAAAGTGCTTTTGTGTTAATTACCGACAAAGCTTTTCTGACGGTCTTGCTGTAATTGAGGGGCACGAGTCCCAGTCGGATCGTTGGGACTTGGGAGCGAGAGACTGCCTGCTGCTCAGCCTTGTTTTAATGTGAATTTCTGTTGCTCCTAAGTATTTCAGCAGATCCCCATAGGGTAGCATGAAGCTGGACTCTATCGGTTCTTGAAGTCTTCTGAGGGCACATTATATGACCAAAGTCATGGCGATTATTATCCTCTTTATTGCCATTATCATTCAGTGGTCCAAGGGTGGTCTGAATGGGATTCTAACCGCTCATTAACATAGCAGCTCGGTGAGTAGCTGATCTTTCAGCTGGGTGATTGAAAACGACTAGCCAAAGCATTTCTGGAAAACAGGGCAAGACAGAAGAAATTATCCTTGGATATCAATTTACGAAACAAGTAATTGAACAATTAAGATATACCAAAACATTAATATGGTTATTCAAAAACACAGTCCTTTATTTTTCTAAGAAAGAACAGATTCTTAGCTGATTAGGCAATTGAAAAGAACCAGCCAAAACATTCCTAGAAAACAAGGCGAGAAGAAGAAATGACCTTTGGATATCAATGCTAGAAACAGATACTTGATCAATGAAGACCCACCAAAATATTGCTATGGTTTATTCAAAAAATGCAGTCCTTTATTTTGCTAAAAAAAAAGAGACAAGATTCTTAGTTGATCTTCCAGCTGGGCGATTAAAAGATGTCTAGCCATAACATTCCTAGAAAACGGCGAGACAGAAGAAATTACCATTATATGTCAATGCATGAAACAGATAATGAATGATCAATAAAAACCCTCCAAAACATTGCAACGGTTAGTCAAAAAATGCAGTCCTTTATTTTGTTAAGAAAGAAATGGGTCAGTCATGACATCAGTTTCTAGCACACACAGTAAGCACATTTCCATCTTCTCACAGTTTACTCTCTAATCAAACCCTTAAAACTATCAGAACTGACTGAACTAGAAACATTACACAGATTTTCCTTTTTATGTTCACTTCCGTTGCAGACGCATTTGATTCCACCACTCGTCCCAATGATAAGCTCTCAATAATAAATAAAGGAGTGCTGTCGGTTGAATCAAGAAACATGGAATGGTTTGGGTTGTCTGAAGCCTACCAAGAGACCTCAAAACAATACAAAGATGGATGAACTGATATAGAGGTGGTTGGGTTGGGTGGTCTGGTCTGTGGGTGGTGGTGGAGTACTCCAGTGAGCAGGGAGAGCTGCCATGGTGTTGTGGTGACAGAGGTTGAGGGAAGGGGGGACAGAGCTGAGGTTTAAGACATGGTGATCTGCATGGACTCTAACATTTCTTCCACCGCCTTCACCGAGCATTTGTTCTCCTTCTTCCCACGGCCTGCCATCTAGGAGAAACAGAAAGAGAGGGGTTGATGAAAGGACATCATTCCATTTACAATGTTTTTGGACGTATTACGTTTTTACACAAACATTGTGGAGCGTCAGACTCCATAACATGCTGATGCTAAAAGACAAGTATTTGTGTATGATTCCCATGTCTTGCAGGAGCTGCATTCATAAAACACTTCAGACTGTTTCTAAGAGGGTGAAGAGTGAGTAAAGACCATTGTTACACATCTTTGAACCTTAAGGCTCTATCCCGGTCTGCCTAAACTAGGAGATGAACCTATTTTCTGAGGGGTCCCAGTGACATTAACCTTTATTTAATCAAAATAAACAATATATAATTACCATAATATATATAGTTGTCACTGTACTAAAGACTATATAGAAAATATATATACTGTATATTGGTTCCTGACCAAAAATGTATGAGTTATGTTGCTCTGCATACCTTCCCCCAATCAAATGCTTTCTAGTATGAGAAATGTTTACCTAATACCAGCAGTAACTGACTAGCAAGTGGTTAAGCAAGAAGTAGTTTATGGCTGTTACCTAAATAACCTCTGGTTTCACAGAAAAGGTTTAAGCCTAGTCCCAGACAAAAATGCATGTTTGAGCTGTTTCAACTGGAAGCAACTGGCACTAACTTATCTTAAAATATATGCGTCCCATTGTTTTGTCTCAAGATGCACACCAGTAATGTTTTTTTTTTTTTCTATGGCACGTTTATGAAAGATACTTAAATACCCTAATTGTATTAAAGCCTAATCCTGGCTTAATCTAAGCACTGTCTGTGAACCCGGGCCTAAAGGCCTAAATATACTCAAGGCGAAGTTTTTTTTCATTCTTCGTTAAGGGGTGAAACGAAGTTCAAAATACATGACCAGCGATATACTGTTATCGAACATCCGACGCCGCCCACAATGCTGAGAGCGACGGTTAGATTAATATGTAAATATGTGCTGCGTCCTCACAATGACAAAATAAACGCACAACAAAATTGAGAAAACAGCAGGCACTGTAAAGTATAAGAAAAGCGTCTGATCATTGCGATGTGGATGTTTGCACGAGCTCTAAGACACTCCAGTAAAGTCACGTCACGTTTATTTATATATCACTTTATACAATAGATAGCTTAAAATCAAGCAGCTTTAGGCCGTGTGTCCACCAAAGCGTTTTTAGCCACCTGAAAACACTAGGCGCTCTTCTGAAAACGCCTCGCTGTGGGCGCTTGAGTATGGAAGCTTATGTGTAGCAATATTCAATTTGAAATGTAATATGCAAAATGATAATGCAATATGTAAAATGACAATGCAATATGTAAAATGGTAATATGTATGTAATGTATTTACATTAACATTTTCCATTACATTTGTGCAACGTTTGGTGCAAAATGAAAATGATAATTCAATTATATAATTTACATTTGCCATTTCATACATATGTTTTAATATGTAAATTGAATACATATTTTAACGCTTTATAAGTTGCAAAATGAAAATGAAAATGTATTAAAGAAATTATAAGCTCTGTTTAAAATGTTCAAGCAAAAACTGTAGCAAAATGATAATTTAAATGTTATTTTTCTTAATTGCATTTACATTCACAGTTAAGATACTTAAAATTGCATTTTCATTAAATTACCCGCAATGAATGTAGCAAAATTCAATGTGCAAATTGAAAATGCATTCCGAGCCGATCACGCCCCTGCCCCGCTCCGCCCCGCCCCCTCCCGCTCTTGTCAATCACTGCATCAAGGCGGGGCTCGGCAACATTTTGAGGTTTTGGAAGGAAACATGGCGGCGGCAGAGCTGATACGAGCGTAAATTTACTGGCAGATGATGGGAAGCGTGAACAGAGAAATTGTAGTGAAAATGCTTGCAATTTTTGCTTGAACATTTTAAACAGATCTAAAAATGTCTTTAATACATTTTCATTTTAATTTTGCAACTTATAAAGCGTTAAAATATGTATTCAATTTACATATTAAAATATATGTATGAAATGGCAAATGTAAATTATATAATTGTATTATTTTCATTTTGCACCAAACGTTGCACAAATGTAATGGAAAATGTAAATTTAAATACAGAAATGCATTGCCATTTTACATATTTCATTATCATTTTGCATATTACATTTCAAATTGAATATTGCTACACATAAGCTTCCATACTTGAGAGCGTTTTGGCAGCGCAGCTTTTTTTTCAGTTGAGACGATTCGTTGCTATGATACAGAATATCCGCAGCACAGTTTACTTGTAGCTGATTTTGCAGATAATTTGTTTCATACTAAAAAATTATTTTTCATCCATTTTGTTCGGTTAGCTCTGCTGGTTGACGTCGTTGTACAGAAAGAATGTTGTGACAGTTGGTCGGTGTGATATTAGTCCCGCCCCTCCTCCACTGTGATTGGACGGCTGTGTAAAAGTGACAGTGATTTTTCATCTCTCGGCGACCAGTAAAAAACGCCGGGCGCTCAGCGCTTGAACATTAGATACACGCTCAGCGCCTCGGTATGCTCATGGCGTTTAGAAACGCGGCGCTCCCATTGAAAAACAATTGGAATTTTACACCAGCTGCGTGAAAAAACGCTTTGGTGGACACACAGCCTTACAATATTAAACATGAAAAAACAGTGACAGTGTCTCGTTTTATCAGAAGTACAACTTCTTTTTCTACTATTAAGCAGCTCTCCAGTGTGTTCTCACGGCCGTCTACCACGACCGACTGAACAGGCCAAATTAACTAAAAAATATTTCCATGTGAAAGAAGGCAGAGCCTCAGCGAACAACTACCTATTACATAATCGCCACGGACCAATGGTAGAACAAAGGTGTTTAGCAGCCAAAGCGAACTTTTCAAACTCCCAAAACGAAAACAAAACGAACTTCGTTTCAGCCTGATTTTGTTCTAAATGACATCATATTTGTTTATTTGTTTATTTAAAATATTAGTTTGTCCTTCGATTTCGGGGACCTTATATAAGTATATCAGGGCCTTAAAGGTATTCACTTTTTTAAATACAAGTATTTCAACTTAAATCTTAATTTAACTTAACAACTTGCAACTTTTTTTTTTCAAAGATGCTAGTTTTAGCAGCATTAAAAATTGACTTGATGGCTCAAAAATAGTTTGTTTGAATAGTGATGACGTCTCTGCCTGCACTAGTAGAGTAATTGAGATGCTGCCACGGGTCTCTATTCCTCTCTCCTTGTTTGCCCTATGAGAGTAAAAGGATTGGAGGGATACTACAGCCTAATGAGTCACCAACTTACACGCTTACTCACAAAGACTCATTAGCCGACAGACCCCATGGCCAAGCATACTTACTCACACACTCTTGCCACATCCGCTGTGACTCATCTGCTAAGGGTCCCTCTGCCTGGCTCAAACTGGACAAATTGAGTATATCGGCCAAAGCTCCCTTCTCTATCCTCTCCTCCAGCAATTGACATAATAAACCAATCCACTATCCATTAAAGGCTGTGCTCTCCGTTTTTCCTCATTAGTCTCATCTGAAGTCTGCAACGTATACCGATCACCACTGCAGCTCCAGCAGAGGAACCAATGCAAGGTGTTTAAGGAGTCCCGGTTTGTCAGGTTAGCAAAATCCCATTAACCCTGGCTGGTACATGCTGGAACTACACCAACAAAGCTGAAGATGAACAGTGACACTGGTAAACTGAAGTGCTTTGCTAGCACGTTAACTCATCCAATCAAACCGTATACATATGAGATTAATCCGATATAAAAATGTAATTTATTCCTGTGATGGCGAAGCTGAATATTCAGCAGTCATTACTCCAGTCTTAAGTTTCACATGATCCATCAGAAATCATCCTAATATGCTTATTTGATGCACAAGAAACATTTCTTATTATTATCAATGTTGATGTAATGTCAGGTGAACTCGAAGGAGAGAAACGAAGGAGAGCTGGATCTAAATGCAGTGTGTTTAATAATTCAAGATAAAGGGCAGAATATAAAGGAAAAGAAATCCAAGGAACAGAACTGACGACACAGACGATACATCCACAAATGGATAAGAACTGATTAAAATAAACTTTAGGGTTCAAATACACAGGGGGTAATTAGCAAACAAGATGGCAACAATCAACAAGAAATGATTACGAAATGAGGCACCACACAGGAAAAACTTAAAAGTATACATACATATAACAGTTGCACTGTCTAATATTTTTGTGGAAACCATGATATAATTTTTTTAGGATTTTGTGATGAACAAATTATTTGAAATAGAAATATTTTGTACCATTATAAATGTCTTTACGGTCACTTTTGATCAACTGAATCTGAAAAAGATTTATTTTTTGTCTGAATAAAGCTTACTTTAATAAATATATGATATGAATTTTTTTTATACATTTAAAGGATTTAATTTTAAATTTAAAGGTTATTTTCCTAAAGAAAAAAAAATGGGCCCAGATGATTAGCTTAGGTGGTTCTCACAAACAAAGATGTCAGATTTCAAATTGTGCCAGCCGAACAACTGCCATTGAGATAAATGGGAATGCTAACAGACGGCTTTCTCCAGGTATTCTAGACCTCCTTGGAGGAAACATCTGCATCGTAATGGGCTGTGGGTGCGCTTGTAGAAAGAAGGAGCCAGCAATCCCACTGAACTCATTAGGTAAACAGAAAAAAAACACAAAGCATGGCCGAGAGAGCATGGCAGTGCCGTTTCTGGGCTTGGCAGTGCATATCTGTGTCCTTGCAAGTAATTCATGGGTCCCGCAGGACATGTACACATACAGAGAGACAAATGTTATTTTCTTACTGGGAAACATCGCTAGATTAACAGAGCTGATATGTGGTCTAAATGCCAGGCTGCCGTTCCCAGCATTCTCTCAAAAACCCCACATTATTGTGCAAGTGAGCTGTGTGGTTTCTCCTGAACGATGGATTCCATCACGTTTTAGACGAGTGCAAAAGTCAAGGGCATTTACAAATGGCACAGAGGACTACTCGATGTTCAGCAGCCCATGCATATCATGCATTTCAAAGCAATTAGACATGTAGACATGCTGACTCAGTGCCAATGTTTGCATTGATTGTGGCTGACACGCGACCACTTAATTGCTCACTTATGAAATTAAGCGATAAGCGTGTGCCTTTTGTTTCTGAGTGTTAGATAATGGACCGACCCTGTCATATCCCTCAATTTGCTGTGAGTGAGGGCTAAGGCATTACGCATCAGAAGCCCTGTGTTGCACCCTAATCCATCAGCCAAGTGAGTCATCTGTCTGTATGACTATTATGAAACGTGGACTGACTCAGGACTTGACAGCCTCTGTGGCTGAGTGATATCAGCGATGAATTATTAGCTCTATATTGAGAGAGAGAAGGATAAAGTTAATGTATTTATGCTCAAGGTCAAAGACAGAAAGCACTAAGAGGAAAAAGGAGTGAGTTGAGAAGAGAATGTCCTAGCAAATTCAATTCGAACAGTTGTCTGGGGACATCAACCGAGGCCAGAGAGAGCCTCTACCATCAAATGAAGGTATGCTAACCACCAGAGGTTGGAGGCACCGTTAACCTCCAGAAGACCTCATCAATCAAAGCTACTCTGCTAAAGGGTGAGTCAACTTCTCTTTGAAAGACCTCAGAAGTTCTTCAAAGCAAGGAGTACAACAGGTTATGTTGACCTCTCAATACAACTAAGGTGCTTTCAGGTATAGTGAACGAGGTCAAGGATAAATTGCTTATTCTGAATAGCCTTAGGTTAATTCTTACCTGCATATTCAAAGCCACTTCACCATATTTATGTCATTAAAGATGGACACAGATGATTCTCACACAGTATTTCAAGTTCTAGCCTCTCCCTATGGAGGATCCCTATACCACTCTACAGATAAAGCGTTGTGGAATTTTTCGGTTCGCGTACCTACCCAAAGTGATAAGATAAAATAAAAATTCTGCATCAAAATTTATAGACAAGTAGTTTGTTTAGGCATGGTTTGTAAGGAATTATAAACCTGCGCACATATATTCAAACGCACATAACTATAGAATCAATTCTTAATGCGCATGTGAACGCCATCAGCGTCTATCACAGGTTCACGTTTAAAGTCTGTTTAGAGAGAACGGTGTCGTCTTAGCGGCCCCTAATTTAATAACAAACTATCATTTAGACGGAAGTGAATCAATCAAAACTAACTTTAGCTGGAAAAAACATTTTTCAAGAGCCACTATAAAACCAAACCAATCTCTGTTACCTTAAATTATATCTTTATCTCTGTAAAGCTGCTTTGAAACAATCTACATTGTTAAAAGCGCTATATAAATGAGGATGACTTGACTTGACTTGACTTCTCTCAACATTAACAACATCAAAGTCTCTGAATCATCTTGTGTAAAAAAAAATAAAAAAATCTACGTATCATATGTAATACCTCCCAAGAACCAAGTGTCAACAGCAGATCTTTGTTGTTTTGACAAAACATTGTACACCTTGTCTGAAAGGGATAGTTCTCTGAAAATTCTGTCATCATTGTGTCAAACCCTCATATTGTTCCAAACCTGTTTGATTTAATTATATGGAACAATAACAAAAATTGTGAAGAAAGGTTTTTTTTTTTCCATACAATGAAAGTCAGTGAGGTCCAAAACAACACTGGACCCAGTTTAAATTGCATTGTATGCATGGTGAGACTTTTTGAAATGTTGCACAGTTACTATCAATCAGGCAAATCAGTCAGAACATATTTTTTATGTGTAAAATAAAAGTAGATGGCGTATCATTTCTGGCCTGTGAGATTTCACTGTGGGAGGTACTACCAGGAGCAACGCGACAAAAATAGGAACAAAAGCACCGTCACAAAGTTTTGACGCATGATGCTGCTATTGTTAGGACACAATGTCAGAATAACTGCCATCATAAGCAATGACGTTTTTGTGAGTAAAGTCTCTCCAGAGGCATACGGATCAGTCAATAGAGGAGAAAGATACAGAAGATGATTGTGTAAAAAAAAGACAGAAGGAATGAAA
The DNA here is from genome assembly GCF_051911475.1 of Siphateles boraxobius. Taxonomy (NCBI): domain Eukaryota; kingdom Metazoa; phylum Chordata; class Actinopteri; order Cypriniformes; family Leuciscidae; genus Siphateles; species Siphateles boraxobius. The sequence continues at coordinate 14,756,580 of NW_027509195.1, forward strand.
GGAACATTAATATCCATTTATTGGGTGGTCTGGAAATTCCAACAGAAAACCAGCCAAGTTTTTAATATACCCTCAGGATTGGAGACCACAAGGTCGATCTGTTACTTTTGAAAGTGGATAACTCCTTAAATATTTAATTCTATAAAAGAAATGTAAAAAGGCAACAAATGCACACTTTATAGGTCCCTTTAGCATTACAGGTATTATTGACCCAAAAATGACAATTTGCATTTTAGTCAATCTCAAGTATTTGACTTTCTTTCCTCTCTAGAATACAAATGAAAAATGTCTCAGCATGTTTTATTTTATTCATACAATGAAAATCAGGTCCCCACTGACTTTCAGTGCATGAACAAAAGCAGTTCTTTAAAATATCTTCTTTTGTGTTCTACTGAAGTAAGTTATACAAGTTTGGAGCGACATGAGGACGAGTAAGTAATGCCAAGTTTTCATTTTTGGGTGAACTCTGTCTTTAACAGCAAGATCCAGTTCATTCTGATCAGAATTTGGTCTTGTGGCTTACATCTGAAGAACCCGTCTTTGGAACTGAGACGCCAACCAACATGTCAAAGGGAGCTCCATCTAGAGAGTGTGACAAGAGTCCTCCAACCGCACAGGAAACACTCCAAGTGCAAGCTTGTGTGTGTGCAGCCCCTGATGGCCCCATTTGCTGACTAAGGACCCCTTTATTACACTTTTAACTGTCAATCCTTAAATAAGCAATGTATATCACCCTGATGGCAGTTAAGATTTCAAATAAATCTATAATATTTACATTGTGTACCATGGCAACAGCATAAACCGCTTTAGTGATACCATGCGAGCTGCACTTCACTTTTTCCTCTCTTCTGCTATCATTATTGCCTCCCTTTGCAGCCGTGGTGTGCACGCTGCATATTTTCCCCTTGCTAACTCCCGAAGCCTGTGTTTGGCACCAGCTGTTATGCTTCATAGGGATAGTGGCGCTTTAACATGCAGACATAGAAAACAGCTGCGTAACACAATGCCAGGCACTGTGGGCTTAAGTCAACACATTAGCTGCGCTCTGCCCAGGCACGCGTGTTCAGCACAGACCCAGCGTGAAGGCATGGCATACGCTCACTGTCTGGGGATGTGCTCTCCTGTCTGTATATCAGATTGTGCCCTGCAAGAGCAAAAAAGAACGAACCTGGGCAGCCAAACGGCATTGCCAGTAACTAGGGCTGGACGGTATGACTAGGTAGAGATTCTGCTATACATCTGTGGCAAGATTTAAAACATCCAATGACAAGCAGAAAAAAGTAATAAGTGTTCAGATTCAAACAAAAATTTGATAAAATATCGTTAAAAAGTTTGGGGTTGGTAGTATTTTTATTGTATCTATCTATACCGTATATATACACACATACATACATACTGTACATACAGTGCTGGTCAGAATTTTTTGCCCCCTTGGTAAATATGATCAAAGATGGCTATAAATAAATAAAAAATCAGCATTGTTTATCCTTTTGATATTTTATTTTAAAAAAAAAATCTTACATTTTATAGGAGTAAAAGAATTGAAAGTGGGGGAAAAATCACATTATGAAATAAATGTTTTTCTCCAAAACACATTGGGAACAATTATTTGCCCCCTTTTATTAAATACTTTTTGCAACCTCCTTTTTCCAAGATAACTTCTCCTATAATGCTTGAGTTTGGAGAACACCTGACAAGAGATCAGAGACCATTCCTCCATACAGAATCTCTCCAGATCCTTCAGATTCACAGATCCATGTTGGCGCTGCTTCTCTTCAGTTCAGCCCACTCATTTTCTATTGGGTTCAGGCCTGGGGACTGGAAGGGCCATTGCAGATGCTTGATTTTCAGCCATAGTTGATCATATTTACCAAGGGGGCAAATAATTCTGACCAGCACTGTATATAGCCCCTAAACGTCAACTCTGTCAAAAATGAGATAATGACATTGAGCGAACGCTCTCCGCACATATTATACATTCATCAAATACTTTCACTTCAAACCTGACTATTTAAGCCTCAGTCCATTCAGAAATACCGGTCAGTTGGCGGAAACCTCTAAACGCCACTTACTTTTGCCAGGAAAAGGCTATAAGTTCACAGAACCAATCAGAAAAAGTGAAGCGAATCATATGATTTCAAGATGAATGACGTTGTGCGTATGAGCCGACTTTCAATTGTCGAGCTGCAAGTTTTTATCCTGATAATCCTGAAGAGATTTTTAACTAAACAAGATGTTTAGAAGTTTAGAAAAAGTTCATACTGGAAATGTACATTTTATGACAATGGATTGATTAGATTTGACAAATATCAGTTTAATGTTTACTGAATGCACAACACTTTTTATTTTTTTATTTTTATACATCATTTTATAAATGTTTTTAATATTGTAAATAGATTATTATATTTTAAATATATATTCTATATTTTTATTTATTTTGAGCATAGTGTATATGGTGTAGTCATTGTATAAAGTCTCCTATTTGTTGTTATCCAATAAAGTTTGCTGTCATTTTGTGTCATTATGGTTATATTGTGTGAATTGTTTGTTTTTCCTATATGTTTGAGCCTTTTACCTTTATTCAGAAAGGACAGTGAAGAGTGACTGGAGAGAAATATGGTGGAATCGGGAAATGACTGGGGGTCAAATTCGAACCTGGGTCCCCTGTGAGCAATTGGACCTGAATATGATACGGACGTGGCAGTAGTGATTTTGCAACTGTTTACCAAGTTTTTTCCAAACAGGTGGACTTTTTGCAACAAAAAAAGGCACACATGGACAATCAAATTTTTTAGATACCATTTTCATTGCCATTGCCATTTTCATATATATATACTGTCAAACAGAACATTTTTGGGAGAGATTTAGGTTATACCACCCAGTAACTCATGCATTCCTCTTACCTGGTAGGCTCTGCTAATCTGAGAGGTGGCCCATGCGGCGTATTTCACATTATCCTTCTTCACCTTTGCGCTTACTTTTGGGCTGGCAGCAATGTGACTCGCCGACTGCGGGAGAAGACGACGAGAAAAAGACAACAAACAAGAGTGATATGGACCACAGTGTTGGGGGAAACGCATAAAGATTAGAGTATCACCATTCCTGGAAAGCGTCAATAAAGACCCATGAGATAAAAATCCATCGGCTCCCACTTAAAGCCCACATAATGGAAGGGTGGCTAAACCCTGATGGCAATGGAGGGTATTTTTTAACGGGTGGAAAATGTGAGGGTTTTGAGCCTGGTTGAGTAGTGAAAAAAAGAAAACCTAGACACTGTGTTAACGCAGCCTGATGTGTCTAGCATCAGAGATAGGAAAGGCGGTGCTGACAGGACTGGGAGTGTCAGGGAGGCGGCGTGTGAACGGCATAGCGCAATGTGAATCATGCTCTCCAGCCGCTACAAGATCTCCATTCCACAACCACAAATCCTCCATCTTTCCCTCGTTATTGCCATTAGACCCGCTCAACAGAGCTTGCAGGACTCTGTCGGCTAGCATGAAAGCCCTTCCTCATGGATGTGCTGAAACTTTTAACTGCACACCAATCAAACTCTTCTCTGTTTCTGGCAGAAACAGAGACATTTTGGGGAGTGTAACTGTAAGTGTTGGTGAGATGTGGCAAACAGGCCCTGTTAAGGAACATTTTCGGTCACTCGAGCCACAATCTGTGTTAATTTTGTTTTAGTCATAGTCTTATGATAAAAAATATCCTTTAAATTTAGTCAATATTTTGTCATTTACTCCCAATTTATTCAATGAAAACAACATTTTAGCAGACAAGAAAGTCACAAATTAAAGCAAATATTCAAACATTTAATATATTTAAATATGTATCAACCAGCTTTATTTTAGTATTATTTATAGTATTACTACTTTGAATTAGCTTTTTTCCCTTTTTAGTTTATTTTAATTTTAGTTTACGTTTTAGATATCTTTTAATGTCCTCTTGTCGTTATTAGTTTTGGGATGTTTAAAAATATATATATTTCTATATAATTTATTCAAGTTTTAGCAATTTTATTTAGCAACATTTTATTTCAGGTACATTTTTAATAAAACATTTTCCTCAAATATTTATATTTTAGCTTTATTTCAATTAGCAAAATTATTTGTAATAGCTTTAGTTAACAATAAAAATATGTGAAAACTGTACTTGTTGTGAAAACCGGTTCAACTTAAATTTAGTTCACTTTGAATAATTTGAGATAGAAGATCTTAGAAAAATAATTTTGTGATAGTAGTTTTAAAATAGTTGACATCACAATGCACATTTTTGGGTTCGTCTTCTTTATCTTTGATAAAATTTTCATCAGTTGACAAGATCGGTAACAATATCACATGTAGAGAAAAGAGCACTATCCAGCAAAAACATCAGATAAAACATATGCCTGTGAAACAGGCGCTTGATTTTGTTGTACTGACCGTCATCCTTATATTGCCGGTCTTGACACACGTGCAAATCGCACATCAAAGAGTGCTGATGACTGTCATAGTTTTGTGTTTGAACTACTGAAGCGTGTGTGCGTGTATGTTTGAACAGTGGGCCTGTGTGTGGCTCCCTATGCAACCTCTGTCGGCCTTCTGCCCCTGGCTGGCTGTTTGTGTTCATATGTCAGGAGTCACTTACAAATGATGCATTGGTGTTAATGGACAACTTCCTGTTTAAATAAATACAGATGAAAGGCTTATTCAGCACACATATTGCCTGAACCTTTCCAGCAGAGCCACGTGTGAGGGAGCTGTTGCCATTTCTCTACCATTCTTTTATTGTCAAAGGATTGTTTATCTCTGGAATAAACATAGAAATGCCCCACAAAGGGCTAGTGGGGTTACATTACAGCAAAAAGTCAGATATTTTCCAACACAAGGACTGAAAACACCAACTGCCCCTGTGTGAACCAATCACAGCCTCTGCATCCATTCACGTTTAAAAACAAAAGCAATAGAGAAGGTGTCTCTTACCATGTAAAGGCCGAACAAGGCCCTCATATTTCTGTTGTTAAGCTTCAGTGCCTGCGCAAAATACTTCCTGGCCAGCTCGAGGTTTTCCAGACCTCCCTGGGTGTACTTTACCTGGGGGAGATGGAAGAGGAAACAGAAAGGTGATGTTGTGTTATTGGCACCCCTTAAAGTTAACACGAGAGCTAAATAAACAGAACATGATCTAAATAAACAGGAATTATCCTATACAAGAATACAACATGATGAATGTAGCAAGTCAGAGAGTGCAAAGTTAAAGGGAGTTGGATCAAACCAAATTGATTATATTGAATGTTTAATGATGCTATGAAGATAGGAATGTTGGACCAATGAGATTTTACAGTGGGTGGAGGCAACCCACATTGATATGACAGAAATTGAAACCAAGTGTCCGAAATTTTTTTTAAAAGGACAAAGAAAAGAACAAAATCTCCGATTAACATAGATGATTTTAAAGGATATGACCGAGATATGAATAGCTGATGCCAACTTAAATACATACTTTTTTAAACCCATAAATCTCTTCTTTCTGAACTTATCAACAAAAATTTAGTGACTTTTTAACCATTTTAAAAATAAATTATTTAATCAAAAATGGAAACATATTCAAACATCATACACACAATATAAAATCATACACACACAAAAGTATACAAACTTAAGTAAATAGTTTGTGTATATTTGTATATCATTTTTTGTATGTTTATGTCTTATTTGACATTCTATATGTTTGTCACTTATTTTCTGATGGCTTAATTATATCAACAATTTAAAATGTATTGCTTCAGATGGCATAGTCGATTAACAATTAAACATTATTCTTCCTGAATCTTTTTTTATAAATTCTTCTCTTTTTTTTAATGACCTTAATTAAACTGAAAAAACATTTGTTTTAGGCAGGAAGAAATAAATTGTACCTCGGCGTATTGTTCACAGTACAGGTGATTGTGCGGGTTCGTCATCATCAGTTCTTCAAGACAAAAAGCTGCTTTTGCATAACTGCGGGAGTGAAACAACATGAGAGGGAGGGGGACGATGAAGATCACACATACCCAAAACATCTCCCAGTAGCTTTGTGGCTGATTATGCATAGTGATGCTCAGACTTGTTGACAATCTGGGACTGGACAGTTTAAGGTTTCTCTTTCATCAGCTTTTATGAGGGTTAATGGAACTCTGTGTATAAACACCCATATGGTCAAATGACGAACGGAGCTTTGCAACAGAAGTGGCATTTCTGCCCTAGATTCAAAAATGAATGACAATCTGTTTCTGGGTTGTTCATTGACATCTCGAGGCGGTCATTCTCAAAAGCCGTTTCCACATGAGATCACTGCTGAGCCACTGACCTCACACTAAATTTCAGTTTCATGTCTCAGACACTCTCTCCCTTATAAGTATACAACATGGGCCTGCACATTTCCCCATTGCTCCCACCAAAAAAAAAAAAAAAAAAAAAAAAAACTGCAGAACTATTACGACAAAGCCGCAAGACACAAAAATGAGCCAAATGAATCCGAAAAGCTGTGAATGGAGTTGAAAGGCTCGTTACCGCCTCGAGTCCCTGACACCGCACAGCTTTTTTAGCCACCGTTAGGCAAGCTTTCGGTCTCGTTCCGTGCGAGGTCCACACATTGAGCCCCGCAATGTACGTGCTCGCACACACATATCAATCTATCACAACACATGAAATCTTAAAACAGAGCTGGAGCGCGTCCAATCGGGTTGTGGATGCTAATCTTATGCCTAACAACAACAACTGGTGGAAAAAAAACGGGCTGACGCAAACAAGACTTTTTTGGTGGAAAAAGGGCATTGCTGTTGCTGACTCGCAAAGAGATGATGAGCCTATCTAGCCGTTTAGGAAATGTTCAAGGGATTTTAAATACAAAGAGAGGAGAGGAATGAGAGTGAGAGAACAACACAGACAGTCAAAGAGGTTGGAAGAGTGAGCCAGTGAGATCAGGCCACTCAGAAGGTTGAATGCTGCTTGCAATTACCATTTCCTCTCCATAAAGACTTTCAGATGTGCTCTTGCTATGGCGTAAACTGTGACGGAGCAATGCAAAAAGTGAGAGAGATAGACAGATGGAGACACAGGGAAAGCAAGGCAGGCATCAATCCACATCACTGCTTAATTTAATGCCCACTACCTGAGTATTCAACAAACACGGCCGACTCTACCAGTGCTCCATTTATGGATGGTGGTTTCTGCCTCAAAAAAAACTTTTTTTTTTACTGTATGTGTCACAATGTGACTTTTTCTTTGAAACTTTTTCTCACAATTAAAGTGACACAGGGAAAAAGGTCACATTTGGAGGCAGTCACATTGTGATATATAAAGAGAAAGTCAAATTGAGGAAAAGTCATATTTGGAGATCTTAAAATAAAAATGTTTTAAATTTAAAGTCACATTTTGAAATTTGAAGTCAAATTACGCAACAAACAAACTGTGAGAAAGTCACATTGTTAGAATCTAAGTCAACTTAGGACACAAACTCAAATTGTGAGATTTCTAAATATTAAGTCAAATTTTGAGATGTAAAAAGTCACATCGCAAGATGTTAAGACTGAGAAATAAAGGTGCAATTACCTTATTTTTAAACTTTGAGGCATTAAAACAGGCTTCCACATCCATCTCCACATGAACCTACAAGCCTAAAACTATGTTAGGATGACTGACTAGTTGTCCAACAACCAACTAGCCAATTAGCAATGTTTACTAGTTAATCAAAGACTGCTTTCTATTGAGCTGCATCCACCTGCTTTTGAAAGAATCATATCGTATCCGTTTCGTCATATGCATGCTTCCTTAAGAATAACCAGTTAACTTTGGACAACCCACCGGAAACCCAGAGGAAAATATCTAGTTTTTGACAACCCTACCTAACAATAGCATACAATTCACCCAAGAAACCACTTTTCAATTGTCATTGAAAAGCATGATTTACTAGTGGTCAATGAGCCGCCCATCATAGCTGTGTAATCAGCTGTTTGGGTGGCGTTTGTTTCTCTTCATCTTGTTTTAGTTGGGAGAATGGTTGCCACCTCATTCTCTTGGGAATTTCTCTTTTTCCCTTTTATCCCATTCTTTCACAGCGTGGAAGAGAGATGTGATAATGCTGGCTTTGCCGGAAGAGGAGGAGAAGGGGAAAAAGTTAGTCTGTGACCTGAAATAAAGGATAGAAAGAGAAAGGGGAAGAAAGTAAAAGAGTGACACTGACACGCCTATAGATAAGGGGTTGTCAAAGAATGGTGTGATATTAGAAAAGTTGTAATAAGCGGGCAGATAATCCCTCTCACCCCTGGATTTCCTCTGTCTGCAACAGCAATAAAGCCCTTTACACAAAACCGTGAGGTATCTAATAAGTGGTGCTCTCACCAAGCGACTGCATTCCTACGGCCAGTGGCCTCCGACCGGGACAACCAACTTTTTCTTTCTCTCACACACATACGAACACCACGTAGCCCCCCTCATGGACAATAAGACCAAAACAATTAAAGAAGGATGGAAGAGAGGAGACACAGACACAGACTTGTGGTTTCCTACAATCCTGATGCCTGGCAGAAAGTAACCCCTGGCAAAATAGATATCAGCAGGGGAGCGCAGTCTTATCCCAGTAGTTGGAGAGGGGGCTCAAGGAACAAATCCTATTATGGCCCTACTCCATGGGACAAACAGACACTGAGCTTTAATAAGGGCCCCTGGCTGAGACTGGCATTTCACTGTCTTTTACTCCAGAGGGTCCCAAAACTCTACAGCAACCGTTGCACGTCAACCGAAGGTCCTGAGAATGACCTGCGAGATGTTGGTGAATGAGACCTTATAACCCTCGTAAACATCACATTTTATACGGACAACGTCTGGACATCTTACTGACACATTGGTGACTGATAAATCGATTTTAGCAGATTCATTCATCTTACACGAGTTTTCCCCTACCAACACAATAAAAATGCCTGTGTCTGCATTGTGTAAGAATACAGTAAAGTCACGCTGAAAACATCATGATTTTCCAAAAGTAGGATGCCCTGATATTTTCAAAAACTAGCTGATTCCCAATAACCAGATAATTATTATGTAATGGGTATAACCAATAAATGGCAGATCTTTTTAAAATTCTATACTATTTTGCCTAAGTAAATAAAAAATATGTACAAAGATGTACAAGTGAATTTAAGTTACAAACTTGAATTATAATGTGCAGTGAATAAAATTAATATTCACCTTGAATTTGCTAAAGATTACATTTAACAGTGTTATTAAAGTCTAAAAAGATTAACTTTAAGTGAGCATTAGATGATGGCAAAGTAATCTAAATGTAAAAATAAGACAAAAAAGCAAGTGCAATTAAATATGCAATATTAACTGATATTACTAAATAAATAAATAACTAAACTAAATAACTTAATAAAAGCTGATAAAGGAAATGGTGAAAAGAGCATTAACAGTCATTCTGATGGAATTTAACACTGTTTTTATGCGTTACTGTTTTTACACACAATGATCTGCGTGTTAAAATGAATCTCTTATTTCCAAATCAAATTCTTTTAATAAATTCCTCTGAGCAAACTGAAACCCAGTAGGCAGATATTATTGAAGCCTTTCCCCTGTTTTGCCATAAAATATGCCTACTTTTTTGAAACATGACTGGTATTTGTTCTAGTTACGTTGTTTCTGTATGGGGGTCAATTTGACCAAGACAATTTAAATTAACCCTAACGTTCTATCAACTTCTTGCAAGAAAAAAAAGTCAACAAAAGAAATGATGTAAGAAATCATTACTCATGCTCATTTATGTAGAGTTCTGACAGCTCATGCCATGCTTCCTGGTCTCCCACAAACCTGCAAGACAGAGCAGTGGTAGTTAGCTCATCAGAAAGGCCACGGTGGACAAAAGGGGGGTTAGGGAAAGGCTTGAGGGCCAACTCAATCAAATGCAAAACCCATTTTAATTAAAAAGTGAAGGGGAAGGGAGGGAGGGGGGTCTAAATCCTCTTGTAAAACACTCACTGCTCCAGATATTCGTTGAGCTCGCGAATAGCCTCACTGCTTTTGCCCTGCGCTCGCAGGATGGAGATCTTGCGCTTCCTTGCTGCCTGTTGGGTTGACATCAACAGAGGATTAGGGCTTTATTGTCTCAAGTGTTTGCGAGCAACAGAAAAGAGCAAAGAGTGAAAGAAAGAGGCATGTGTAAATGATCATGGTATTGTGAAAGCTGAAGGAATCTCCACAATCCTCTAGGGTTCTGGTGATCAGACTGTGAAGACAACAGGGATGGCAGAGGCACCACAAGTTAGATTCCATCTCCATCTTACGAGTTTCGATCAGACAAATACTGATTTTGAGAGTTATAGAAGTAAATTGTTAAGTTGATAATAAGTTGATTTAAATACATTCATCAAATATTGTCAGATTGTCACCAAAAAACTTTACGGATAGCATTTTTGGGATTCTGGTGGTTCTTGTTAACAAAACATCCAATTTCCATCTTAGAAATTTGTGACCTAGTCTTGTATAGCCAGACTTCTGACATGTTGCAAAATATCCTCATTTGTGCTCATTTTAGCAAAGATTAGATTTAGCATTTTGTAAATTAGGATTTTAAATGTTAGTTAGTTTTGAATTAAAAATGTTTTACATTTTAGATGAGACATTTTATGCGGTAATTTAAAGATTTTACAAACAAAAGTTAAATGTCACGTCTAGAATTCATATTTACAAAACTCAAATTCAAAACTAAATTATACTACATTTACCTAAAAGTACAAAGTACACAATTCTAATCATTCAAATATTCCAGCTCCATAAACACACCTAGAGAGAAAAAGACCAATGTACAGAAAACACTATAAAAACAACAACAACAACAAAAAAAACACTTAATCATACAACCCATGAGCAGAATCGTGGAAATTATATGGTATGCTTTAAAATAGTCTTACAACATCACCCTAAAAGCATCAATCCTTTTTTATGAATTCTGAAACTGACAGCATTTAATTCATCGTCATGATGTCCTGTTACTGGGCAGAAGTGCACGTACAGTTCTTTTTTCCTCCCCTGAGGCAGTGTTATAATAAACAGCCTTGCACCATCAGATTGTCCAATATGATGTTTCCTTGAAAGCATATTATTACTGCATTTAATTAATAAGTAATATAGCAGCAGATACCAAAAAGTAATGTCTTTATCAGTTTAGAAAACGAGCATCAGCGAGGATGCTGCTCACATTTAGAAGAGCAAGTAAAGACCCATTTCAAGTGGTGAATATAACACATTGCCTATCAAATTAACTATCGACTGAAAATGTGATGCGCATGTGTGCGCCGTCTGCGTTTTTGCGTGTTTCGCGTTTTTGAGGTTTGCGCAGAGAAAACATATAATCGTTTTCACCTTCGAACCTATTTCAGGGAGTGCGTTCCCGAGATACCAGGCACTGTTTTGTGCTGATGGGAGGCCGGAGCGCATTAGGGTTTTTTTCTGTTAGAACGGTATCGTGTTAGCGGTCCCTAAGTTAATAACTAATGATCTTCGCAACGGAAGTGAATCAATCAAGACTATCTTTAACTGGGCAATAATTTTGTCCTAGAGCTGTGGTAAAGCCTAAACAATCTGTTACAGTAATTTCTATTATCACTGTAAAGCTGCTTTGAAACAATCCATACAGTTAAAAGCGCTTTATAAATGAAGGTGACTTGACTTGACTTGCCAAAGAGCCGTGGGCCATATGCATTCACATAAACTTACATAGCCCAGCTCACTTCAGCCACAAATAACGTCCGCCTTGTTCCGACGCAGAAGTGACCTTCAGGCGGATTAGAATCTCATCAATCTGAATCAGAAAGTATTACGCCAAGTACGACGACTTTTCCAGGAGTGCCTCTTTTTTCCCTCCACTGGTGAAAGGAGAGCAAAGAGCAGAAGCTTTACCATTAGAAGTGCCCCAGATATTATTTATGAACTGGCACTTGATAGGGTGGGTCTTCCCTACTACCACAGCATGGACCAAACTCCATCAAGCCGGGCATGAGTCACGTCTGAAAGGCCATAAATCTGGAACTGCTATGATACCACCGCCACTCCAAATCCACTTATCCATCAACCAGGCGGCCAGACGAACCTGCTCCACTGGCTGCTGGAGCTAAGCAGTTGATGAACTGCCAAACCCCTACTGTACGCAAGTCTGATAGTTCTAACTGGATCAGCGGAAGACATGGTTTCACATTACCGGGGCTGCAGATGACAGGTGAAATAAGGCTATAGCTACAACCTCAAGCTGTTTGGATTATTGCACGAGTTCTGTATCGCTACATAACGTTTTCCTCCAAAAGTATTTAAAGAAACTGTGGAATGGAATCAAACAGCAATTCCAAATAGTTTAAGCTATAAAATTTTATTGTTAATGTTCAGTTTCTGCCAACAAACTGATTTCTTTGTACTCTGTACTGAACAAGGCGGAAGACTGTTTGCGACCACAGGTTATTTACTCGGCCCCCATGTCTGTCTTGCGTTTCCTCTTAGCGCACTTGGCACCGACAGAAACATACAGAGGCTGGTAGACCAGAGAGTCTTACGAACCTTTAATAAACAATGAGCTATTCCAAACTATTCCAGTCTCTTTATGTCTTTCCCGCCCTCTCCCTTCTCTTTTGACGTGATCCAAGAAAGGCCAGCATCTCATTTTCATTCTCTTCGTGATTCTTTCTTCTGAAGCATTTCTGAGTGGCTCTCACCGTGAAGGACCTGGCTGCTTCCATCAAACCCTGGCTCCGCTTTCAGACTGTCGTTGAGAGCCCACCTCCAGGGATTTCAAAGGCAACCAGGGTGAAGATGAGTTGACTTTCAGCACTGTGGTGTACCGACACGACCTGACTTAAAAATTCATCCTTAAATAAAATAATTACCTGCTATTGGTTTAAACATATCCAGGCCAAATCTACAGTCTCAGCAACGGATATCAAAAATAAATTCTAAAAGTCCAAATTCATTAGAATATCCAACTCTTCGGAAGCAGCGTTAAAGTAGAAGTTCAGCCAAAAACTATAATTCTGTCATGATTTACTCATCCTCATGTCATGAATTATTTAGATGAATGTTACAGTTGACTTTGTTTATGCAATGAAGGTCAAATGGATGCAAAGCAACACTGAATCCCACTGACTTTCCTTGTAAGGAGAAAAATCAGAGACATTCTTCAAAATATCTTCTTTTTGTGATCCACAGAACAACGGTTTCTAATAACTATGACAAAAAATGTCATTGGACCGAAATATAGTTTCAGTTCAGAAAAAAATCTGTTTGACCTTTACAAACGATATCTCGTTCTGCACTGTAATTGCATGTAATTCTAGAGGTCAACCTCATGAGAATTGTCATTGACCTCAATTGCTTTCACAAGCACAACCATGTTTATCCTGCTGGATTACAGGCAGAGTGAGAGTGCTGAAGTTCTGTGAATAGAGTAACCCTACTGGGTCAATCAGTGTTAATATAAACAGCTTGTTAACATTACTTTTCACTGTTCAGAAGTGGGTACTGTGTTAAGTGAGGATAGATAGATAGATAGATAGATAGATAGATAGATAGATAGATAGATAGATAGATAGATAGATAGATAGATAGATAGATAGATAGATAGATAGATAGATAGATAGATAGATAGATAGATAGATAGATAGATAGATAGATAGATAGATAGATAGATATAGATAGAATGAACTAAAGATGATAGATGGAACAAACAAACAACAGATAGAATGACATAAATAGAACAAACGACAAAACAAACAAACAACAGATGGATAGATGGAACAAATGACAGACAGATATGCAGGGAGAGGGACAGATGATAGAACAAAAGAGAAGGAATGACAAATGAATAGATAGCACAAATGAGAGACAGACAAATAGATGATAGAAGAAACGACAGATGGATAGATCAAACTAATGATAGATAGATAGATAGATAGATAGATAGATAGATAGATAGATAGATAGATAGATAGATAGATATAGATAGAATGAACTAAAGATGATAGATGGAACAAACAAACAACAGATAGAATGACATAAATAGAACAAACGACAAAACAAACAAACAACAGATGGATAGATGGAACAAATGACAGACAGATATGCAGGGAGAGGGACAGATGATAGAACAAAAGAGAAGGAATGACAAATGAATAGATAGCACAAATGAGAGACAGACAAATAGATGATAGAAGAAACGACAGATGGATAGATCAAACTAATGATAGATAGATAGATAGATAGATAGATAGATAGATAGATAGATAGATAGATAAACAGACAGACTGATATGAGCCAGGAAGAATTTCTCCAAATCATTGCTGTAGGTATTGGACCATAATGAGCAATGGAAGGGCTAGGAGTTCGAACATTTTTGGACACCGCCATGGCAGAAAAACCTTGAGCAATTTTTGTTGATTCAACAATTTTGGTTAATGGGTACCACATCTATTCCACAGCCTATAATTACAACAGTTCAGTTTCCAATCTCAGCTCCGCATGCTGGGATGCCTCACAAGTCCTCACAGTAGTTGCCAATTTTCCGCCATTTTCTTGGATCGTGCCCTCATCCCATTCCACTGAACATGTTAAAAAACACAGCGTTTAGATAAGCTTTGCATTTACAGACAGGTGACCTAGATGATGTCATCCCTCCCATACCACAACCTCTTGTCACCCCGCCTGCTATACCCAGCCAAAGGGGATTGGATTGTGGGAAAATAGAGTCTAGCTGCCACTGCACAATGGCTCTGTTTTCTTCCATTCCCCTCCTCAAAACATACAGATTTGACAGGAGATGACTTGCATTTGGAGATCAGGAAAACGGCAAATCCTTTTCTGGGCCATCAGAAATATCTGGGCTGAACCTAATTGTGTCAGGGTGTTTCACATGGTTCTCGCCTACACCCTTTCCACAAGTAGGTGCATCCTACCAAGCCTACCATGTCCTGTCAATGAGCATTCAGTATGAAGATAAGACATGGAAATGTTATGCCTTTTACGTCGAAAACATGCCCTTGATGGCTACACTGATGGCCTGTTTTAGTCTTTTAACAGAGAGAGCCACCTAATCAAGTTGATAAATCAAAAAGAGCAAAATCCCACGACATTCACAGAGCGATCAAGCAAAGCTTTAAGAATCTGTCAGCCCATTTCACTTCATTTCCCAGACTTCCTGGTGCAAAAAAAAGATGGCTGTCTGAGTGATCATTCACAAA
Source organism: Siphateles boraxobius (assembly GCF_051911475.1). Taxonomy (NCBI): domain Eukaryota; kingdom Metazoa; phylum Chordata; class Actinopteri; order Cypriniformes; family Leuciscidae; genus Siphateles; species Siphateles boraxobius. The sequence continues at coordinate 14,771,812 of NW_027509195.1, forward strand.
TGCACATTTCCTTTTAGGAGATGATGGCTGCAGCCGGTTTCTGCAAAAGACTGATGAGGTAATGAGACGTGGTTGGACAGTATTTTCCAGTGATTTTTCTGCTGAACAGTGTGTAAAAGGACCATTTCATTATATTAATGATGACAATTCAAATTTGGGTTAAATGACAGTTCATAAATAAAAAGCCCAGTTTAACAATTTTAAGCTTAAAAAAAAACATTTACCCAGTAGATTTCATTAAAAGGTATGTGCTTCTGCGTAGAACTGCCTGTACTATATTTCACAAATGATCTCTACCTGCAGGTGTTTAGTAACGGGATATCATATTTCTCCTCATGGTTTTCATTACTACAGCAGATAAAGTTCACGTAAAATGTAACAATTTGAAGGGGTCGTTTGCAAAAATCACGTTATTGCCACACTCTTTCCCAAGCGTGTTTGTCTTGGATAACACTAGGACACAGGGAAACATATTTCCCAGAGGGGAAATTTGTTTCATATCTTTTGGATGTTAACAGAGGGGCAAAGCGATATTATTACTAGATTGTGAAGAATAATGTAACCACACTGGTTTGATGATATCCATTTTGCGCCGATCTTCTCAACTTCCCATTTACACGCCATTAAATGTGCTTGCAATTTAACCTTGATCATGGGAATAGGGAGAGTGCCTCGGTTGAAATGCACAAAAAACAAACAGAACAGACCTCTCGTTTTCAGAGGGAGAAAGACGGATGAGAGCGCTTCAGTCCAACAGTAACAGATAGTTAAATAAATATCAAATGGTAATGATATAACAAATGCAGAGAAGAGAGGACGGAGGACAGGTCATTTCTTTTTTTCTTTTTTTTTTTGCCTGCAAGATGAAGACGATGATAGCTTAAAGCAATAGTTTAAAATGAAAACCCAAAAGTGAAATTCAGTCATTATTTATGCATCCATTCCAAACCCACTTGACTTTCTTTGGTTGGACACAAAAAGTTAATTTTTGAATAATATCCTGGCCACTTATCAATGTAACAAAACGTAAAGTAGACTGGGGCTGCCAAGCTCACAAATGATAAAAAAGCACTGTTAAGTGGCCCGTAAAGTGGTCCATCGTTCTTGCTCTCCTTGGCAGGTTCAGTTCATAAGAGAAGTAGCGATATCCGATATGTGAAACTTTTTTTCTTTCTAGTCAGATCCCTTCAATGAATCAGTCTGACTGATTAATGAAAGAATCTGACTGATCTGGTTCTCACTTACTTAATGATCCAGTTATAATGGTTAAAAGCCCAACCAAGGAGAAGATTTTCAGTGAATAACACCTTAAATCTACCATATAACTTCAGAATATTTCAGAGGAATAGTGCACAAACCAAAGGGTCTACTTTTTGTTTTTACAATCTTGTTTTAATTTTGTTCAATGGAAGAATGAAAATCAGACAGGTTGGGGACAAGTTGAGGGAGAGCAAATGATGACAGAATCTTAATTATGGGTGAACTATCCCTTTAAGAGAGAAAACAAGCGCAGAAAGAGAGAGAGAGAGAGAGAGAGAGAGAGAGAGAGAGAGAGAGAGAGAGAGAGAGAGAGAGAGAGAGAGAGAGAGAGAGAGAGAGAGAGAGAGAGAGAGATCAACGGGGAAAACGGGGTCCTGCCGGAGCACACATGAGGGTTTATTGACTTTGCCAGAAAAGCCTCAATGTGTTCAAAACAGACAGACGGTGAGGTGTGGAATCTGTGCATGATGTCCAAAGAACAAAAGTATCTGCTTCATCATGCACACTTTGCCAGCCGAGAGAAAATGTTTAAAACATTAAGCGAGTCCATGTGTACTAGAGACAAAAAAAAGTGTATTGCGTCTACAGGGAAGTGCCAAAACAAATAAGATTATGAAAACATTTTAAAACATTTATTTTCTTGCATTTTCTTAAGAATGAAGGGCAGGTACAATATGTTTTGAGGTGATGGTGGACAGATATTGGAAAACCATGGAGCATACTTGGATACTGTAAGAGTCTTCACTCAATAAATAATCAGTGAATAAAAAACAGGCTTCATGCGTTACGCCAAGAGAAGACAAATCAATAGCAAAATGTGCATTTGGGCATCTAATACCTAAGTGATCTTTAAATAATAAATAAGTTAAGACTGAACCACATACTTTAAATGGATAATTCATCCAAAATGAAAGTTCTGAACCTCATGTGAATGACTTTCTTCCATGGAACACAAAGTAATATTTATATATATGCAAGTATTTTTTTTTTGCAAGAAATTAACACTTTTATTCAGCAAGGATACTTTAAATTGATAAAAAAAGGGAGGATTTAATTTGTTATTCACTGATCCTCACCTCTAGTGGACTAGTCATTGAGTTAAACTCGAGAACCAAATCAGTCAATTTGTGGACGAATCATTAAGACTTTAAAAAAAATATCTGACTCCAAATTAAAATTGTGGGCAGAAACCAAAACTTCAGGACGCACTTGGCCGAAAACCGTTGATCGGTTTAAGTGTGATCGATCCGTGCTGCCGCTTAAACTGAGGCAGCAACAGTGAACGGTCACGCCGCATTAAAGAGCACCAAAAATACATTTATCGTTTGAATTTCTTAATTAATTTAACAGAATTTTAAAGTTGAGACTTTGATTGATATTAAAAGTAACAAAGCTTTTTGTGATTATTGGATGGCAGCAATGCTACAAACATTTACTATTTTGTAAATGTCATGCATCAACAGAAAGAAGCACAAACTAAAAGATTTTACATTTAAGAAATCATATCATTAATGGTGCAATATTGTCAATCCAGAGATAGTATCCACACAGCTGACATGTTTAACATGTAGCTTATCCACATTGTGTGCACGAAACGGACGCTGAACAGTCATCCAAAACCAAAAATAGCTGTTTCGGCAGAATATTTTCAGTAGCGGAAAATTCGGTGCAATCCTACCAAAGGTTATTTTTTGAAGAAATAAAACCTTATGCATTTGGAGTGACATGAGGGTAATTTAATGGAGACTAAGAATAAGGTTATCTAAAGGTTAAAGAAAACGAAGGGAAAAAAATTTGCACCCCTGAGAGCTCTCTATGGAGTCTCAGGAAAAGTGATAAATCCCCATCTTCAAAAGACAAGCCATTTATTTTTGCTGAGGTTGCCCCGGCCATGTTTAATGCAACCGAAGTCCATAAATCAATGGTCTTTGTTACCTCACACACTTGTGTGTACTGCATTTGCATGCGTGTGCTTTTAGTGGCTGAGGTCACTGAGGGGAAAAAGAGTTTAACATATGAAAATGAACTTTTTAGACAGCAAAACAAGTTTCAACCACATTTTTTCCTTACCGTATTTGTTGGGTCATCTTGTAGTATTGAGTCGTACAGCTTATTGGCATCCTCATACCTTCAACAGAGAGAGATCATATTTAAGGATAATCAACATGAACACCAGTCATGTGGAATTAAGTGGTAGAGCTATCAAATAAGGTTGCAAACTTTTGTATAGAGAACTGCTTGTTTCTATAGTGACAGAGGCTACGTATCCAAGCGGCAGAAATAAAGAGCCATTACCGTAGCTGCTCAAATAGCCAGTGTTGTGCGAGGTTTACTAGCTCCACAAAGAGCGTAATCCACGAACATGATTGCCTGCCCTTTGATTTACCTCTAAACAAATCAGCCTGAACTTCCACCACAAATCAGGCATCGTTTCGAAGCACATTTCGCTTAAAAGGCATTCCGAAGCAAGACATTTATGAGTTACAGATGCAAAAAAATAAATAAATACACTCGACGAGCCCTTCAACCTGAACTGAGGGTTGGACAGCACGGTGTTTGAAAAGACGTTATGAATTAAGATGCTGATCTCATACAGTGTTTTCTGAAGAATGGGAGGACAATGCCACAAGCACTTCACTTGTCATGTCGAATGAAGGATGAAAGCTTGCTTTTTTTATGAGGGACAACCTGCACAGTTAACGCGAGCACAGCCAAAGCAGCCGATCTCATGATCAAAACCTGTTTCAGCCCGCAACCAACAACAGAAGCAGCTCTGGTTCCTATTATAATTGAGCTCCAACGCCACTCCTGTTCTCACATCCACATCAGAGTTCACTCACTCTCTGGCACATCTCAAATGGCACCAGCCGCTTTGACTCGCTCTACTTATGTAGGATTCAGCCATGTGGAAGAGGAGGGGAGAGTTTCATATAAGCCGAGCGTCTGATGGCAATTAGAGTCAAATTTGCAGTTTATTTAATCTGACCGTGCAGGCGCAATCACTCACAATTACGGAACAACCCCTGACATAGTTGATAAACACGTAGAAGGCATGGTGACTAGAACGAAACAGATCTGAAATCCTCCTGAAATTCTATACATTAACAACAATTTACGACTTTCTTAATTGTTTGTTCAAACACTGAGAAACACCGAAATTCTCTTGGAGAGAAAACGCAGACCATAGGTTCTATGTTTACAGGTCTGACCGGCCTTGTTTTCCCAACCAGAGAAACAAAAATATAAGGGGGGTTTGGGGGGGGACAGAGGGACCCCCAGAATAATAGCGGGAGAGACCACTTCCGTTTTTGGAATTCCTCGCACAGGCATAAGAGCCACAGGACTACTGAGGGCTGAACCATTCTTTCTCGCTTTTCCACTTAGCAGAAGGAACAGTGACTTGCAAAATAAACAGCCTCCCTTCCCACGCATCCTGCCACTTACGTCCCAGAACCCCCCCCCCCCCCCCCCCCCCCCCCCCCTCCTTGCAGCTAATCCAAGGCCTTGGTGTTAAGATGGTGCTGTGGTGTATCTTACCTCTCCAGAGCCTCCAGCCGCATCCCTGCTAATCGCTTCACTCTGTGACTGTCTGGAAACTGCCTTTTCAGCTCCTGTAGGCAACTCTACACAAAAAAGAAACAAAAACGTGGGGTTGACCATGCGAACATTTAACTTTTCAAAACAGACTCCACAAACAGGTTTTCCAAACCTTCTTTATGTCTGCCAGTGGTTTGTCATACAAAAGTCCTGCTCTAAAGTCATGGTATAAGTTGAGCTAATATGAGTATTAACCAAAAACAGCTTAGCAGAATTGATATAAGATAAATATTAATAATATATACATTTCAAAATGACTACCAAAAGTTTTTGAAAGAAGTCTATTCTCAACAAGGCTGAATTTATTTGATTAAAAAACAGCAAAAACTGTAATGTTGTGAAATATTAGTTATAATATTAGTTATACTTCTGTTTTCTATTTCAATATATTTTAAAATGTAATTTATAATATTCGTCAAGCAGACACATTAAAGGTATTCAAACACCAAATATACACCATAAAATTTGTCCTTACCCTGATGATATACTACTATATTTGCAAGACCCCTCATTTTCATTACAAGAAACAATCAAACTCATGAATTCATTCTCAAATATCTCTGAATACACAATTAACTGGAGTAAATATGCTATCCTTTCATTACATTCAAACAACTTGGATGTGACATCCCAGACACTACCTATCCCTCTGTGCACCGATTACATCACATATTTAGGTATTAACATTTCCCCCAGATTGTCAGAGCTGTTTGGACTCAACTTTACCCCATTACTTAAAACGATAGATGATGATCTTCAACGCTGGATGAACTTACCACTATCCATTATGGGCAGAATATCAATAGTTAAGATGACTATACTTCCTAAATTAAACTATTTATTTACAAAGATACCTTCAGAACAACCCACCCTCGCCTGGTTTAAATCGCTAGTTTCAATCATTATCAAATTCTACTGGAAAAATAAGACCCCAAGAATTAAATTGACTACCCTACAGAAACCAAAAACACTAGGACTGGAAGCCCCACATTCTACCACTACTTTCTGGCCAATCAACTCCAAAATATATACGTACAAATGGACTCACCCTAACCCATCAATAAACACTTGGCTAATGTTGAACAAATAATTTGTAAGGACATTACCATTTCAGAATTACCATTCTATGGTAAGGCAATAAAAAAACACCACTGTTTCAAAACCCCAACAATAGCAACGACTCTGAAACCCTGGTGGAAATTCCATCAAATCACAAATGCTCCTCTTGCACCATCTAAACACACCCCCATCTGGAATAACCCAGATTTTATAGTTAACAAGAAGCCACTCAACTTACGCACATGGGCAGAAAAGGGTATCACACCACTTATCTTTCATAATAATAAAAGTACCATTTCCCCACTTGGTTCAGAAATATGGCAGTGGGAGTAATTGTTTTTTGGAATACTTACAGATCAAATCATCTATTCAATCAAGAATCGACACTCAGACAATTAACCTTTACCTTCCGCCCTCAATTTCAGAGTTGATTAATTTATCCTCTTCAAAAAAACTACTTTTCAAAATATACAGAATGATATTAAAATCAGAGAACACATTAAGCCTACCAACTGCTAAATGGGAATCAGACCTATCCATTACTCCCAACGCAGCTTTTTGGACACAAATCTGCAAAAATAACTTTATATTATTCTATTTATACAGAACATTTTATTTATTTATTTATTTATTTAAACCAGGACGGTCCCATTGAGATACAATATCTCTTCTACTGGGGATAAAACATTTACACCGTTCTATAAAAACAAACTTTAGGATGTTTTTAAACAAAGCGAGAGATGGTACATATTTCATGTGTAGTATACCTTGAAGCTCATTCCATGCATAAGGAGCATAATTAGAAAAGATTTGTTTTCATCCATTGTTTTTGACTAGAACTGAATAAAAGGTTATTTTTTTAACAAAAAATAATAAAATAAAGAGAAATACTTAAAAGATTGGTATTTCAGCTGTTGTGATCAATAAAGTGAGCATGAAGCAAAAATAATAATTAAATTTATTTAAAGGAATAATGGTAGCATTTACAGTAAGGTTCATTAGTTCATATTAATGTATTAACAAACATAATTTAACTAATGAACCTTATTGTAAAGTGTTACCAAAATGATATTCAGTTTAAAGGTTATATAGACGATTTGGTTTTTTTTTTACTATTATTTCATATATCAGGCTTTACGGGGTTACCAACATCAACAAAATAGTGACATTACCTTAAACATCAGTCAAGAATAAATTCCTATATTTATTGCACCACAGCCTGAGTGACTATGCAAAGCCTGCTGGATTACAGAGCACTTGAAAATTATACTACACTCTCAGGGGTGATGAAATGTGGGCTTCATACATTTTTTTTCATCCACAGCATTCAAAACTTTATAGATCTACTCAAAAAAGTGTGATGTGACTAGTTTGACAAGACAATATTACAGCGAAGGTTTCTGCTAACCATAAAATGAAACCGTAACTTTCCTGTCCGTGGGTGCCATGATAAACAGGTTGGCCATACAGCTGTGAGGGAAGACGGGAAAAATTGCAAGTGACATGGTTGAGAATTCAGAACACTGCACAGCAGGATCCCACAATTCCACACTGGCTACTATAAAAAGCAGAAGCAGGATGCTACTTTTACCAGTTCTTTCCCACTGAGATGAACAGGCCCCTGTTTTTTTGGTTGTTGTTTTTTTCACACACTCATGACTTGGTAAGGTTATTGTCAAATCCAATGTTTTCCTGCTTAGGATGGAAAGTTTGCTCTGTGGCTTAGCCTGGCTGACCCATCATGCTCTCAGACGGTTTTTCCCGCTGTTTTCCTAGCTGCTGGTAAGAACCTCAGAAACTGACTACTGTAAGTGTCTCAAGTCAACCACGATCCCTGATTCCTGATCGCTGAAAATCATGCCAGATTTGAATCTCAAACCAATTATTTTTTCAAAAGCAACTGGGAAAACGTTGGATTTTCAATGAGCAAAAACAAAAACTTGACGAGTAGGGTGCCCAGTTGAATATATGAGAGAGTGCGAGAAAGTAACTTAAAGAAAACTCACCCAGGCCAGATCGTCACGACTGCAGTCCAACGCTGCGATCATCACCTGCTCGTAAATTATCCAAACTGAGCACAGGAGACAAACATAAAATGACACCATATTAGTAAGTCTATTTTTCAACATGGTAGGGAAGATGACAAATGAACATCTAAACCGCGTGAACTCCTTTTGAGCAAACTGTGACTTTCTTCTCTGTATCATTAGAAAAGACAATCTTTAGCGTCCGTCAACGACGCAGTTTGTCTTCGTAATCTCCGGGTGTGGGCGAGCTGGCAGGTCTCATGGAAACGGTCAGGAAATTCACGCCAAACAAAACGAAGTCGCTGAATTTTGACAAGAAAACCTTACCGTATTCATCAGTTTTATGTATCAGTTTTGTCAAACACCGCAAAGGGTGAGCGAATTTCACCCTCTATTCGTCATGACATGCGTTACGTGCTGAAATCACGCAGCTATCGCCATCTCGGCCCAAAAAGTGTGTCGTTACTTTGACAGATTACAGGAATTTTAAATTCCTGCAATTAAATGCTTAAGTCATTTCCAAGATGGCAATGTTTAACGTTCAACTGGCAATTGTAACAAAGCGAGTGGCTTTAGCTGCTCTATTTACCATAAAGAAAACTGATTAGTGGGCTTGGCTAATGGATCCAATTAATGAAATTAATGCTCCATGACAGACAAGTGTGTTTTGACAAGCATGCCCGAAGTCAATCGGCTGAATGATTTCAAATGTGCTAATTGAGAAAGAGCAATAAAATCCCACAGAACAAGAAAAAAACTGATATGCCAAAGCAAACAAACGCCTCAAGTTTTTTTGAGCTGTTTTTATGATTCCAAGTCTTGCTTTGATAATTACCATCTTGTTTCACAGCCAATTTAAGAGCTGGTTTCAATAAAAACAAGCTGTGTAAAGTATTTACCCTGCTCTTTAAGGACAGTAAGAATAATAATCACAAAAACAAAAAATAAAAGTTTCAGTAAGAAGTTGACATCATGCATCAATAAAACACAGACTTTAAATTTTAGACTTTTACTCATCTTTGCTTTATTCTTTCCTTAATTAGATAACAGGAGTTATTAGATAATAACGAAAATCATCGGGTTTTTTTGTGTGTTTTTTTAATTGCTTGTATGAGCATATGTATTGCAGTAAAAGCCTTTTTAAGGGCCGTTTGGTAACTTTGACTCTTTCATCGTTGTTTGCTTAGATTTCTCAAATAGCAGTGTTGTTATCTGATGAACAGCCAAAAGAAGTTTAATAATAGTTATTTGAGATTACATGTGGTTTTAAAATAATAATATGGACGAAGAAAAAAAAGCCTAAATTTGATTTGAGTAGAAAAGAGCCCAATTTCTCCAATTGGTAAACCGAAAATTGTCAACTATAGGAGTGAGCTTCAGCGCAAGTATGAAGGATTGGATCACCTCTGAAATAATGATTTTAGCTGAAGAGAGTCTTGGCTTTAGTGGCTATGTTTGACAACACGATTGCAGGACTTGTCTGGCTTAGAAACCCATAACTGACCAAAGCAAATAAATATTAAGCCATCTGAAATGTTTCTTCTGTTTCCACTTTAACCTCATTTTAATGTCAAGAGAAAAGCTGAAAAGTATTTTTGTTATCAGATCTTTAAAGACAAATTAAGACAGAGAAAGAAAAAAGAATTGGTGCTCTTTTCCATTTTCTGCAATAGTCATATTCAAGAGGTCAGATAACCGACTCAAAGACTTCAGCAACTTCATACACGGTATGTTTTTATAAATGTTTACAAAACCTATGCCAAAGAAATTGCTTATTTTGAGACAACTGAATATATATTTGTTCTCGCAAATTAGTGGATCCAAATACAGTGCTTAGCATAAGTGAACACACCCATGCTAAAGTTGACTAAAAAGAGGAATAAAAAAAATCATCTTTTGGAAATTTATCTTAATGCCTTAATTTAAAAAAAAAAAAGAGAAAATTCCAACCTTTAAGGACACCAATTTTCTTTGTGAATGAATAATGTATCGTAAATAAATAATTGTTCTTCCTTAAAATACATGTTGCATAAGTCAGGACACCCCTATGTTGAATTCCCATAGAGGCAGGCAGATTTTTATTTTTAAAGGCCAGTTATTTCATGGATCCAGGATACTATGCATCCTGATAAAGTTCCCTTGGCCTTTGGAATTAAAATCACTCCACATCATCACATACCCTTCACCATACCTAGAGATTGGCATGGGTCACTTTCCATAAGATCATCTCTCAATGCAAACCAAACCAGCTATCAGGCTAACTGAAATAACACCATGCCAATCTCTAGGTATGGTGAAGGGTATGTGATGATGTGGGGTTATTTTAATTGTATTTTAAGGAAGAATATTTATTTATTTATGAAACATTATTCATTCACAAAGAAAACTGGTGTCCTTAAAGGTTGGATTTTTCCTCATTTTTTTAAATTAAGGCATTAAGATCAATTTCCAAAAGAAGATTTTTTTTATTCCTCTTTTTAGTCAACTTTAGCATGGGTATGTTCACTTATTCTAAACACTGTACTGAAGCAAAAGCACTTAAAAAAACAAATCTGATATTTAATTTTAAAATTTGCCATTAACTGCTTATTTTCAAATGACTATGCAACTATATTTCCACCACTGAACTTTTGTTACTCTGACTGTTCTAAAGACCGACTGTTCTCTAGTCACTTAGTGAGGTTTATCTATATTATTATTTTTTTAATTAAATAAAGTTTTTAGTGAAAGTAGTTTAAAGAGTGATTTTAAAAACAACTTCTCAGCGAGTGTTTTATCTAACATTTTAAATAGCAAACCCTTTACAAGAAGTTGCACTCTAAACTCATCTTCCTTAAATCACTTCTGCAACTGCCATCAAAGCATAGCTCTTGTAACTGACAATTACTGTCAGACTTAAGATCACCTGCTGTAGGAAATGTTCCTATAAACTGTCTAATGGGAATATGACCTCAATGTTTTGTTAGGACTATGATGGTTCCATGCAATAAAAAGTTATAGTTTCAGCCTAAGTATTTGTTAAATATCTGTCAGTTATCCTGTTGAAGGGCTGCACTTAGTGTCCATATGTGTATAAGAAACGTGTCTGATCGTAGTCACGCAGACATCACCCTAAACCGGTCCAATTATAAAAACCTTTAACTCTAATAGGGATGGGACGGTATGAAAATTTCATATCACGATTATAGTGACCGAAATTATCGTGATTATCAATATTATCACGGTTTTGTTAAAACAAGATGAAACTGTTAAAAAAGAACTGATGCTCACACTGAAAACATTTCAACAAGTTTAATATTTGAGAATCAACAAACAACAAATAAAACAAGCAGCTCTATGCACTTTTTAAAGCAAGATTCTATTCTGTGGCATTTTGATTTTCTTCCTTATGATGACCGTCGTCAAAAGCAACATATTATAACAGCGCACATCCATGTATCACAACGGACGCGCGTTCTCATTTCATTCAAATACAACTTGTCACCTTGCGTCTCCGTTTTTGATTGTATTGAAAATGAAATCAGAGTTGATTTATTGTTTACAGAATTTGATAATATTGTTGTGATCATATTGTCTGGACGAGTTTTGTACGCTAAATGGATTTAACAGCTAAGAAAAGAGACATTAATCTCTATTCAATAATTATGTGGTAAAAAAAAAATCGTACAATGAATATACATTATTATCTCTTAAATGTCACTCTTAATAGTCTTGTTTGGACTTATTAGTTCGACTTTGGCTCAAAGCCACTTGCTGCGAACTTTTCTTAGCGAAAGCTTCAAGTTTATTTCAAGTGAGTGAGATAAAATATGTCAACTCAAAACAACATTTTGTGCCCAATTATTTCCCAGACGTAGTTTTAGTATTGAGATCAAAGTTAACTTGCCATGCATTCGCTACAACAGTGGATGATGGTCACACAAGACGACTCGGCAGATTTGAAGTGTTTACCTCTATCACTGTGACTTTTTTTGTGCATGTTCTGCAGACAGAGTGACCATCCTCGATTAAGTTTCCCTCAGGATTTTTGTAAATGCCAAAATACGACCACACCTCAGATTTGGTCCTCTTAAAAGGCTGAAAAATCTCCCGAAGACGGTCACTGCCTTCCGCCATTCCTTCTCCAATAAAAAAAAAACCCAACATTGCACGCCTGCGTCAGACTGTTGCTGGCTGGAGAGGATTTATAGTGAGTTATTAAAATCGCGATAATCAAACACGGTTTTAATGATAATTGAATTCTAAACGATATTACTAACCGTCAGTACATTTTATCGTGGTTTATAGTGAAACCGGTAATCGTCCCATCCCTAAACTCTAATTAACGAAGGAACTTCATTATTTATTACTTCTTATAAGTTTGCTTTTGTTTAGTGTAATTGTACTTACTGTCATCTCCAAGTTTAGACGCATGCTCATTAATCAGCTCTTCGCCGACATCCACAATCTGCTCACTGTTCCTGTAATTCTCTTCTCTCCACTTACGGAGTTTGTCACGCATCTCTGAAATGCAATAAAGAAACACATTAGCCCTTGGCTGAAACTTTATCACTTATTTATTTTCATCATCCATCAATTATTTATTGAGGATATAACTTGTACTTTCTTTATTCATCTTCCTACTTTTTAAAAAGTAGTTTCCTGACTACTATACTTTGTATAACTTAAATTAATCAACTTTTTAGAACGGTCTATATAAGAATAAAACAATTATAATGATGGCATGTTCTGATAATGGTGTCAAAACAGCTAAAAGGACAAAACAAATCTAATTAATTACACATCTAACTTAAAATTAAAGGCACAAAGTACATACAGTGGGGAATAAATGTCTGAGAACATTAAAGAAAATACTTATATTTAGCAATTTCCCCATTAGAAATCAAATAATCAGAAAAAACATAAGCGAAAAGCTGTATAGAAAAAACTGTCATTGTCTTAACATTTGATATTTACTAGTATTTGTTTTTCTTTAATGACAGTCAGCATTATTTAAGAAACCAAGTTGTGGGACATGTTTTATCTCATGTTTAAAGAGTCAAACACATATAATATCATATCAGTTGTTAATAATGTCAGGTAGCCAAAGTTAGTGTTGTAGGTACTTTTAACGACATTATAAAAACAACAAGAGATGATGACAATCTCAGGAGAACTGAATAATTCTTTATTATCTGAATGTAACGTTAGATGACAACATCAATATGACAAATCACTGACCAGACAGACATAAAAAAACAGAATACTCCGCTTGTATTTCAACATGGCAATTTCTATAAAGCCCAATATGATAGTTAAATATAGATTGCAACCTAAACACCGTAATCCATTATATGAACATACAATTATGTCTTTCTATAATAGAGATTTTGTTACTAAACTGTAACGTTACAGAAGCTAACTGGCTACATAGATCGCCACTTGTAGTCTTTAATGAAAATCACCAAAAATAAGGCATTTAGTTCGCAGATCTTTACAAAATGCTCAACTTGGGTGACGGTTGCATGACAACAGATAAATATTGAATCAACTAATAACCGCTGTTAACGAAAACAAAGTCATTTACCTTCCCAAGTGACATCGTACAGCTCTGATACAGACGACATGTTTTCTTAGCTCCGCCTCCTGTGCGCTGAATGGTGGGACGACAGTGACGTCAAGAGCGAACGCTGTGAGAAGGGTCATTAAAGGGCAAAGGCCAAATCCCAAATCCAGACACTTTGAATTCAAACATTCCAAACATACATGATATTTTTTTTCTTACATAGAGGACAATTAACTATTATTAAATACGAATTAAAAAAGACGAATTAGCCTACTATTAAAAGAAAGATAATAAACAGTTTAAAGATATATTTATAAAACCCTAACCCAATCTGCCGATCAAAGATCAGTGGCAATTAAATAATTATAAATAATCTATTCATTATTTAAACAGTTCGTATGAATAATAAATAATATATAATAAAATAAATAATCATAAATAATGGTTTCTAATGTTTTCTTTGTTTTATCTACTAAACTTAATTGGATTTGGTAATAAAAGTTTATTACCAAAGAGAGTCTTCGTAGCATTTCCAAAGGTTATTGTGGTTTTATATGCTGTGTCTATTTTCTCTCTCTATGTGCTCAATTGGTCTCTTAGGAGCTGTGGATCTGGCTCAGTCAGCGTGTGCGTTTACTCTGCTGTGTTACCACAGTGCATTCACCATGGACTCAGCACATGCTTGTTTAGAGCAGCACAACCTATATATCTTGATGTCGTTCCAATTGTGGCTGCTTGGGCATTGTCAAATCTTTACCAATGTTTTTGTTTTCTAAAGGACACTATTAGCATTTAAAGCTCCAGTAGGTAACATTTGTAAACAAATATTTGTTAAAACTGTCATTATGTCCTGAAAGTAGAATATGAGACAGATAATCTGTGAAAAAAATCAAGCTCATCTAGCTCCTCCCTGTGGTCCTACTGCCATTTGCAGAAATACACCGCTCCCGGTCAGAAACAACCAATCAGAGCCAGGAGGAATGTCTTAGGAGTGTCAATCATGCTCGTGTACGCGCTGATCACCCCTCTCCTGCACAGCGCGAGCGCGTACCGTGTTCTTGACTCTCCTGTTCGAACTCGTTCATCCAAATGAACGAGTCTTTTTTCGAGTCATTTCGTTCATTCAACGAACCTAATGACTCGAAAAAAGATTCGTTCATTTGGATGAACGAGTTCGAACAGGATCACAAACGTGCGTCACAGAACAGAGCAAGGCGAGCATTTGTGCTTATAAAACTTAAAGTTTTTTATTTATTTTTGAAATGATCGATCGTTTCGCTAGATAAGACCCTTATTCATCGTCTGGTATCGTTTAAAGCCCTTTGAAGCTGCGCTGAAACTGTCGTTTGGTCCTTGAAACGTTTGTGTCCTATTGAAGTCCATTATATGGAGAAAAAGCCTGGAATGTTTTCATCAAAATCCTTAGTTTCTTTTCGACTGAAGAAAGAAAGACATGGACATCTTGGATGACATGGGGGTGAGTAAATTATCAGCAAAAGTTTTTTTAAAAAGTGAACTAATCCTTTAACGTTATCTTAGTAGCTATTTATAACTTATAGAAAGAGTGCCAGGGCTCTCAAGACACACGCATTTCAACCCGTTCACACGCTCACACGCCACACCTTGTATTTCTCACGCTGAGGAGTAAGGGAACTTGTCCCGCTACACAATTAATGGACGAGATGCAGGCAAACGGAGGGAAGTTCTCTGCCGAGTTCTTAGCATCTGTCTCGAGTTATACAGAGTTAAATGCTAGCTACCAGCCAATCAGAAATTAGAATTAGTTGTTTCCAGGTAAATTATGTGTTCCCGCTGCAAGCACGTTCGTTACTAGACAACACGCGCACACACGGAGTGGAAGTTGAAAGAGCACGATCTGATGAATGCGGTTTGCGGACATCTTCATTTAGTTTATTTTTTTTAGCATTTTGATTTTACGATTCCTGGACGATATCTGTGATTTGAATTGAATTGAATCACAGAATTGTGATCAAAGACAGTGAGAGCTGATGTTGAGGAGTATAGCCAAATTCGTGCTAAATTATTGTTGATGTATTCAAAAACTCTCCAACTGCTTTTAAAGGGGTCGTCGGATGCAAAATACACTTTTATAAGGTATTTGCAAATAAATGTGTCTTTGCAGTGTGTGGACACAATCACCATGCAATGAAAAAAATCCATTCACTTTTTTTTAATCCTCAAAAAGCCATAAAGTTGTTGCTCATTATCATTTAAAGAGACATGCACCGAAACGGGTCACTGTTTTTGAGGAGGTAAAAAGGGTGTTGTTTTACACAACCATTGAGAAATTTTAACCAAAGTATGTTACAAACTTTACATGAAGACCCAAAAGAATCATACCAACTTGTGGAAAATGGGCATCCGATGACCCCTGTAAAGGTGACCGGTTGTACATGCTCAGGGCAAGTTATGACACAATGTTATGTACATTGAGCACTGATGTTCAGTTGGCTTGTTTGGGGTCAAATTTATTTTTTATTTTTCAATAAATTTGTATTTTTTAAATATAACTATTTATTTTATTTGGATGAATTTGTCTTTTTATCAGATTTAACAATTGTTATAATTTCCATTTGTGCTGGTCAATTATGAACAATAGGCAAAATTGAACTGCTAGCAAAAATTTAAGCGAATTTGGTTGGGTCGAGGGACCGCTGCTGCAAATATTTGGGTGGCTCCTCCCCTAAATCTCACTCTAAACTTTTGATAAAACTTGAGAGCCCTGGAGTGCAACCTTATAAAGTTACATGTATTGCAAAATACATAATGATTTGAGGACCAAGTTTGTAGTCAAAGTATGGGCAGGTCATAGTCAATGTAAAGCATATTGTTGATGTTTCGTCCCTATTAGTGAATGTTCCATAACTGTTTATAATCCGCCGTCATCGGTGGTCCTGCTTACTAGCCTGCGCGTTCACGGCAGGCTCCGCTGTGGGGGAGGAGCTGTGGAGGGAGGGCTGTAGCGCAGCAGAGAGCAAGGGGGTTGGACCTGTAAGTTGTGCTTGTTCAAATTTTCAGGCTAAGTCAACATTTTCTCAAAACTCCCTACTGCAGCTTTAAAGGGCACCTAGAAAATGTCATCCTCTCTGCAAAAGACAAAAGCAAAACACTTGTACGGTTCATTTTGTTCACTAATGACTTGTGGATTTATAATTTCAAAACCATCTAGATGACAGTCACTTGATAAGGCTTATTTCTGGAATGCTTTAACAACCACAGTAAAACACAGAGACTTCAATACTTGGTACACAATATACAATCATGGTAACATTCGATGGATCGTTTTTGAATATGAATGTGTCATTTTGAGTAGAAAACGACCAGATGTCACAAAATGGCAAGTTACTAAACCTAACAACAAAGCAATGATGAAACAGTGGAAATACAGGTGGAAAACGGCGAAAATCAAACTAATTAATCATTCAACCCCTAGTGCATGATGGGTATCAGAAAAGTTGAGACGGTTTTAGTTAACTTTATAACGTTGATATTTACGCTTTAATTTCTACAAGCTTGAAGTTTGTGGTCGAAGAAAGTTTAGCTTTACCATCACAGAAATAAATTAAATGTTTGCCATCAAAGACATAAATTGAATTGTTTTAAATTGTATTAGTATTACCGAAAATTACTGTTATTGCTGATTTTTTGTTGTTGTATCAAATAAAAGCAGACTTGGTGAGTAGGGATTTTATACTGAAACTCAAATCAAATCAAACTTTTGAACAGTACTCTTAGTGTATGTAATATGTTTCCAGTTGTGTGAAAGTACTCCATCTTTTTTCATAATAATGTAGCTTTTCCAGTAACTATAGCTGCTTTTTCCAATGAGGTGTAGTGCGAACAAGCTGTTGTATTGTTAAAAATCCTCTTTATGAATCGGTTCATCCTAAACAGTCCTTTCTTTCTCATAAAAATTCCAATTTTTTTGGAATAAATTAATTTTTTAAGGTGAAAAAATAAATAAATGAATGAAACATTCACAACAAGATCAATAACATATATTTTGAAGACACCTCATTTTCACAGTTTCTACAAGCTCCTGACAGGCATCAGATTCACTTACAACTGTCCACGGGAAGTGAGGAAAAAGGTAGCACATGCTGTGTGTTTACTTTGGAGCTCCGCTTCTCGCCAGAAGTGTCACCATAAGGAGAGATCAATACCAGCATTTGAAAACCGAAATTGTGCTGCTTAACTACTGTGTGTGTAGTTTTCCGTGCCTTTGGAGCACCACATGTGACATGAGGGCACATAGACCTGTGTTTCCTGCTTTCACAGAAAGAGGGCATTCTCTGAAATGCTCTGTTCAGACATTTTATTTTGATTTCTGACAGAAGTAGTCAAGGCTACAGATCTCTGACACAAGCAGTTCTAAAGATGCAAATTGGAGCAATGGGTGAGGTGTTCTGCGGCTTTAAACGGCCGCCACATTTTTCCAGCCCTCTTTTTTTCAAGCAATATCTTCCAATTACAGAAAATGAAGGCAACAGTATTTGCTTTGAAAGCAAATCTCGACCCCAGTCTGACAGGATCGCTTTCAATCTTAGACAAATCATACATGACTTCAACTGTGTGCCTGGATTGTTGTAATGAAGTTTCTTCCATGGTACCTTTGACCTCTAAACCTGGACATTGTGGCAAATCCCAATTATTTCCCCAGAGGCACCAGAACACAGATACATTTTACTAACATACATATACACTAACAAGTGCATCACACATCTCTTTTTCCAGTGCCAAGAATAAAATTAAGCTCTCAATTGACATAAAACCTGGCCTAAAAGTGTAATTGCTCATGGAATGTCTGTCAACACATGAACAGCATTACATGTGGCTGGATAAGGTTTAGGGATGTCGTTCTTTCTCATTAAATTAAATTCAAACTGGGTCTCAAATGACACTAATGGCTCAAGTTATAAAATATAGATGTGAACTATTACCCTATATTTTTTTAATTGGATGAATGAACTTTTTTTCTTTTCAGTATACAGTGTGAAAATGAAAATGGGCAGTTGAAGAGTTATTTCTTCCTGATTTGACTCTAAAATGACTTTCATTGATGTAGCCCAATGAATTCTTGTTGATATATTTAACTTAAATAAAGCTCATTTAGTATTAAACATTAAATATTTTTTTCCCTTTTGCTGTAATACAAATGAGGCGTTTCAAATTTACATGGTGAGCATTCTGAGCAAACAGCAATTCTTAAATAATATCACATTAAATTTGCAAAGACATAAAACGGCACACACAGTCCTGAACACCTAGTACATAACACCTTTCTGATATTACCAGATAAGTTAACAAATCTGACACCCATTTAACAACATTGTAAATAAAACCGGCAAACTGCCCTAGTGTATGCTGGGAAGAGGGTAAATGGGACTGAACCACAATATATATATACAGTATATTCAGTGTAGGGTCATAATGATCATTATAATAATTAATCATTTAAATTTTAAATGATAAAATTGTTCCTGAAAGTTGTAGGTTGTCAGAATGAATAATAAAAAAAAGAAACAAAACAAAAATAATAATAATAAAGTAAAATATTAACTTAATCTATATATACTGTAGTGTCTAAAAGTGTTTATTTTTAATGACCCTACAAGTTCGATTAAACCATCAAAATATGAGGAAAATGTTTTAAATTTGAGGGAAGAACAAAACACTGAACTTGATTAAGGTACATTTTTAGTAAACTACAGCAACAGGGTTTATTTTACTATTCAAAAAAATGCATAATAACAAAAAGCTCATATAGGTAAAAGCATTTAAACCATAATCACATAATCAATGAATAATATTTTGTTGGTTCTCTCTTGTTTTAGCATGCTCATCATTTCCATGTATGGCAGCATGGCCAAAAACTATGTCCAAACAATTAATGCTTTGAAAAAAAAGTCTCCAAAATATTTGTTGTGACTACGAAATATGAATGTGCTTGTAGTCTTGGTTCGCGATATCTCCCCAAAAATTTACAGACACATTTACTGGAGATGTGATTGTAGAAAACAAAGGCCTGTTGAAAAGCTATTGCATTGTCTCTCTACACTCCAACATGTGCTCTAAAGCTGTAAAACCACAACCAAAGAGCACCTCATTTAAGCTGACAGCCTGGAAACCTTTTTCCTGTTGTGAAATACTTCTTAAGCTCACGACAATGCACATTATTCTACGTCCTCAATTGGAACACATTTCGTTTAGCAAAACACTTCCTGACACCGAATGGGTCACGCCTCAGTTGCCCTCAATATGTGGGAGCAATAGAGCATGACCCACAACTCACCCATGCCACTGTCACTCTTTGGACTCGGTCCGTATAAAGATGTTTTAGAGTCTTCCCATGTGTCTTTTGGGGTTAGCAAAGCACAGCCACATCAGACACGATACAGGACACCTACTGTATAGCAACGCCGAAACAAAGGAAGGACTGTTGTCACCAGCTCTGTAAACAGTAAGCACAATTACGAGAAACCGCTGGAAATACAGCTTGTTTTTATAGCACGTCTGTAATTTCCTCAACTTTACTCTGGCGGTGAAGAGCAGCCGAAGCACAATGATTTCACAAGACCACTGCTTGATTTTTTTCACAGAAATAATTCTATCCAAAGTTGCAGTATCCAAAGTAGCGGCGGTCTGGCCCTTCTCTGCTATTGTTGCAACTGAAGACGTCTACGTCCTCAGGGGTTCGGCAATCATTTGAGGTTTTGGTGCATTAAAAAATGCAAAGTTAGCACCATTTCATTTTCATTTTTAGCTGCTTCATATTTGCCTCATCTGTGTTATTTACAAGGCATGGCCATCAACGTTTATAATCAAATTCATATTGTCTTTTTCTCAATCTTAGCTTTAACCCATGTCCTTTTATTACAGATTTTTCACACATCATAGGACAAAGTGTTGCGAGAATTGTTCTATATGCCTTAATCAATATAATAGCTATCAGTTTTTGCTCATTAAAAATGTTATAAATAACTACTTAAAAATATGCACTACCAATCAAAACTTCTGTAAGATACAGAACATACTGTACGATTGTTTAATGATTTAAGAAAAAATTCTGTTTAGTTGATCAAAAATACAGTAAAACATCAATATTGTGAAATATTACTACAACATACTCCAGTCTTCAGTGTCACATGATCACTCAGAAATGATTAAAGTATGCTGATTTGATGCTCAGAAAACAATTCTTATTATTATCAATGTTGAAAACAGTTGCACTGCTTAATTTTTTGTGGAAACCACGATACTGTCATGGATACACCAGTTTCAGCGCCAGACTTCTTCTTGGCCGCTGAACGCCAACGTCGCATCACCAGTAGTCTGTGTCTGTACTGTGGATCCTCCGGCCATCAACTCATCTCCTGAAATATACTCCAGTTATCCTCACTTACCAACAACGATCTCTTCCAGCGCAAGCGCTAATTGATTCTGGTTCCGCGGGCAAACTTCATTTCCCTATCGACTCTGCAAAGGCTTCAGACCTGTAAAAAACCCATTCCTCAGACTCTCCGTGTGTAATCCATCCTGGGGAAACCGCTCGGTCGTGGGCGGATCGGGCATAGCAGTCCCATCGTTTCCATGAAGATCGGCTGTCTACATGAGGAGGACATTCCGTTTCTGGTGCTGGAGGGCTCTACTGCAGAGATCATCCTGGGACGCCCGTGGCTGGAACTCCACTCTCCTAACATCCACTGGTCCTCAGGTGAGATATTGCAATGGGGAGATGATTGCTTAAATCGGTGCCTGCACTCCGTCAAGAAGGTTCCTCGTTCATCATCCACTTCGGTTCCTGATATCTCCATCTGTCGAAAGTCCGCCTACCGACAAACTCCCTGAGGTACCAGTCCCTTACCAGGCATTCCAGGATGTCTTCGACAAGCAACTAGCTACCAAGCTTCCACCTCATCGGCCATGGGACTGTGCGATCGACCTGCTGCCTGGGGCGGTGCGGTGGCGGTGCGCGTGGTAAAATTTACCCACTGTCCATCCCGGAGTAGAAGGCCATGGAGGAGTACATCGAGGAGGCACTCCGTCAGGATTACATCCGGCCATCCACGTCCCCTGTCGCTTCCAGCTTCTTCTTCGTTGGCAAAAAGGACGGAGGCTTGCACCCCTGTATTGACTACCGGACTCTCAACAACTCCACTGTCAAATTCCGTTATCCCCTTCCTCTGGTCCCAGCCGCTTTGGAACAACTCTGTGGTGCTCGCGTCTTCACAAAACTTGACCTTCGCAGTGCCTACAATTTAATTAATTACCCCAGCAGGCCACT
This sequence comes from Siphateles boraxobius, assembly GCF_051911475.1. Taxonomy (NCBI): domain Eukaryota; kingdom Metazoa; phylum Chordata; class Actinopteri; order Cypriniformes; family Leuciscidae; genus Siphateles; species Siphateles boraxobius. Next base: position 14,793,605 of record NW_027509195.1, read on the forward strand.
ATGAATATAGGGTCATGCCCTTCGGACTGTCCAACGCTCCCGCGTTCTTCCAAGGGTTCATGAACGAGATATTCCGAGACTACCTACATCAATTCGTCATCATCTAAATCGATGATATTCTCATATACTCAGCCAACCTATCCGAGCACCACCACCAGGTCCAGTCTGTTCTCCAGCGTCTACGAGATCATCATCTCTATCTGAAGTTAGAGAAGTGTGAGTTCCATCAGGAAACCATCCACTTCCTTGGTTATGTGATCACTCCACACGGCATCACCATGGACCAGAGGAAGGTGGAAGCTGTCTCCAACTGGCCACAACCCACAAATACTAAAGAGTTACAAGGTTTTTTTGGGCTTCGCAAACTTTTATCGCCGTTTCATCAAAGGATTCAGTCAAATCAGTGCACCTATCACTTCACTTCTAAAGAAAGGGCCAAGTCTCTGTCCTGGACCACCGAAGCCACCCTTGCCTTTGAGAAGCTCAAAGCCTCCTTCAGTTCCGCTCCTACCCTAGTCCATCCCTATCCTGACCTTCCGTTACTCGTCGAGGTGGACGCCTCCACCACCCTAGTCCATCCCAATCCTGACCTTCCGTTTCTCGTCGAGGTGGACGCCTCCACCACCGTAGGGTAGGCGCGGTTCTCTCTCTGCGGCGGAGCAGAACTATGACATCGGAAACCGAGAACTGCTGGCTATTAAACTCGCCCTGGAGGAGTGGAGACACTGGCTGGAGGGAGCAAAACATCCATTCGACGTCATCACCGATCACCGCAATCTAGAATACCTCCGAGATGCAAAGAGACTCAACACCCGTCAAGCCCGCTGGTCACTATTCTTCACCCGATTCAATTTCAAGGTTACCTACCGCCCAGGAGACAAGAACATCAAGGCTGACTCTCTTTCCCGTCTATACCAACCTGATAACATCACCTCCAACCCGGAACCCATACTCCCTCCAGCCTTGGTTGTCAGTTCCATACAGTGGAGCCTAGATGACCACATCACCGATGCCACACGATCAGAACCTGCTCCGCTGGGAGGTCCTGGGGGACGGACCTACGTTCCCACTCGTCTGCGTCTGTCCCTCATGGACTCAGTCCATACATCTCCGGGCTCTGGACACCCAGGCAGCCAACAAACTCTCTCGCTCATCCAACAACGCTACTGGTGGCCCGATATGACCCAGGATGTCTCCCGGTAAGTGAGGGGCTGCTCAGTCTGTGCCATCGCCAAGGTTCCTCGTCGCCTACCAGAGGGAAAACTAGTACCACTTCACTTGGACTTCATAACCGACTTACCTTCTTCAGATTCCCATACATGCATCCTGGTTGTAATTGATCGATTCTCTAAAGCCTGTAAACTCATCTCTCTACTTGGTCTACCCACTGCCTTCGAAACTGCTTAAAACACTCTTGAATCAAATATTCCGTCACTTCGGCATACCTAAAGACATTGTATCTGACCGTGGACCTCAGTTCATTTCCCGTGTCTGGAAGGCCTTCTTCAACCTCTTGGGGGTTTCAGTCAGTTTAACCTCTGGTTACCATCCACAGTCCAACAGCCAGACTGAGCGGAAAATACAGGAGATCGGGAGATACCTGCGGTCATATTGCCACGATCATCAGGACTGCTGGAGCCGTTATCTTCCCTGGGCAGAGTATGCACAAAACTCTCTCCAGCAATCCACCACAGGACTCACGCCCTTCCAGTGCATACTTGGCTTCCAGTCGCCCCTGTTTCCCTGGTCAGGAGAGCCTTCCGACGTTCCAGCAGTCCACCACTGGTTCCAGGTGAGCCAGAGGGTCTGGGACTCAGCACATGTCCATCTGCAAAGGGCTGTTCGGAGAAACAAGAGCCAGGCCGACGCAAGACGATCTGCTATGCCTCTATACCAACCGGGACAAATGGTCTGGCTCTCCACCATGGACATCCGTCTCCCACAGCCCTGCCGTAAGCTGAGTCCCAGGTACATCGGTCCGTTCGCCATACAGAGGCAGATCAACGAGGTCACCTACCGGTTGTCACTCCCTGCTCACTACCGTATCTCACCTTCATTTCACGTGTCCCTACTCAAACCCTACACTAATCCTCTCACTCCTTCTTCCCCAGGGTCTGGTGCTGAGGACGTACCTCCTCCCTCTCCTCCCGTGGACCCTGAGGACGAAAACATCTACCGGGTCGACGACATCCTAGACTCCCGTCACGGATACACCAGTTTCAGCGCCAGACTTCACTCCGCCCACTCGTTCAGCCTCACCCGAATTCTAATCACCCGCACCTGTCATCACCACCTGTCTGCAATCCGCATTCACTTCAACCACAGCTTAAAAGCCACATCAGTTCACATTCACAGTTGTCTGGTCTCATCATTCCACACGACAACCTGACTATCACCAAGAAACTCTACCAACCTGTGGTTTACCTACCTGCTGTGCTACTTACCCGTCTGCTACCTCGATCCCGCCTTCCTCTCCTGTCCGGTCCATCTTCAGCGTGTCCTCCATCAGCCTTCGACCTCATCTTCTACACCATCAGATAAGAGACTTAGTCAACCATAACGTTACCATCCATATAATCATCTGACTTCAAACCTGCTACTCACCTGCCGTATCTGTCCCCGAGTGCATTTAAATAAACCTCTTGTTAACTTCACCTGTTTGTGTCGTTCTGATTTGTGACAGATACGTTGATGAATAAAATTAACAAGAACAGCCTTTATTTGAAATAGCAATGTTTTGTAACATTATAAATGTTTCTACTGTCACTTTTGATCAATTTAATCACCCTTGCAGAATAAAATAATTAATTTATTTTAAAAATAAGCGTACTGATCTCAAATTTGCATGACATCAAAACTGACCCTATTTACAATCTGGTATTTCAGCATCCGGTCAGTTACAGATGGATATACAATCAAATTCATCCCTACATTGTTTATTGAACATGCAGCTTCACCCTGAAATATATCACATTATGGAACTATGAGTTGAAAATAACATTCACAAAAACTTTAAAATGATGTAGGCTACTATTCACACACATAAGATGAACTAATGGCCTGATAAAAGTTTTTTTTTTTTTTTGAATCAACAGGGACCCTTATAGACATAAGACAACATGAACAAACAAATGTACACAAATAACCCCCATTAGTGTATATTTTTGCTTCTGGAAAATAAAATAATCATGGCCAATTCAACAGAGGCAGAAATTTGATTTAATTTTATAATTTGCCAATTGAAAATTTGATTTGGCAAAAAAATACTTTAAAAAAAAGTGTATATATATATATATATATATATATATATATATATGAAATAGAATCATTTTAAATGCATTTAATTACGGTTAAGTCTTTAGTAGTAGAGGTTTATTTCAATCACGTTTTTACAATCTCTCAGATGCATTTTCACGCCCACAAAAACATTATTGGACATTCATCTTTTCCATTTAATCATTAAAGCGCTTAAAATGCAGTCTTGACATGAACTCTCAGAGCAAGCAATTGTGTTCTGGCTTACATATGCGATGCAGATGTTGTCTTGCTGTGCTCGTGCAATGGGAGGTTCTGTGTGAGTCTGCATTGTTTGCTCACCCCCTTGGCTTCAGAGATAACCCAAGTCCATTGGCATCAAATACAGTGCTGAAGAAGTCAGCATCGGACAAGGGATAAGGGGTCTGGGATGTTGATTTATTACTAGACACGTCCAAAGAGCAAGGTGATGCATATATAAAAAACAGGGAGGAAATAATTTACATTTATATCACTGGCACTGAGGCCCAGAGCGAAGGTTTTGACTTTGAGGCATCATGCATGGAGGCATTCGTCTTCAGAGGCAATTGATTTGGATTCATTTGATATAGCAATGAAAAGCAGCTGGAGACTTGTCTGGCAGTGTATTCCAATAAGGCAGCTATCACAGGGGAATGGTTTTTCATGAAAAGTTTGGCTTAGCCTACTATGTTTATAATTTTTCATTGCACATCGTGAATTGCATTGAGACGCTTAAAAAGAATTAGAAGAAAGAAACAGTTGGGCAATTGGGCTGTCAATATAGCCTAACATGTTAATTTAGTGCCATACAAAGAGAAATTCAAACTTAAATGTTGAGTTACCATTGTTATTCTTTTCAATCAACCCAGTGTCATCTACGACTAAAAACCACAACAGTTACAAACTGCTGTAATAGCCTATAGCCTACATCCATATGCTATTTTCATCAAACATCATGTAATGAGGTGGAGCTAGAATTTCTGTATTTGGTTGTGTTGTGAACTTTTTGCAGCATGTTTCTGTATTTGGTTGTGTTGTGAACTTTTTGCAGCATGTTTCTGTATTTGGTTGTGTTGTGAACTTTTGCAGTGCGTTTCTTTATTTGGTTGTGTTGTGAACTTTTGCAGCGTGCTTCTGTATTTGGTTGTGTTGTGAACTTTTGCAGTGCGTTTCTGTATTGGTTGTGTTGTGAACTTTTGCAGCGTGCTTCTGTATTTGGTTGTGTTGTGAGTATTTTGAGCACACATGTGTTGTGAAACCAATGAAGATGTTTTCTTAATTTGCGGGTGTTTTTCTATTTGCATGTGTTTTCTTCAGTTGCAGCGCGTTGAGCTCTCTCGGCCACCGTAGATTTCCAATTCGGGAACAAATGAATCTAAATAATGGACCTGTTATTTTGAATCAGACAGAAAGATTCACGAAACAGCCTCAAACTGGAACAATATCGAACTGTACGAACTGAAACGAACTGAAAACCGTTGTAGCCAGCCATAGCCTTCTTTAGGTTAGTGATCGCCTACTGCATTGTTTACCAGGGCTCAACACAAGGATTTTTTTCTACTGGCCCTGCCAAACAAAAACATGTGCAAATGATAAACTTCCGTGACGATGCGATGCATCGCTGGCCCAATCGAGCGAGGACACTTCCGTCAACTGGCCCCGCGCCATCGATCAGGCAGTCCTTATTGTCGATCTCTGTTAAAGCTGCAGTAGGGAGTTTTGAGAAAATGTTGACTTAGCCTGAAAATTTGAACAAGCATAACTTACAGGTCCAACCCCCTTGCTCTCTGCTGCGCTACAGCCCTCCCTCCACAGCTCCTCCCCCACAGCGGAGCCTGCCGTGAACGCGCAGGCTAGTAAGCAGGACCACCGATGACGGCGGATTATAAACAGTTATGGAACATTCACTAATAGGGACGAAACATCAACAATATGCTTTACATTGACTATGGCCTGCCCATACTTTGACTACAAACTTGGTCCTCAAATTATATATTTTGCAATACATGTAACTTTATAACGTTGCACTCTTTCTATAAGTTATAAATAGCTAGTAAGATAACGTTAAAGGATTAGTTCACTTTTAAAAAAACTTTTGCTGATAATTTACTCACCCCCATGTCATCCAAGATGTCCATGTCTTTCTTTTTTCAGTCGAAAAGAAACTAAGGTTTTTGATGAAAACATTCCAGGCTTTTTCTCCATATAATGGACTTCAATAGGACACAAACGTTTCAAGGACCAAATGACAGTTTCAGTGCAGCTTCAAAGGGCTTTAAACGGTACCAGATGATGAATAAGGGTCTTATCTAGCGAAACGATTGGTCATTCCAAAAATAAATAAAAAACTTTAAGTTTTATAAGCACAAATGCTCGCCTTGCTCTGTTCTGTGATGCACGTTCGTGATCCTGTTCGAACTCGTTCATCAAAATGAACAAATCTTTTTTCGAGTCATTTCGTTCGTTGAATGAACGAAATGACTCAGAAAAAGACTCGTTCAAAATGAACGAATCTTTTTTTAGAGTCATTTCGTTGTTGAATGAACGAAATGACTCGAAAAAAGATTCGCTTATTTGGATGAACGAGTTCGAACAGGAGAGTCACGAACGACGGTACGCGCTTGCGCTGTGCAAGAGAGGGGTGATCAGCGCGTACACGAGCGTGATTGACACTGCCAAGACATTCCTCCTGGCTCTTATTGGTTGTTTCTGACCGGGAGCCGTGTATTTCTGCAAATGGCAATAGGACCACAGGGAGGAGCAGCCAGAGGAGCTTGATTTTTTCACAGATTATCTGTCTCATATTCTACTGTCAGGACATAATGACAGTTTTAACAAATATCTGGTTACAAAAGTTACCTACTGTAGCCTTAACTCTGGTTATTTTATATGAAAACGTGTAATTAAAGGTACACATTCAAAGTCATCTTACTTGTAACACAATCAGGATCCACTGGAACTTAAGGTGCAGTAGTGTAGGCCTAAGGAAATTGTAAGAAAAAAGGTAGTGTTATGAAAGGACAAAGACATATTGATACGATCCACCTGTACACTAAAGGTATTTAAACTTCTGTAACTGTGTTTTAATATAATATACTAAAATGTTATGTTTAGTTAGTAATGTATAAAATAAACAAAATGGTAATATAATGTAATTATTTGTGATGAAATTAGAAATAAGACTACCATAGACGATTAGAAATATTTCTACCACAGTTTGCTATGGCAAAATACTATACCGGAAGCTTGTGTAGCACTGAGATTTTCTCCAAAAATACATATGCAGTCGTCTTGCATAAAGTCCAGTTGGAGTAGCCTATATATATATATATATATATATATATTAGTGCAATGGGGGTGTCCTTAGTCATTAATAGAAACTAAAATGGCATGTTTTGCTGTGAATTTTTTATTTATTTTTTACAAGCATTCAATCAAAATGTACTTTGTCCCTGGCATTTCCCCTCTTTTTCCCAGTGTGGGCCTACCATGGCTCCTCATTAAGTCTGCCTTCGTCTCTCCCAGGTTGGGCAGACTCGAGAGCGCCTGGCAGCAGAAGCCCACACAAAGGTGCGGAGAAACTGGCCAGACGCGGCTGCTGGACCACCCTCCAATCTTCCTCCCCCTGGCGGAGTCAGATAAGTAACAACAAGGGGTCTCCACTTAACAATAGTTCCCTGCAGTTAATGAGGGGCCTGCTGGGCCTTTTCTCCCATGAACTTCCTTTATCACACTCACACATAATATAAACATACAGTGAGGTGGTATAATACAATGTTCAGTGTTTTTTTTTTTAATGTATGTATGTATGTATGAATTAATTAATTAAGTGTGATATCTATGGAGGGCCAATTTACTCATTAATTAAATCATATTCTATTAAATAAAACATTAAATATTTACTTAATAATTCAAGTAATTTTTCCCTCTACATAACACAATGTTTGTATAATTAGTAAATAAATACATACACAAAATGCAATTTGTATTGCTTTATGTATGTATTTTTTTCTAATTGTGAAGTGGTATAAAACATTGTTTTGCTTTTATTTATTTATTTATTTATTTATAATTGTGGAGTGGTATAACAGTGTTTTCCTTTATTTATTTATATATAAAACTGGTATTTTACAATGTTTTATGTATGTATGCATGTATGTATGTATTTATTGTGAAGTCATATCACACAAAGTTTACAGGGTTGAACACAGCATTTGGTCGTGTAGAAATGCTAGCCTCTACATGTACTGCAACTGTCAAGTGTGATAGATTTAATACAAAATGCAGCAGTGGTTTTTACTTACAAGTCTTATGTAAGGTGCTGTTTTTTTATTTTGAGGCTTGAGGTTTATGATAGTGAAAGGAAGAAAGATGTCCATTTGTGCGTGTGCACTCAGAGTGGAATACTTAATTGTGCAAGTTATTATTTTTGTGGTCATACCCACCACTTTTCTCAGTTGGGATGGGTGCTGGAGCGTGGGTGTGCAGAATTCCCTCCGACGTGTTGTGGAGCATCTGCATAGTGTTGTTTCCAGACAGAAGAGTTGTAAAAAAGCAGCAACTACATCTGGGGCAATCAGAACTTTTCCTGCAAACATTTTATTGTTCACCACAGACATTTAAACCATCCATTTCTATCTACATAAACATTGCATTTCCAAAAACATCAAGAAAGATACATCTGCAAATATATTAATTGAGTCCCATTTTTACTTCAGATTTATTTGCAGCATTTTGGAGGGAAATATACCCTCAACCATGAGCTCATTCAACACTTCGTCAGTCAAATAAGGTTATAGAAATTTACTGTATAGGTTAGATTTAGGCCTCCTTTTAAAACACTGCCTTTACAGATCCAGAGGGATTTGGGTTTACTAACTTCATCCAATTGCAAATGCAGAGAGGCCTCTATTTTCCGGGGCAGTGGGTACGTTTCCCTCAAAGGAACATCAGCAATTTAATCACCTACTGTATAGTGCTCACAGTTTCCCGTGCATTAACAAAGCCAAAATTTTGAATGATTCACTGTAAAACACAGTTCCTCTTTATAAATGACTCTATTTGTGTTGAAATTAACTGTTAAGGAGGTACCAACGCCAAGATCACTTTTTTTGTGTGTGCCATTGCATTTGTACCTCTTAAATTATGGGACACCACCAGCGTCACCTTGAATTGAAATCTGTAGTCTGTTCTTCAAAGATGTTTTGGGGATTTTTGTTAGTCACTGTTTTTTTCTGTCTTTAACCACAGATATTAATAAGCAACGGTTACACGTTTTCTGGAGTATTAGCTAACGTGTCAGTCTTCAGGAACTATTATTCCTTCATTTCCACAGATGTCACCTCCGTTTCCACCTACATGTCACAAATAGGTTGCTTCAAAGGAATATGCACTCTAATATGTTTTATACATGTAGCTTAAATGTAAGTTTAAAACGGACATGCAAGAGAGCTAAAAGGTTACTTTTCATCACGCTCGCTGTCTCTGACTCTTTTAGCCTCAGTCTTGTTTGGTGGAGAGGGTAAACGTGGATTTTCCAATGCTGTGCTCCAGGGCCTCCTTCATTAAAATGATTGGCTGGTTGAAACAGGAGAAACCAGAGCAATTTGGCCTCTGAATTAATTTTTCAAAAGTAGTCTTAATGTCAATTAGTATTCTATTGCAGTGTTTAACCTATTGCTCCTTCCTTTTCCAACAGCCTTTGCCAGCATTGGACTCTTTCTGGAAGTCATTGCCTTATCAAGTTTACAAGCAAAATAATCATAATATAAAAAAGCAGCTGATGATTCTATTTGCTGATTTCAGCATATTGGTTGCATTCACTCTGAAATATCTAATAAAACCACTTTGCTGAACTTATCATATTTGAAAATGAAAAAAAGACGAATTTGAAACACCAAATACGATAATTTTATCTCAAATTTTGAAAGAGATTATATGTGATAAAACTTGTTACTATCCCTTTCATATAAGAAAAATTACACCTTTATTCCCGAGAGAGACAGCGGAACACTTAGGTACTTTATAAATGGGGATAGTGAGGGAAAAAATAATTCCCATTAAGAGCTGAAGCATTTACAGTCCCGACATGGTGCCTATTTGCAGTTAAACCAAACCACTTAGTAACAGCCGGTGATTTCCTTATGTTAAGCCATGGATAATTATTTCACAACAATTTTCATGGAGGTCTTCCCAAGCAGAGTGCCAGCTAGGTTTGATGTGCCAAATTGTTGAAACAGGGAACATACATTTTATTATAATAATTATAAAACAGTAAGTAAAATAAGAGCCTTAAATAAATGAGCTCCTTGCTTTTCTTTTGTAAAAACTCCAAGGCTGTCACTGTGCATATGCTCGCATGCAAGAAACGCATTATTGATGCTGAATTATTTGGACAAAAGGGTTTTCTCATGAACTCTGGGAAGTTGTTGGAACATATCGTGGGTTTGACTGCAAACAATATACTCCAAAAAGAAAAACATGATTGGTTTGCAAAGGAAACCTTACGCACACACAAAGACTGTGAAAACTGGCCTGTAGCTAAAGCAAGTGTGACATTTTGATATGATATTTCCCATGTTTCAAAGAGAGTTAAAAATCATGTTATCCTTTCAACCTCAAAACTAACAAGATGTCATGCCACTAAATACCATTCAAAATGTCTGAAAATGTTTGTCCAAACAAAAGTATTTAAAATACAACAAAAGACGTTTAACTATATAAAGGGTTTTGTTAGGATATATAAATCCTCATACAAAGACAACTTTAACGACATAATATGTTGATCCCCTCCAGCTTTCAGAGTTGCCCAGTTAAACAGAGTTGGCCAAAGTGACAGCTTATCATTGGTGACTCATTCCACAGTCAGAAGGAACAAGGGTTCGATGTTACAAGAGGGAAATTGTTTTGGGATCCAGGACAGTGCCGCGTGGTTGTCAAGTAAACATAGTGCTTGTGGAACCCATTAGAGATGGACCATTTAGGAGCTGATATTGGCTTTTCTCTGCAGTGTATGGCCAACACATGGGCATCTTTATGAGACAGCTGCTGAAGTGAGGAGTATAAAACCCGCTGGATGCTCTTCTGCTCCTGTCTTCAATTTATCATTGAGGTAGGCCCATATTGCATGATTATTTTGACAGTAATGTCGTTGAGTGAGCTTTTTTCCTGTTGGACCTCCGTTTTGTTTTGATCTTGAAGTGAAGGTAGCACTGTGTTCCAGAAAGAGGACACTTCTCTCTGGAACTCTCGCTGATACTTGTCTGCTGGAGGAATTTCAGTGCGGGTTCTGGAAGAGGCCCATTATTTCAGATGGATTTTAAAAAAATCACTAAGTTCACTTGTCAAAACATGACCTCTTTAGAAATAAAATGTTTAATTGTATCAATTCTGCAGTCAAATTATATAGTCTTGAAAGGTTTATAACATATGTGCTCCTATTTATGAGAATTGTGCTTCTATTTATGAGAATTGTGCTCCTATCAGAGAATTAAACACTTAGGAGAGATTATTGTCTATTATGTTCATGTAGAGTTTTGTAAACTTATTTTTCTATTTTATTCTATTCTATTTGTGAGTATTATTCTCTCTCTCTCTCCCTCTTATTAAAAAAATATATTACAGGGCTACTTTATTTCACTTCAGAATTCTAGATCTAAGGTGTTAAACAAAAAGTCTCTCCGGACTATATTTCTGTTCTGTCAGATTTTGTGCTGTTTACAAATGTTTGTGACTGTTTGAATGAATGTTTGCGCAAAACATTCATGAGTCATGATAGCTGTTATCTTGTCCATGCTGGAAAATTATCATGACCACCCGACATGAATTATATAAATAGCACGGCCATTTAAAACCAGGGTCTATGTAGCCTACATAGATCAGCGAAAATCATTTTGGGCGGGAATTATGTAATGTAAACAGGAGGTCCAAAAAATCAGATATGGTCAAAAGTTACGGACTGTGCTACTATATTTTATATTGCATCATATATTATTCAATTCTGTTAGCACAGAGTGTAGTCACAACAGACGACCACCCTACTGCTGCAGATTTATTTTTCGCATTGATAATGTTGCCATTAAAACACATAGGCCTATGATGTCTGAAACCGTGGAGTCAGAGACAGTTGCGTTCAGTCGGTGTTTAATATCTGCTCCAGTCATTGGAAACAGCTCGTAAGTGTGTTCAGTCTTATGTTTCAGCTAGTCGTTAAGTGTGTCATAAGTGATTGTTATCAGGATTTCAACCAGCTAATTAAAAAATCACCTACTCTGCCTTTCAATTCTATTTTATTCTTTAAAATTTCTTCTGTTCTGTTGTTTTACAATAGACGAAATGTAATTATTAAAACTAAATGTTTTTTTAAAGTCAGTTTATTTTATTCTATATTATTTCCTAAAAGTGCAATTGAGTACATTTTACTTTAGTAATAAAATTGTTTTATTCCTTAAATTATTCCATATTTCATTCTGTTTTGCATTAGAGTAAGCGTATTATTAATAAACATTGTTGTTTTCAATTTGTTTAAACTTTATTTTATTCTATAGAAGAAAATGGCTAAGCTACAGAGAATACCAGAGTAAATTAAAAGAAATTATATATATATATATATATATATAAAATATGATAAAGTTACAGAGTAAACATTCAATTTAAAACAGTATATTCTCTGATACTGTGTGACTTTCACTTACACCTGCAGGCTATGTCGCTTTGTACTGTGTGAACACTGAATTAAATAAAGTTTTCCGCGTTTTGAAGCGCGTCCTCTTCCGTAGTCAACATGGCGGAATACGACCTGACCACCAAAATCGCCCACTTTTTGGACAGGCATCTCGTTTTCCCTCTGCTGGAATTCCTTTCTGTAAAAGAGGTACATGTGTAACATACGTTCGTATTTGCAGGCGTGTTGTAGCACCGTTTGTTTGTTGAAGGCGGGATAGGTAATGCCACGTGCGCGCAGCCGGTAGCCGCAATAGTGGAGCCGCACCGGTAACTTACGTCCGGTATTGTGTAAAAAATCACATAATTCATGGGTTCAGTCGGTAATAAAATAACAGAGTGAATACAGGAAATTAACAGAACCAAAAAACTTTGACCTGAATAATTATGGACACACAGTCTAACCATAGTAAAACTAACCCCTCTGTTAGTTATTTGCTAGCTATGTAGGCTAGCAAAACACCGTGAGCTGCCTAGCTTTCTAAGCAGCGAGAAGAGTTTCTGACCAGCTGACAAAACAGTATAATAGTAATATGAAATATTATTATATTTTAACATAAACCTTTTTCTTTAATTAAATATATAATTTAATCCTATGATGTTAAAGCTGAATTTTCAGCATCATTACTCGAGTCTTCAGTGTCACATGATCCTTCAGAAATCATTCTATGCTGTTTTGGTGCTCAATAAACATTTATTATCAATGTTGAAAACATTTGTGGTGCTTCGTAATTTTGGAAACATGATGCACTACCATTTTAAAAGTGTAGGGTAAGATCGATGCTTAAAAAGATTAAGAAATAAATACTTTAAATCAAGAACGCATTAAATTGATTCAAATTAACAGAGTAAATCTATTTGTTACAAAAGATTTCTATTTCAATTGAATGCTGTTCTATTCATCAGATAATTCTGAAAAAGTATTACAGTCTCCGCAGAAATATTAAGCTGGAACTGATGTCAACATTTATAACCTTTATTGATAATTGAGCACCAATAATAATAGATACTAATTGAGCACTAAGTCATCATCATTATAATGATTTCTGAAGGCTCATGTGACACTGGAGTAATGATGCTGAAAATTCAGATTTGCCATCACAGATATAAGTTGCATTTTAAAATATTTAAATAGGAAACATTTTTAAATGTAATTTTTCACAAATTTTGTGTTTTTATAATAGTTGTAGTGAACATAAGATACTTTTCAAAAATATTTATAAAATTGTTCCAGACTTTTTTCCCCAAAATATATACTTAATGTATTCTCACGTCTTCATGAATGTACGGTCACTGTTTTCTAGATCTACAATGAGAATGAGCTCCTCCATGGAAAACTGGATCTCCTCAGTGACACCAACATGGTGGACTTTGCCATGGATGTATACAGGAACTTATATCCGGATAAAGAAATACCCAGTTGTGAGTGCTTTCAGTTCTAATGGTCTTCAGTGATAAGACGCGTCGCTTAATGTGATGGTTAAGAATTGACTGTAAGAGATTCAAATCTAAAATGTATCACCTGTTTGCAGCTCTCAGAGAGAAGAGGACTGAAGTTGTGGCTCAACTGAAACAACTGCAAGCTGACACAGAGCCTATTGTTAAGGTGTTTGAGGACCCAGAGACCATGAGACAGATGCAGTCTACAAGGTACAGTAAATGCTGAAATTACACATGTACTAATATTTTCAACGGTGTCACATACTGTCTTGTTTTTTTAAAGAGATGGTTAAATCTGTTGTTAATCTACTCACCCTCAGGCCTTCCAAGATGTATGTGACTTGTTTTCCTTCAGTAGAACAGTTAAGTTTTTAGCTGAAACGGTCATCCACGGTGATTTAATGCAAGTCAAGGGCTACTGTTACTTTGGGAGGCAAAAAAAAAATGTATACAAATTAATACACGTGGCTCCTGACTATAAATTGAGGTCTTATGAAGTGAAACGATCGTACTGTACAAGAAATGTCTGAATTCCAGTGTATGGCAACAGCCATTATTTGTCATACGTAAACTTGGTTGACTTTAAATTAGAATTGATCTTTCTGTACTTAACAGTACATTTGTATAGACCTATACATGTCTGTGGTTTTTACTGGAAGAAGACTGGAGAATCGTTTAATGTTATGACAGAAGATTAGTCATTGTCTATTCCAAGCAACAGCTGAGATGGTACTTTAGTTATTTTGTTGTTCATCTAATGCAAGTTGAACAGTGTACAATTGCACATTTGAGACAAGACAGTCCTCAGGGATGTGGGATGAAGCCCTGCTCGATGCTAGACGATACTCCAAACAGAACATTTGTGGCTCTTTTTCTGGATGGTCTGGCTTAAGTGCCATTTAATTAAGTGGATGGCAGAACATCAGCGGGCATTTGTAATCACAATCAGTTAGCATTTGATTGAAATTGCCATGTGGATGAATATATGGTTTCACTCTCCAAATTTCAGAAGAGTAGAATGTTAGAGCATCCTGTGGTGAGTTTCACAGAGACTACTTTTCGATTTCTCTGATGCTGACTTTGCCGTAATTCAAATATTTTGGTTAAACTCAGTCCTCATCTAGTGCTTGCTTTTCTTTGATGGATGTCCCTCATTTCTAGCTGCCGGCCAATCTAGATGTTTTAGGTTTAGATATGTGGTGTATTAGGGATTAAGAGAGAGTTTTTTTCTTAATTAAAAGAAGGCTGATGATGAATTGATCACTAAACCAAGTATAGATATTCCCAAATGGCATTACCATTAGCAGTTGGAGGGATTTGCTGGATTAGAGATAATGGATTCCTGTTGATTATGTTGGATTGAAAAGACATTGTTCTGCTCTCAATCAGTCGCCATCAAACCTAGATAGAACTGAAGAGAATGCATAGGAATGAGTAAGTCTCTGATGTAGCCACTATATTTGTGATAATAAGTTCAAAGAGTTAAAATATTTTAATCTTTGCCTGTCCTTTATAGCAGGGATTCCCTTTTTTGTCAGCCAAACCTCTTTGGCCTAAAATGTTTACTTGAAGAACCTCTTCAAGTTAATATTTCAATAATTTAACGACACATTCACATGTTCATGCCACGGTTCTCTGATGTTGGTTAATGGCCATATTTTTTAAGGAAGTGATTTATTTTTATTTTTTTAATGATTTTTGTAATTATTAGCTTTTTAACTAATTAACTGCATGCAGTTTTCTCATGAACCCTGCAAAATCTTATATGCTATTAATATAAATAATTAACAACTAAAATGGCAAAACAAAATACAATGACATGTAGCTTTCAGTTGTTTCTTAAGTAATAATAATTTGACTATTCAAAAACAGTCAGTAATAAATAAAGATCAGTAAGTGTTTTTTGTCAATATTGTTTGGTTAATATTAATAAAATAAATTACATTTACAGATTAATTTACATTTATTACTGTAAATATTGGTGTTGTTAATTATAGTAGTTTTTGACATGCTTTTGTGGGTATTTTAAACTAAGCTTTGTGGTTTTAGCAGATTTAGCCTAGTTAGAATCTAGATTTTTACACATGCACAAAAATAAGTCAATGATACAATACTAGGGTGTTGTGGTTGTTTGCCAGGGTGTTGCTATGCAGTCGGTAATGTGTTCTGGGTAGTTCTTATTGCGGGCCTATATGTTTGTTAGCACACACCACGTAGGACAAGGTATGCTCCAAAGTTTAATATTTGGGGTTAGGGGTTTGTTGAAATTTGCTTGCCCCAGCAATAATTGCTAATTGCTTTAACTTTTTAATCACATTCTGCTAGAGCTTTTTTATATCTTTTTGTGTCTATGTTCTATGTCTTTTGGCCCCTGCAGGTATAGAGGCAGCCGCTGAGGTCACGATCTGCACTTAGTTATTGTTTAATTGCTCGCTTTGACTGGTGTTAATACAGCACCGTGCTTCCATATATTTGATCAGGCTAATGATGTGTGTTTGTGGTGTCTTACAGTGTGAAATCTTAGTAGGTGGTATTGCCTTCCCTAGACATTTTTAAACACCAGTTTGCGTTTCGTTTCTCCAAAACATGCTTTTATCACAGTTTAGGATTAAGTATGTGGCCTTAGAACCAGGCGCAGTCTTAATTAACCCACTCAAATGGATGTCTGCTCTTCATTAACGAGCGACTTTGAAGTTTACTTGTTCGATCTGAATATTTCGGGTTTCGGGGGGGCATTTTTCGGTGTCTGGAGTTTCACAGGCCGAGACGACCACGAGGAAGTGCAGATCAGGACTCGTCTTTATTTGTTCTTTTATTTGTTAATAGCTGCTTGTGTGCGACATGTTTCTTTTAAACAACGTCAGTCGGATGTTTACTGGGTCAGCTCCGACAATGTCGTTCACAGGGCGGATGCTGTAAGCAGGTGATATCATGTTTGGAAATCTGTCAGGACCATTGTTCAGGAGTGTTTGGACATATGGAGTGGCGATGGATTTTTTTCTTTAACAGACTGAGCATGATGGATGGATGATCTGCACTGAATGCCTGAGGGCCGAGTTATCTCGCAGTTCCCTCAGCACCAATGCATTGACCTCCATGGCGAAACCTGCCCTGTCTGTTCCTCATTTCAACCCAGACGGGAGGTGGTGAGAGCTGACAGAGTAAAGATGTAATGTCCTCCTCAGCAGACAGATTAACATGGATTGACTGTTAGTATTTGGAGATACTAGGTGAGAGCTGAGGGGGTTGGTAATTAGAACAGTATTGACTGTTCTTATTAGGTTTGATGTGACAAGACAAGCAATTTGAAAAGAGCAATCTCGATTTTTGTTCTCAATAGTTGATATTTAGTATTTAAAAGGATATTCATCAAAAATCGTGTGTGTTTTCAAAACCTGCGTGACATTATTTCTTCTGTGAATCACAAAAGAAGACTTTAAGAATGTTCACACTGCTCTCTTCCATACAGTGACAATGAATGGGTATTGAGTAAGGCTGCACGATTAATCAGAATAACCAAATTATTATTATATTCTCTTAAATCCTTAATTTTATTTGTTAAAGTGAAATATTATTGTAATACATTTGTAATTTTAAAGTTATGATTCTTTATTTTTTGTAATGATAATAATAATATAGTCTCAATGATATATAATCACAAAAATATAGCCCTACAAACAAGCAAATCAAACCTGCAGTTAAAAAAAAACATTTCTTAGAAAAATTGCTATACAATTGTATATTGCTATACTATATATATATATATATATATATATTTTGTCATGAAGTCCTAGGACTAGAACCTAGAACATTTTTGTTATGATGTACAAAAATACATCATAAAAGTGGTCCACATTACTTATTCTTTATATTCCAAGTCTTCTGAAGCCATACAATAGCTTTGTTTGAAGAATGGACTGTAATGCGAGTCGCTATTCAAAATCTAGCTCTACAGTAGTGCTCACAATTCACTTTCATTGTATGGAAAAGAGCAGCTTGGACATTTAAACTATAAATATTCTATTTGTGTTCCACAGAAGCCATAAAGGTTTCAAAAGACATGAAGGTGAGTAAATGACAGAATGAAATTTTTTGGGTTAACTATTCCTTGTTTCCTGATATTCTTATTTGGAGTAGGGATGCTAACCGATGACCATTTGACCGATGGTTGACCGTATCAACGTTAACCGATCAAAGTTGTCGGTAGTCGGTTAAAAAAAAAAAGTGATCTCTAAATTAGGCTATTATAGACAGTGGACTAAATGCTACTACAGTTAGCCATCTCATTCCAAGATATTTTTTTGTGAAGTGAACAAATCCCTCACACTCAATTTTTCATCACTCGCCTGTTTGTACTTAATAAACCAATAAAAACATTTGGCGCAAGCCGCGAGGTCACAGCGTTTGGGTTCGCGAAAAGTAAAGGCTACAGGCTAAAACACTCGAGGTTAGAGCCAGGGCAGACGACAGAATGAAGCGTGCAAAGAAAAGTAGTGTGTGGGACCATTTCACCAAAAAGAATTGACACAGATGTAAGTTGCAACTTGTGTGATACAGTGCTTAAATACAGTAGGCCTACATCATCTATGATGTATCACCTGAAAACGCAACTTGTTCTGTCCGTTATTAGAAGGCACACAGTGAGTTAGACCTGCCTTGGCCGGTGCGTCTTTTACGCATTCTGAAGGTGCCTGTTTTATCCATTGGTTTTATCGTGTTGCAGTCTATTAGGCAACATTCCGCATAAGATGGGCTTAGATTTGGAAATACATTACATCTACATTTCAGTGGTAACAGATAAGGTGATGATGATGATCATCATCTTTCTTTATTATTTTTAGCACTACCTCAAACTAAAGCGGCGTCTCTTCAGAGCTGTCATTTTCTTAAATGAGCCGCGGCAATGTTTCAAATGAGCTTCTAACACAAGACTAACGCCTTTATTTTCAACGCGATCACCTTGTACCCAAACAATTTCGAAACTAAGGAGCAATTTGTCCTCCGATTACATAAGCTCCTCGGGCGCCGGGGCAGTGTGTGTGTGTGAGCGGGAGGCAGAGCGGCAGAGAGATGCTACAGAGTTGCGAAATTGCAGGCTATTTCAATTAGCGTAGCATATTTTAAAATAATCGGTTAACCGGTTTCAACCAGCTAATGAGGCTTCGTGGTCGTTCAAGAAATTTTTTAGTTTTCGCCATCCCTAATTTGGAGCGAGATTATAGACCAATGAGATTTCACAAAGGGTGAGGGTCGCCAGCGCAACGGCATGGAAATATAAATCAGACAATTGCATAAATGTACTGTTGCTGTTTGCGAATATGTCTGCTTACATCATTAACCTGATTTACACAGAAGAGATTGGTAGGCTTTATCACTTATGACGTGGCTTAAGGGAGGTGGCTCGTCTCCACCCAGAGTCCCAGCATCTGTCAGATGATAGTATAATGGAACAGAAGCAGTTCTGCAGGAGAATGCCTTTATAAACAGCCTTTGAACCTCCCCACAAATAAAATAAACGTGCAAACCTCCTCTTTCTGTCTGGAGCATGCATGGCTTCATTTGCCGAATTCTTCTGAGGCCGGCCACATTTGGCGGAGGTGGTCATGCGGTAAGCTTGGTTACCAGCCCCCCGTGCCCAGACTTTTGCCCAAACTCAATGATACGCACAAGTCGCAGTAGATTCTTACTCCATCTCACCTGAGGAGGAGACACAATGTGTATGTTTTTCATTTCTTCGTTACCTTATTTTTGTTTAATTAGTGGTGTTTCCTAAGTGGTGTTACTTAAAGGCTCGTGTTTTGGCTTATTGGTTTTTCTAAACCCCAGTATTAAAGGTCGTTGTGTAACTCATCCCGCAAAGTTTGTGTTACGGATATGAATGATACCTCAAATCATGAGGCTGGTTGAAAAATGTGTGCTATTATAAGGAATCAGACCTACTATTTTTGTCTGGCAGACATTGGCAAAAAATAAAGTGACGTATGAAATAAGTGTGACATCTTTTTCTTATAGTTTTCCAAATTTTTTCTTTCTCTTTTTCTCTATCTCTTTTCTTTTTTGCATTGAGACTTTATGTAGATGAGATAAAAACAGACCTTCTACTGACTATAAGATACTTTGCAACTACATGTCAACTTCTAATCCTAACCCTACTAGTCTACTAATACTCTACTAATACATGTAGGTCAACAGAATGTTAAAGAGACCATCAAAATTAAGTGAAACCTTTAGTTTTTATATATATATTTTATTTTTTATATTAAATTTTAAATAAAATATAGTGCTTTTATTTAATATAATTATTTATACCTTTAAAAAAAAGTGTATTCCATCAACTGTTGCTCACCGCAACATGTTTCTGTGTTCCAGGGACGGGCGTATGCTGTTCGACTATCTGGCTGACAAGCATGGCGTAAGTACTTCTGCTGACTCTTCCACCCTTCTGAAGAGTTCTCATGACTTCTCTATGAACCCAGTGTTGTTTTCGGGGGCCAACTGGAGGGAAGGCCCTGAGCAGCGAATTAAATAACTTCCCAAACCTTCAAGTCAATTTCGGGGATTTTATGGCTTGCAGAAATTTTTGCGGACATTTACATTCTGTGGCGAATTGTTAAGAATAAACAGAACAGCTCGGGACCCGTGGGTATGGCCTCAAGAATGCTGGGGATTCTATATTTGACTTGACGGCACTCCCACCCCAGCATCCTGCGACTGACCTGAGGCCTGTCCTCAGTGCACCTTCACTGCACAGGCTACGCCATCTTTACGACACGATCCTCGCCTTAACAACCCTCTCGTCGCCGCCCCCAGGAAGGCCCCTGTGGCCTTAACGACATCCGCACCAGGGCTCTAGTTTACTGTGACCACACAAACACACAGATCTAAACTACACACACAATGAGCTCTCTGTTCTAAGATGCCTTGGCAGCAAGTTTCCCGAGCATGTTCTATCGAACTGTCCATCAAACTGCCGGTGCTCTCTGGTCATCGCTGTTAGCTGAAATTGAGGATTGTATTTGAGGTCATGTAGGTTCACATGTGAACAAAGTTTCCTGAATAGCTGTTCCTTGATGTTTAAGGTAGCTTATTTGAATTTTAAAGGAATAAACATGTTGTGGGCGATATATATATATCGGTAGACACGATTAACCTGTAGAAATGTGTCAACCGGTTATCGTCTCTATCGTGGTTACGCTCATGTGACGTTGCTGTGCTACGCCGTCACGAAAGCTTATCGTTTCCATGTGTTTTTAAGTATTGCTGTTTAAAAACAAGTGATTTTAAACCGTTGAAGCGCAGTTAGCAGCGGAAAGAGAGACTGTATCTCAGTGCACATAAAGCGTGAGAACTGTACTGAGTGCTTTTCACAGACAGTGAACAGTTAAATACACGTACTTATGTGTCAGTGACTGTCTTTTCAAGTAAACAGTCATTTGTCTTAAGTGAGCATAAACAGTTGAGAAAAAAAGCACATTAGTATATCAGATCCGTGCAGTCGCTCTTAAAGTGACAGCATCCAAATTTACCTGCTGTCGGTATTAATGTTAATCAAACAACAAAAAAGAGAAAATCTCTCACTGCTCATGACTGACTCACTTTTGTAGCTTCAATAAGAATAAATGTATGTTTAATTTACATAGTAAAGGCTATGCAGTGTTTTTTATACATTTGATTACTTTAATAAGTTTAATTATTAATAAAATTACTGATATAAGATTTTGGTCGAATCGCCTACCCGTAGTTGTGCCTACTGCCTAGCAAGATTGCGTTACGTGATCATATACGTTAAATGTTACGTGTGATGTTTTCACACCCTGATTTGAAAGAAAAAGCCTTTATTTATTCATGGCCATAACGGAGTTCTCAATTGCCTTGGCCTTATGATTTTTGTAATTTAATTATCAATTTAGCTAAATTGTTTAAGCAAGTACAAGGCTTATCCAGCATCTTCATATGGCATTTGTATGTTACTCTTCATTTCCATTGCGCATAAATACACATTTTGTGCATCTAATCATACACAGTGTCTACTGATAAAGTTTATCACCTGGCATTGAAAAATTACTTTGCGACTTCGTTTAACATCTGTCTTTCCTTGCAGTTCCGGCAGGAGTATTTGGACACCCTGTATCGGTACGCCAAGTTCCAGTACGAGTGTGGGAACTACTCAGGTGCAGCGGAGTACCTCTATTTCTTCAGAGTCCTGGTATGTGTCTTACCACGCCCCTGTCTTTAACAGATGACAGAGTTGTGTTTTCTAGCATTCTCCTTTGGGACGTTCCCAGTGGGGCAATTTTCAAGAGCTTCTTTTCATCACAACACCCTTTCATTTTCTCCTTCGCAAATTGATGCCATTAAATGCATTCTTGTTTAATAAGTTCTTGTCTAATGGACAAACGGTTTTATTTTGACGGAGAGTCCCCTTGTGGGTGTTAATTGAGCCAGACGGTCGCCCTATTGAGAGTTTGAATTATTGTCTCTGCTTAATATGGTTCTACTTTTTTAGTACGAGTCTCTGCCAAATCCCGTGAGTTACGAGCATTACGCATGCACTTAACGTTGTGTATTTCAAAATGACGCAGATAAAAAGTAGACATGGCTCGCTCACAGGTAGATTTTCTCAAATTGGAATCCAAATCCTTTTATCATGAAATATTGTGTCACTTATTCATTTCTCCACAAAACTGGCAACTTTTTTTTTCACTTGAGGCAATCCGAAGAACTAAAAGCTCCTGATCTGTAATTACTTCTGAAAAGTGCCATCCCATGGCTTGTTAAATTCCTTGCATGTCTTGAGTGCTGAAAAGAACTTCTTCAACGACTTGGTTAGGAGTTGTTTCAGGGCTGTGTTTAGTGGCAGACTTCATAAGCTTATGGGTTTATGGGCAGTGCTGCTCCCCATAGATGATTGGTGGGGATTTTGTGGCCTAATCACTCTTGGTTTGACAGGATTCCCCAGTTTTTGTAAGGGTTAAAGGTTACACAGCTTGCTCCATATAATCCAAAGACACCCAAAAAAAGGCTTTTCAACAGAAGATGACTAGAATTTGTGTTTTTCCATCAGTCAAACCATTTTGAGTCTTTTATCGAGTTAAAATCTCATTGAATAAATGGATACCTACCAAGGCCACATTCACAATGCGGTTAAATGAAGCCCAAATCAGAATTGCATTGTGAAAAGAAAATTCCTTTTAAATCAGATCATTTCAGTTCTGATCTGGAAATAAATCAGATTCATATCTGATTTCTTTTTGTGTGACTTAAGGTAGCCAGGTTGCAATTTAATTAATCATTACATTTGTTTTAATACTTTGATGCATTTATTATTATTATGATTAATAATAGCAACTATATTATTATTGCTTATAATAATAAACACATATCATGCTATTTATTATTAATAATTATACATGTAGATAGATTATTATATCCATGCATTATTGTTATCATTATTAATTTTGGTTGCATGTATTTATTTTTATTTTCTGTATGTATATAATTGTTTTCTGTCCCCTAGGAAGTTTTTTTTTTTTCAGAAACATGCTTTTCAAAAAAGTAATGTGAGTTTTACAGAATAGATTAAAAGCCCTATAATCTTTTTTATATCTTTCATTTTTCTTATTTCTTTTTTTATTTTATACTCATTTTTCAGTGATAAAACTTAGAGGATAAGATTTTCACTTGCTGGTTAGTTGTCTCCTGATCAAATGCGTGTCTGATATGGACACCCTGTCCAAAGGTTAAGTGAACAACCTAACCAAAAAAACTAAAATCTAATTCCAGCATAGAATTGTATGTTTTGTCTTGCGGAGTGAAATTAGCCTAGAGCGCACACAAACACTCACATCTTCCTCTAAGTCCCCCTTATCCCTTTACCTTTTTAAAAAAAAAAAATTGTTGTCTGAATAATGATCCAGGCGGTGATGCACCGAGGACCATGGATTAAATAATTTTCACCAGTGGAATACTTTTGGAATCAGATAATACCAAAGTAGGTTTGTGGGGGAAGATAATTGCAGTTCACTGAGAGTACTGGCAGTATCCATGTTACACGTGCGTACTTCTTATTTCCTCTATAAACAAAGGGCTCATTGCTGGGACTCTGGTGTTTGTGGCTTCTCTCCCACTGCCTGTAGAAATGAGTGAAAGATGAACTTATGGGGAAAAGCGTCCGGGTGCTCAGAGCCCAGCGCAGTGCTGCTGTCTAGCTAGTGGGGTGGGGGGCAAATGACGGCTGGGAACGAACAAATTGACCCGCTCCTTTCTCTCTGGCCGCAGTGTGTGGAGGTAGTCCAGTGTCTTAAAGAGAGGTGCCCATTGTCAACGCTGCCCTGGGCCAAGAGTGTTGCGAGAGGCTCCATGCCTGGCTAAGTTATCGGACTCCCTTGCCGGCGAGCTTTTCTCACGTAACCACATAGCCTGACTTCTCATATGGAATGCACTCCTGTTTCTTTAGACCAGCTCTCACGTATGATTCACTCTACCTACATTGTTGTAAAAAAAAGGCCAGATGTTTGCCAAGCGTCGCTGTGGCAACAAGTTACCGAAAAGAAACCCTTTATTTGATTTTAAATAATCTTGGTTTTAGCATTTCAGAGGTGTGATGAAGACTGTGTTGTTTAGATTTGCAACATGTTTCCCATTTGTGAATGATTTGCAGCGTCAGTCACGCTGTTTGTTTGTTTGTTGTGTCCCTGTGGTTTTCGTGGGAGCCGAGGGAAGGAACGGCCGACGAGCCTTGAGTTACACCCTTCAGTTTTTGTCACTCTTTTTTGCATATTAATTAGTATAGATGCTTCAAGGACATACTAAAAGGGATACTTGAGGATTCTGTCATAATTTTTCACTATCATGTCATTCAAAACATGTATGACTTTCTATGTTTTTGCGGAAAACATAGAACACATTATTTTTTTAGTTTTTTTTTTTAAAGAATGTTTTTATCCATATAATGAAAGTAAGTGGGGTCCAAAACAACACTGGACCCAATAGACTTATATAGACAAAAACATTAAAAAGTTGGGGGTTGGTAATAAAAAAAAAGGCTACACAGTAATATTGTGAAATATTAATACAATTTAAAATAACTGTTTTCTATTACCTGTGTTGGCAAAACTGAATTTTCAGCATTATTACTCCAGTCTTCAGTGTCACATAATCCTCCAGAAATCTTTCTAATATGTTTATTTAATGCTCAAGAAACATTTATTATTATCAGTGTTGAAAACATCTGCTTAGTATTTTTGTGGAAATATGTTTTTTTTTTTTTTTTTTTATAGTTTATTTTCAGGATTCTTTGATGAATGGAAAGTTTAAAAAAAAACAGCATTTATTTAAAAAAAAAAATACTGACCCCAAACTTTGAATGGTAGTGTATATTTTGTGTTCATACAGGTTTGGAACAATATGAGGTTGAGTAAATGACAGAATTGTTATCTTTAGGAGAACTATTCCTTGTGTAAGTGTGCTGAGAGCTTTACATGCATGTTAGGTTTTTCTCAAGGTTTTTTTTTTTAGGATAAGTTAAAATACAATGCAGTGTACTCATCCTAGGAAAACCACATCATTGGTATTGCGAATGCATCAAGCGTTTTGAGTAGATTAGACTATTCACACAACAACCAGCCTTGTTTATGCGGTCACTGCTCAATCTAAATAAATGGAAATGGCTTCCAGAAATGTTCTCCCTGTGCATGTTTTCAAGCGTTTAAATTGTTATCCTTTTATTTCAAATTTAAGATAATTCTCAGATAATATGCTTTGTAACTCAATATCTTCTATTTTCATCAACAGTGAGAAGGTGATTGGAATAGCCATAATGTAACTGGTTTTAGTGGAGCTTTCTTACCAAATACCTGCCCCTTTTTCTTTTCTTATTTGCTGTTTATCCACCTCTTTTCAAGCCAGACCTCCCATCTCCTTGGATGGCTCCTAGCATGGGAGATGTCAGGCTCTAGAACTCCTCTAGCGTGGGAAACACAGCCATTTAACGAAGGAAGCCAGGCTTGCAAAATCCAGACCTGAGGTCCTGTTACAGTGAGGGCCCGGTGCGAAAAGAGCAACTTATTCATATCATCTGTTAATGCAGGGATTGAATGTTGAGAATAAAGATTGAGTGTCCCGTCAGATCCCCAGCACAGTAAATTTATTGTTGCTGGTCAGTCAGTGAAAATGTGCCCGTTTCAGGAGGCAATGGAAACTCAAGGTAACTTGTGGAAAAACCCAGGTATTGAAACTATTCTTGCATGGCCAGTGCTGAAAGCCAGTCAGTGTGCAGAAAGCTGCCATAATGACATGGAGCTTCGCCAAATGTAGCAGGCAGGGACTTCCAGGAAAAAAACAAAAAAAACAAACACTTTTCGAAATGAAACGTTGACCTTTATATTGGCAGCAGGGATGGCTTTTACCCCGGTTGTCCCTCCGAGCTGATCTCTCAAAGTTTTTGGGCTTTGACTATTGTTTAGACACATCCAACTTGGGAATTTTGATGAAAGGGCTCCACTGTTACGTCTGTACTCTAATTGTATTTTATAACCATACTACTGTGTCTCACTGTGCAAATATAGAAGTAGATTTTATTCTGCCGTAAATCTACAGAGAATTTATTTTAGGGCTGGATTTCTGGATTTTAACTGATGATTTAGCTTATTTTGCTGAACCAATATGAATTTTTAAATCCCAAGAATCTATTTTTTTAGTCTATGCTGTTTTCAGTTGATGAATCAACAAAACTTTGTAGCATACCTCCAATCCAATAAATCGCAATAAGCTTTGTGCTTTGTCTCAGCTTTTAAATTCTGTCATTTTATTATAAAACCAAACAATAAATACCGTTTTGGCGATAGCACCTCAGTTCAAGCGAAGCTGCAGCACAGAGAGTGTGTGAACCGATCACCTCTTGTTCTTTATTATTAGTTGAAGCACGAATTAAACATGAATGAACATCAAAAGGTATCTTGAAAGATACAGTGCAATTTAACGAAATACAGATCATGTCTCAATCACTTAATCAGTGTTTCAAACACGGAAAGACACCAATAAAACAGATTACATTTAAAGCTTTCTATTTCAGATAAATGCTGCTCTTTTTTTCTATATTTCAAAGAATCCTAAAAAAAATTTCAACATTAGATGATATTAAGAATTGTCTCTTTAGCAGCAAACCAGCATATTAGAATGATTTCTGAATGAACATGTGACACTGAAGACTGGAGTAATGATGCTGAAAATTTAGCTTTGATCACAGGAATAAGTTACATTTCAAATTATATTGAAACAGAAAACAATTATTTTAAAGTGTAATAATATTTCACAATATTTCTGTTTTTACTGTATTTTTGATTAAATAAATGCAGCCTGGGCGAGCATAAGAGAGTACTTTCAAAAACAAAATCTTACCGATCCCTAACTTTTGAAAAGCAGTGTACACGAGGAGCAGTGTCCATCCAATTAGATTTCATTGTATGTATGCGGGGCTCCTTTTGACATTCAGACCCTGACTTCCAGGTTGTCTGCATGCCGCTACGTCTGTCATAGGTCATTTTTTTGCACGCTGGTGGTCAGTCTAATAACTCCATTTCCCATGAGCCTTTGGCTATAGCTCATCCCCCTTTTTTCATGAAACATGCTAAGATGCTTCAGCAGCTCGCTAATCTGCAACACATTATCTGTTCCCTTTGTTTGTTTTTGTTTTGAGTCATAATTTAAAACCGCTTATGTTCCTTTGAAGCTGATTGTCTGCAGAGATGCACCATGTTAAATCTTGTTCATATTTCCATACAAGAAGCTGAGCTTCTTTCAGTGGTTTCATAACTCGATTCCGCAGGATGTTTTTCTTTTGCGCCAAATGTTCAGGACATTATCACAATTACTAGTTAATCAAGTTATCTAAACATTATTTTCAAGGGCCTGTCTCTGTTAACAAGACTTATGTTATTGGCTTCTGCTGTCATTGGCTTCTGCTGTCAAAGAATTTTTGTCAAGGTAGACGTGACATAGAACCTTAGGACTGTTCAGCCTTTTGAACATATTGTCTGTGTGAATGTAAATTAAATAATACTTTTAATCATTACTTGTCCAGCAAAGACGTACTCAATGGTTTTCATTAACTTTGGCACTACACAACTATCCATCCTCAGTGTTTGTGTTTAGTTTGTCCTTTGATTTGATTAGTTGATTTTCTTTACCTAATATCTCGACCTCATTCTCTCACTCCTCCACAAGCAGGCATTTTGATTAGTGTCCCGCCACTCCGGTCCTGTCCACATCTCAGAGCTGATCAAAGCTTGCAGACATGTGTTAGGGCCAATAACAGAGGCTGTAGCGGTAGTAGCACACATCATTAAAGAGACCCTCACCAAAGGCAAAGCATTAAGGTCATCGCAAGTTCACATGAGCTTTGGGGAGCTTTTGTTCCCCATGTGTGCTTGATGATGCTCCATACCGGATATCAGAAATAATTACTTTAATAGTAACTTATTTTAAACTAATTTTATTTACATTTTGTGCTTCTGAATAAAACAAATAAAATAAAATAAAAAGTTCCTGTTCGTTTTGGTGATTTGAAGCTACTTTCATCTCTTGACATGACCCTCCTTTCCCTCAAGATAGCGCTTGACCCCAGGCTAGTTAAAGAGCACTTGTTTAACTTGCGTAATTATTTCCCAGCAATATCACAGACAACTTGGCCTTTGACCTTTTGTCCCTTGTCTGATGACCTCTTCAATCCATCCACTTCAAATACACACTTTCTTGAATAAAAAAAATCTATTATACAGATTCATTCAATATACAATTTATATGAATCATCATTATAACAATCAGAGTAAAATTATTAAATGTCATTCCTAACATTACAAAACAGAGAAAAAAAATGTATTTTTTTTTACCTCAGATGTGCTTAAGGAGAAGGGTGTGTGTATGTTGCAGCAGTGACTTTATCACAGAAATACAGCAAAATAAGTTGTATAAAAATCTAAATATTCTTTCAAGATCCATTTTTCCCTTATGAGCCCAATTCTCGAAGCATACTCCACCAAGCAGTTTAACCAAGAGCTTAACTTTTAGCTCTGTGAAATGGCAGATGTCAGAAATACAGTATTTAGAAAGTGGAAAAGGACCAAGACTGCCACCCTACCAGTGTAATTTGATGGGAAGTGAGTTGATTTCATTGTCTTCTGTTTACAGTGGTTCAATGTATTTTTTTATGTTTGTGTGTGTTTGTGCAGGTCCCTGCCACAGACAGAAATGCACTGAACTCTCTTTGGGGCAAGCTTGCCTCAGAGATCCTGATGCAGAACTGGGAAGCTGCCATGGAGGACCTCACCCGCCTGAGAGAGACTATCGATAACAATGTAATGCCCCGCCACTCAGAATTCAATACCGCACTCAGATTCCCTTACATAGGCCGTAATATTGACCGCCTTGCGTTTGTGCATAGCACCGCTGCTGTTGCTGTTCCTCCTCTCCTCTTCTCCATCTCCTCAAATCCTTCTCACCGCAACTCACAAGTCAAGCAAAACCTTAATTGCTGTGTTATGTCGGTGCAGCTTGATTTTTAATTGGAGGATTTGAGCTGGGAAAGAAGGGTTTGGCTTAGGGAGAAGTATGAGTAAATAAAAAATTAAAGTCTTCGGACATTGTAAATTTCAATTCGGAACTTTTATTTGTACTGAGTCTGGAAGGCAGCGGAAGCCAAGTGTTGGTTTTCCGGAGTCAGAAGTTCATCTTGTTATGATCAAGTCACGATCAAGACAAATCACCTTTTAAAGGGATAGTTCAACTAAAAATGAAAATATTATCAGTATTTACTTACATTTAGGGCTGAACGATTATGGAAAATAATCTAATTGTAATTTTGTTTAACCAATATTGCGATTGCGATTTAAAATGCGATTACTTTTTAGGTTCTTTACCTTCTGTATAAGTCGACAAAGACAAGCAATAAATCATTTTACATTAGGGATTAGGGCTGAACGATTATGGACAAAAATCTAATTGCGATTTTTTTTTTTTAACCAATATTGCTATTGCGATTTAATATGCGATTACTTTTAGTTCTTTACTTTCAAGCAATAAATCATTGTACAGTAGGGATGGGAATCTTTAGGCAGCTCATGATCCGATCTACTTTTTTTCTTATTAATTAATCTTAATAACACTTAAAATATGTATTTAATTACATGTGTAAATGCATACTTAAAATATATATATATAACACATTTAATTAAACCAATTACATGTTAAGAATTTTAAATGGGCTATAAACTAATATAGCTTCAAAATATAAAAGCTAGTAAATAAAGAGGAACAAAAAAAAACATGACAAGCAATAAACAAAGAGTGCTTTCAGTATTTAAAGTAGGCTGTCTGAACGTTTTCCATTCAAGAGCTGGAGTGAATTTCCCCCTATACGATAAGCTGCATTCACACTAATGCACATATCTCTTTTGAAATTGTAAATGTGGTTTGTCCTGTTGGTTTAAGATATAACTGACTGTTTACATTAATTTCGCGTCAAAAGCATTTTGAGATGCAAGTACATTTAACCAATGAGTCGCACACAGCCGCATGCACGAGCACTCTTCACAAAGCGCGCGTAAGTATTTTAAAATGAAAGCAGCTTTCTCAGTGATTTTCATATTTTTAATATATAAGCCAACTGCATTCCAAAAGACATAAGTAATGCCTTTGTGGAGCATTTTTGTAAGGAAATTCCGGCGGCCAAGACTGCGCACTGCAAGAGAAACCGAAAATTCTCGGGACACCAGCATTTTTCCAAATTTCAATCTTAACCGTTCTATTTCATCAGAAACGATCTTAAAACAGGGCTTTAAGTGTAAAATACCGAACTTGTCCGTTAAGGCAAGAGTAGAGTCACGGTGATAATATGGCTACGTAGCCTACATCAAACACGTTTTGCTATTAAGGGCAGTCTACCACACCATTGATGTGAACTTAGCTATACATGCCATTGACGTCAGAGGGAGCTATTTCAGGCCCTGTAGCGATTTAGTGAAATGCCCATACTTTTTTATTTTGCTTCTTCGCCATTTTGAATTTACACATTTCTCATATTTGTATTATTGCTACTATTTGTGTTATTGACCTTTCAGTAATAAAAAAAAAGACTTAAGATTATTGTGGGAGTATTTTTGTATTTTCAAAATACTAATTACTTGTATTTTATTTAAATACATTTTTCACATCAGTATTTTGTATTTTATTTTGTTACATTTTATGAGCCAGTATTTGTATTTTGTAGCAAAATAGTTTTTGATGTATTTGTGCCCACCTCTGCCTACCCAATACCTAAACTAACAACTACCTTACTAACTATTAATAAGCAGTAATTATGAGTTAATTGAGGCTAAAGTCAGTTTATAGTTAGTCAATAGTGAGAGTTGGACCCTAATCTAAAATGTGACTGAAATTTCTATTGAATTTCTGTGTATCTATTTAGAATCCTGAATTTGTTTTTATTGTTGTTCCACAAAGATATTAAGCAGCACAACTGTTTTAAACATAGACAATAATAATAAATGTTTCTTAAGCTCCAAATCAGCATATTAGAATGATTTCTGAAGAATCATGTGACACTGACGTAATGGCTGTTGAAAATTCGGCTTTACCCTCGCAGGAATTGAAATATATAATATATTTTAAATTGTAATAATATTTGACAATATTACTGTTTTTACTGTATTTTTGATTAAATACAATCAAATTATCAAATAAATCATTTATTAAAAAAAAGAAAGTCATGCAGGTTTGGAACAACATGAGGCTTAGTAAAATTTTAATTTGGGGTTGAACCAATCCTTGTCAATGATTTTTAATACCCTTTCCCTTCTATTTTTGTTATATCTTTACAGACGGTAAGTTCTCCTCTCCAGTCTCTCCAGCAAAGGACTTGGCTGATCCACTGGTCACTCTTTGTGTTCTTCAACCACCCCAAAGGCAGAGACAACATCATCGAGCTTTTCCTCTACCAGCCACAGTAAGCACCTTCTGCAGCTGCTCGTTTTCCATCTGGGATTTGGTTTTGCTTTGGTTTGACTCTAATAAAAACGGATGAGGTAGGAGGAGAGCACGGGTCCAGGTTGGAAAGCCCACCACAGTCCGCAAACGAAACTGCTGATGCTGGGCTCACCAGCCAGCCGCTCACAGACCCACGACCCCAGCGGTCAGCTCGAAAATGAGTCTGGCAGCACAGACGAATGCTGACAATGGCAAATGGGCTGCTTAACTCACGGGTTTAATGTTTTAAGCTTCTTAAAAAGCAATGTTGTCGATCCTGGACAAGCATGTTTATCTTATGGGAAAAAAATGTCAATGAATCACCCCTTCCCAATCAGGTCTGAATGTTACATGAGGAAAAAGTGGTAGTTTCAAGTCACTATCACAAAATTAGTTTCACATTTGTAAATATACATATATTCACACGCACACACACACACACACTTATTTTTCATATGTGTGCAATCTAGAAGAATAATTTGGGGCTTTTTGTTGCCGATTAGTCAAGGTTTAACACATTAAAGGGCAACAAGGTTCAGTCTTGTTGTGTGCACATGGGTGCAAAGAAGCATTAAGGGTCTGCTAGCTTTTTTAAGTGGGTTTACACCTGGTGCCTAAGGTAGGAAACTTGATCTACTAAATAATTCTACATTCCATCTATTTTAAGGCCACACTTTTCCACTAATGCACTTTTGTTGAGCCTAATGCCTATACACTATTCAAAGACAAAATGGACTTCTGCCTCTAAGATGTTGTTTTCCATCAGTTTTCACCAGCATAGATGATTAAGGACGACCAGACCAATAATTAATCATTGGAACCTGACCATAGTGGGTGAAAAGACAGATTGAGGTTGCTTATTGTACTGTTGCTAGCTGGAAAACCATGTTTATGTTTGGCTTTTTCTTTAGCCCTAAAAAACAGTACACAGCGGTCATGAACAGTGACCTGTGGCCGTGAACCTAGAGTGAATGTTTGACCTGCCTTTGAGACAATTGGCTGGCTTAACAGCAGCCCTTTGGACGTGGGGGCTCATTATACAAGAACATTCATTATGCTTCATTAAAACCACTCCAAAAGGTACTTCTAAATTGCGGTTGGGCTCGTCAGATCAGAGGTCTTTCAATGCTGGCAGCGTGCTTTTCGTTTTTGTGTTGTTCTCTCACCTCTTCTGCCTTCAGCTTTAATTTGCAGAGCTGTGGCCACAAAGAGTAATCAGACCCCATAAATCTGAATCCGAGTGTAATTTACTGCATTAGATGCACTGCGTTTTATGTACCTCAACAGTATTGCGTTCTTGGAGGGTAGATGCATTGATTGTCATGTTTTAGTTGGAAAACAGGATCATGGTCTCTTTTTGACCCTGTGAAAAGATCCTTTGTTTTCTGTTCTTTTCCTTTTTGTTGTTTTTGAAGTTTTGTTGACAATTAAGACTGACATCAGCCTGTGGCATTCAGGTTCAATTCATAGTTGTTTGGCTGTCATTCAGGACAGGGTACGATCCAGTGCTTTCGGCCTGAAGATTGTTCACGATGTAGTAGTGCCGTCGAGCAGACGGCCAAAACAAAAACAGAAACCAAAATGTTTTTAGTGCAGGAAAAACGATACCAATGATAGGCTATCATATAATACGTTCTAACCAAGTCCAAGGGCAGTTCGAGAAAGAATATTGTCACAAGATGACCTATGATGTAGGTGCAAACAGGAAAGCTAATACCGCCGAAACACTATCCCGGCCAGCGGAGAGTGGATTCAGAGTTTCACTTGATTTACCTCTAATTCCCCTCCTCCCTTCAGATGCATCATGAAATTGGAACTGCACCACCGTTCTTTCCTTCGCCTCCTTTCTACCTTTTTCTCTCTCTGCTCTCTCAGACCCACCAAATTAGGGCTGCAACAGCTAAGAGCCTCCATCAGTGAAGCCAGTCTAAAGTAGTAAAAACGCATTTCTTGTTTATTGTGCATTTAATGTTTAAAAGTGACTGTGAAGACATTTTTATAAAACATTTCTATTTCAAATAAATGTTGTTCTATTGAACTTTCATCATTCAGCACTAAAATATTTGAAAAAATCTTGCTGACCCTAAATGTTTTGGTATACTTTAATTTAATATCACGCTTACATTCATTATGTTGAACAATTTTGTTACTAAATTCACTTAAATGTTTTAAAAGCATGACATAGAATAATTGTCTTTTTTTGTCATTTATTGTCAATAACATAAAATAATCACCAGCTTATTGGTATCAGACAGAATTTTAATAATGGTGCCGTTTTGGTTATTTAAACACAAAAGAAGATATTTTGAAGAATGTTGGTAACCAGACAGTAGCAATTGAGTTCCACAGTTGAAAAAAAAAATACTATGGAAGTCAATGGCTACTGTCAACTGTCTGGTTACCAACATTCTTCAAAATATCTTCTTTTGTGCTCAACAGAAGAAAGAAACTCATAATGGTTTGGAACAACTTGAGGGTGAGAAAATTACAAAATTTTCATTTTTGGGTGAGCTATCACTTTAAACTACTCCAACAGGAAAGTACGTTGAGAGAGAGTCGAAACAGAAGCGGAACATGACCTAGGTCAGAATCTAACACGGGTCAACAACACAATCAAAACCTTAATCTATTATCAAAGTAGTTTTTAGTTGCAGCCCTATCCTAAATCCCTACCTCCCTAAAGGGAATGTGACGCACTCAAATTGAACTACTACTTCCTGTTTTGCCCTTTTTCCTTGCGAAGTCATTTAGCAACCGATTAAGCCATATCATGGCTTTGGTCGTAGCTGTTGGGCTCCGTTAGATAATGCTTTTTTTTTGTGCGAAGCCCAGATATGGCATCATGACTCATGTGAGCGGTCTGGCCATCGGAGCCTCCCTGGGAGAGCGGGTAGGTGTAAGTTAATCAGGAACACAGCATGAAGTGTTGTGGTTTGCCATGAAGTCAGACAACTACAAAGGGAGGAGAGACCGAAGGCTGCGCCAACTGGGATCACACACCGCCGAAGCCCGCTGCTGTTTTTAGCTCCAACATCACAAGTGCCACAGGCCCCCTTGTCCCTTTAATTGTTTCGGCTAATTAAACCATCCGGCAGCCCTCCTCCTTTTCCTCCAAGTGACATGTGTTTCTCCATGCTGATCTGTAAGGGAGCTTTAGGGCCTGGCCAAGGTAGAGCAGTTCCACTTCCTCCTTGAAATTTAATTTGGTCCTCGTATGGGGGGATGAGGGAGGGAGGGGGTCAAAGATGTTCGTACAGATACCGCAGGCGCGGAGGCCGTCCTCCAAATTGACTCGAAATGTTAAGTGCACTTTAATAGGAACTCTTAGCCCTATGACAAGGCATCTGTTGTATGTTTTTTTTTGTCTATATAAGAAAGCTCTTGCACGTCTCTAGTCGGTAGAGAGGAAACTTTGTCTTGGGTTGTAATAGTAGTGTTATGTAGCTTTCATTCTCTGTGAAGCCCACAGCTAGTTGACCTGTGGCTGAAAAACAAGTCCCTGGTGGGATAGTGTTTCACTGCTCTGCAGGCCTGTAGCTGGTGATCCGTGTCTAGAAAGGGGCTTTTCCTTTTCGCTTCCCTCCACAGTGGGACCAATGAACAGAGGTGCTTTCAACACGGTCTTATTCTTGTTCTTCTGTTTAACAAGAATGTGCAAGTTCACTATATGAGAATAGGAAAACTGATAGTTCATCGTTCTTATAAGAAAATTTTTGCTGTGAAAACAGTATCCAACCTTGACAAATTACATCATGTGACTTTTTCACTGTAGAGATGATAGCTGTCCTTCAAGCGTGTGACTGTTGTTGTTGTTGTTTTTGTTTGCAGGTACCTAAATGCTATTCAGACCATGTGCCCACACATACTGCGCTATCTGACCACTGCTGTCATCACTAACAAGGACGTCCGCAAGCGTAGGCAGGTGCTGAAGGATCTGGTGAAAGTCATCCAGCAGGTATCAGACAGGACTTTGGTTTTTCATTTATGTACTGGTTTGCCATGTCCTTCAGTCAATTTGTATTCTTTTATTGCATTATTTATTATTGAAAACTATTCATAAAAATATGAAGTAATGTTTTACTTAAATTAATTTGATGAAATTTTTAAATCAACTGACAGCTCTTGTATCAACATTTCAAGAATTATAAATATAATATTTATGAGTATTCATAAATACTACTTTCCTTAATATTTATACATACATTTATAGTATATGAACATTTAATTTGATAGTTGTAGTGATGCACCATAAAAAACTATCAAATTAAACATTATTATTAAAGTGTATATATAAATATTAAAAAATATATAATAAATGTTTTTTTGACTTTAAATTAAAATGTTTATACCAGGGCTGTCAGTTGAGTTAAAATTTAATTAAATTAATGTAATCAATATATGCCGAGAAATTATATTATATTTTGTTTGTATTGTTTTTTTTATTATTAATTTATGAACACATTAAATGGATTGGCTTCATGTTTGTGTGCCTAGATAATAAAAAAAAATTACAATATTTTTCATTTGCATTCATGCTACTTTGTGTGCATCATCAGGCTTATTACGTTTTAAGCTTTTTTTCTTTTAATTCAATTTGAGCAATTTGTCAGGTGGTGCTTTTTTATTGATAACTGTTTCGTACTCTGTTGGTCTTCCTCCTATCATCCACACTGGCCTTGTGAGTACTGAAAGATGTTTTCAATAAGAGGTTACCCATAACCAGATAAACGATGCTTTCTCTTTGTTAAATAAGTGTATTTTTTTTCGAATTTAATACATCTAAAACATTGCAGGGAATCTTATACCTCGCTGCGTCTGTGGAAAAGAATGAATGAACGAGCGGTGTATATTGGCCTGAAAATAAAAGCTCTGTTTATCTATGTGCCTCCTCAGGCCGTGCGAGTCTTGAACCCATTAGATTTGATGAATGGTGCTGGGCAGTCTGATTGTAGTGTTCTGATGTGTGTGTCCAACAACAGTAGCTTCTTCAGAGATCAATGGCACTGAAATCCAAATAAGTACATCCCGCAGCCTTTGCGTAATCACTTAAACATGTGTCCTGAGGTGCTCACCATACTCCCTGCACAAGTTTCTCTTCTCATGGTTACTCAAGCATCTATGGTATTTACATCCAGGGAAGTCCCAAAGACTATCACATATCCCAATGGTATTCATCCCATCAGGTTCTCTGCTAAAGGGATTGTACTGTACTAAAGTCTTTCAGCTCATGGCTGTTTATAGACATGGAACATTAAGCAGAGGTTATTCTCATTATTATAAACAACCAGACAGGAAGAGTTCAACCAAAAATAAAAGTTCTCTGATCATCTGCTCACCCTTATATTGTTTGAAACCAGTAAGTTTTTTATTCTACAATGGACCAACACAGAATATATTTTGCAGAATGTGGAGCTATTGTTTTCCATATACACCAAAAGAGAATAGTTGTAAATGGAAGTTGCAAATTTAATTTATTTGATATTTTAACATTTCAATTAATTATATTAATTAATTATAATGTATTATTTAAGCCACGTATTAGTGTTTCCATTCAGAATTTTATGTGGTATCCCAAAATCTGCATTACAATGTGGTTGGAAAAACCAGGCTGCTGTTGAGAATGGAAAAAGTGCCATAAAAGTAGTCCGTATTACTTGTACACTGTTACAAGTCTTGTCAAGGACAGTTTTACTATTTACCATATATGTGACTTGATTTCTTTACTGTAGGCAAATTAACTGTCAGCTTGTGTCAATTAAGAAAATAGATGCAACAGTTAGTCGACAGTCATGTTTGTAACCACAAGATGAAAGAAGCTGTAATTTTTTGCTATAACAGCTGATATCAGTTCTGCTTGTGATGTGAAACTATTTGTTAATAAAACAGACAAACCTATAATGAAAAACACACCCCAGTTTGAGAACGAACGGTGGAAGTTGTTTTTCTTGCGTGAACTTTCCCTTAAATAACTATTTTCCATTCATTTTTCTTTTGTTCTCTTTTTTTAGGAGTCATACACCTACAAAGATCCAATCACGGAGTTTGTTGAGTGTCTGTATGTGAACTTTGACTTTGATAGTGCCCAGAAGAAGCTGCGAGAGTGTGAGGCGGTAAGTTCCAGCTGTCTTTTCCTGTTACCTTTTTATTAGCTTGTTTCTTTGCGTATCCTTAAAAGCACAGCACACCTTCTTCTTTATAGGGACTTCGCAGATTGATTGTATCTTGTATCATGTTCCTGTTTTTTTCAAAAGCATAAGATTCATAACATAAGATTCCTAACGTTTCATAACAGGTTCCATTAGTGAATGCGTTTGAAGAGACTATCCTTCTAAAATGTTGAACTCATCCTTCACTTCTTGTCTGGACACAAAAAGCCTTTAACTTTGTAATTTACGCAGATGATGTCTCAATTTCCCTAATGATGATTTGTGATGACATCACACTGAGTCTCCGACCTCTGATTTGTCAGAAGTGTCCTCTGAACTTTACCATAACCGTTGATGGTCGATGCTTAGCGATGCTGTCTGTCACTTTTCTGCAGTCACAAACAGCCTACCCTTCTGTTTCGGGCCCTGGAAGGGGTCTTAAAGCTCAGGCGGTCTCTGCATGCCGCGGTGTCATGGGCAGCTGTGGAAGTGGGCCCCTGAAAGAGCCTCTGACTCACCATTTGTCATGTTTTTATGATAGCCGGTAATTGTCAGATCAGTGGGATGGTTAACAAGAAGTGCTTTTGGTGTGCAGAGGCGGACACGCGCACTGGAAAGAGCTTTCTGCGGTACAGACAAGCCAGTGATCTGTATTTTTGTTCCCGTTTATAAATGGCCTTCCATAATGGTCACTTCATCAGTTTTCACCCTTGCCCTGCTGTGTCATTCTTTCTGTTTTTACAGTTAAGCTACTGACTCCCAATGCCAACCCTGCACCGGAACAAAACAAAAAAACACAACGGATTAGAGTTAAAAGCTGTTTCAAAGGAATAGCTCACCTCAAAAATCCAAATCAATCTTTTCCATGCAGTTTTTATTGAAAAGAGACTGAAGCTTTTAAGCTAAAAAAAAAGCCAAGGCACCATAAAAGTGGTCCATACAACTTGTGAACTTTTTTCCAAGCCTGTTGAAGTCATATGGTAGTTTCATGTGAGGACTAAACTTAAATTTGTGTCTATTCACACTGATGTGAGCTGTTGGAGTTGTTCAAAATCAGCAATTAGATCAGAATCATAAATTAATCTTTCAGACTAATTGATTGGAAAGATCAATTCTCAAAAGAACGGTCATATATTGGTATTTTTCTTAGGAATTCAGATGATTAGGGTGGATATATTGCATGTTGTAGTTTATGTATAAAGATTTAGATTTTTTCTTTCTCACACAAAACTATCGTAACTCTTGGAATATGAGTCTTAAGGACCACTTTTATAGTGCTTTTGCATATATATTTTTTTTAAACTCGAAAGTTTTAATCCACTCACCATCTTCAAAATTTCTCCTTTTGTGTTCTACGTAAAGAAAAAATGGCCAGGTTTGGAACAAAGTGAAGGTGCATAAATTATGACAATTTTTTATTTTCAATTTTCAAGATTTTAGAGCTGCTGTTACAAAACACTGAACACGAAATTAATCACGTCTCGGCTTTAGTGAGAGAGGATTTTTTTTTTTTCCAGTGAATTGGTATTATCATTAACATAGTGTAGAGAATAGTGCAAATGACTTTTGCTACCATGCGACCCTGGAAAACATTAAATTTCAACCTAAATGCATTTGGTAAGCTTCCCCACAAACGTGCCAAATTTTAAATGCCAAAAAGTATTATAAGAAAGTCTTAGTGTGATAAAAGCCAGAAATGGCCTTCAGGCGCATTCTTGGTTGCAGTAAACACATTACATTACAAAGATTCATCCCAAGCGTAATTAGCTTGAGTGCCTTTAGCCTAGTGCGCACTTATGTCGAAGCTCATTCCCATTCTCGAAATTATGAATTCAAAGACCAGTCCATCGTCTACTATTGCCCAAAATAATACAATTCAGTTTTGTTTCTTAACAAGCACCCCGTATGTTAAATTGCAGGCTTTTTATAGGAGAATGAAATAACCCAACTTAACATTGAAATGGGA
Source organism: Siphateles boraxobius (assembly GCF_051911475.1). Classification (NCBI taxonomy): domain Eukaryota; kingdom Metazoa; phylum Chordata; class Actinopteri; order Cypriniformes; family Leuciscidae; genus Siphateles; species Siphateles boraxobius. The sequence goes on from NW_027509195.1 coordinate 14,833,172, forward strand.
ACCTTCCTAAAACGCTGACATGATTTATAAACATTTACTCTTGTGCGGGTGCCCATTTGATCAGGCCAGCTGTTTTTCATTCTAGACGTTTATCGTCAAGAAACATAGAAGAAAACGTGTGCCTAAATCACCAGAAGTTTTTTTTTTGTGTGGGAGAGGGTCTAAATGTTGGGGGTATAAAGGTTCGTCTCTGCTGGTCTAAATGATCGAGTCATTAGGGGGATCCCTATTACAGTTTGCATGCTTGGAGTCCAGGGTTTGTAAGGCTAGCAATAATTAGCACACCTGCATCTGTGAGATCTCTTGAGAGCCCCCTGGCTACTGGACCACCAGAACCAGGCGTATTCTACAACCAGAGTTCAGCCCAGACACTGCATAAATGGCCACTAATTAGTCCTGACCCTGATTAAGAAAGCCTGAGGCATTATCGAGATCACAAGCTGCACATAAAAAATAAAAAAAACTTAAGTTAAACTATGTGGTATGTGAGCATAACTGGCTAGGCTCAGATGTATGTCAGCTATAAATGCTTTCAAAATCACAGTCTGATTGACTGGTGACTTACAAAATCAGAGTTGCCCTTCTACAACAGCCCAAGGCTTTTCCTGTTAGACTGCCAAAGCCTTGCGAGTCATCAGACTGTTTGCTCTTAACCGCCTTTACTCGTACAAAAACAAACATCCCCTCGCCTTCAAACAAGTTCATTACAGTAACTATTTATTTAAGTGATTGTAAAAGAAAAGAAAAAAAAAAACAAGTTGTATGACCCAAATGAGCAACTTCCTTTTTAAGTGGGTAAAAAGGATATTAATTTAACACTTTCCTGTAATATAGCTCAATTTATTTATTTATTTTATTAATATAGAAAATATTATTGAAAGGGGAGGTGCTTGAGGTCCAAAAATAAATAAATATAAAAAATATATTTTTGTTTTAATTGTGTGTGTGTGTGTTAACTGCTGCTAACTTTTTCACCATAAAAAAAAAAAAAGTAATTTTACAAAAGTCATAAAGATCCAGTGAGGGTTCACTGAAAAGTATTTCCCTCTTCATTTTATATATTGCCCTTTAAATTTAAATGTTTTGTGAATTAATATAACAGTTTTTATTTGAATATATTTTCAATTGTAATTTACTCATGGGAATGATGATGAAAATTCAGCTTCGCATCCCAGGAGTCTTCAGTGTCACATGATCCTTTAGAAATTATTAGATGCTCAAGAAACTTTTCTTATTATCAATGTTGAAAACGGTAGTTGATTTATTTAAAAAATAAATAATACTGACCTCATACTTGATGTCTAAAATAAGCTTAAATAACCCAAATACAGTACTGTTGTGTACAAGCAATTCCATAGCATATCATCAGCACTAGGGGTGTAACAATATATCGTGTCACAATATATCACAATACAAAAATGCAACAATATGTATTGTGTATAGTTCACCCAAAATAAAAATTACTGTGTGAGAAAAAAATTCAAGTTTTCAGAGTTTTAGTGTCAGTACTACATTAAACTACTATATATAATTTATAATAATGCAATGGGGGAAAATGTGTGGACCCTGATAATGTCAAATGTCTGTTACCAGTAAAACGCGGCCTACATTATTTTAAATGTATCTAGTCTGCGACAGAGTGCAAACATATTCATCTAAAATAATTCTGTACTTTCAGCTTCTGAATCATTAATATTTTTATTCTGGTGTAACTATTGTCCTGTCCCATAGATGCTTGGGTTTCCAGCAACACACATTCATTTACACATCTCAATGTAATAACAAATTTAGCATTTTAATCAACAGTACATTTTTTGTTAACCTTTTATCATATGTCTTGGAGTATCGCAATAATATCATCGTGAGTGGAGTATCGCAATAATATCATCGTGAGTTCAGTATTGTGATATGTATCGAATCGTGACATGAGGGTAAGCGTTACACACCTAGTCGGCACCAATGGCTCCAGAGGTTCTGCAGGCCTGTGATTCAGTCCAACTGGACACGGTCCTGGATCTGTAGAGACTGACCGCATAAGTGTTCTGGGATTTTCTTCAAGCTGTGGATCATCACATTGCTTACTTTGCATTGTGATTACCTTATCATGCTTATCCAGTCAGCTTTTGTAATTTTTCCTTCTTCAGTTGATCCATCTCAGCGGAGAGGGGCCATTTACACAATGGTTTGGGCTCATAATGTCTATGCTATGCATAAAACATAGACACAACCTTATATAGCCCTGTTTTCAATCTTTTGGAAGACTGGGAAAAACGTCAACAACCTAAAGCTGCACTTTTAGATTCCAGTAAGTTAAGCATAAATTGAATTTTTTTTTTTTTTCTGCTACAAAGCTGTTGTAGCCGCCTTCTCTCCCCCTCTTACTAAAAAAAACCTCAACAGTAATTCTAGCACTTAAGCGAACTGTTATCAGCTTAAGATAAGACAATGTCAATGATGAAATGTGTGTTGGCTGATAGGGCCATGGCCATGTAGTTGGGATTGCTTCAAGCAGAACACCAGAGATAGTAGCTCTCAAGCCTAAGCAAACAAAGCGGGGGCTGTGAGCGCAGACGTGCACACGAAGCCGCGGGACGGGGGACTGCATGTGAACCGTGCAGAGACAGCAGGGGCTTGCACATGTCTTCAGCTGACTGGAATGCACCGCACTATTCGCTTTTTGACAGCAAGGTAAAGCACACCAGGTCTCTTTAGGATGTGTAGGTTAGTATGCGGTGATCGGAGCTCATCTGAGATTGATAGTAGACTGTAGTTGAGATGTTTGAAAGCAGTGGCACTGTAAATTGGTTCCACCACGCAGCCCGACGGACCCTGCGGCAATGGGCAAGACAAACGGCGATAAGTCACAGCCAATGCGGTAGATTCAGTGGCTGGCTCTGTTCCTGCCCCGTTTCATGTGGGGACTGTGGAATTCCAAGATCTGTGGTTGGTTTAGAGTGCTGAGAATGACCTCAGATTTTCCTTTTTTTGTGCTTCCAGATAATGGTTTTCTCCAGAGGATAGCATTAAACACCATTTTATATGTGTTAACTATAGGCTTCCATTGCTTTAATTTTCAGCTACAAATTAATTTCCATAATTTGTCATAATGCTTGCTTTTGGCCTTTTTCCCACACCGTTACTCCCCAACCAGGTGCTATTACAGAGACCTCGGATGGGAACTGTTTTTATTTCAGTTCTAAGTTTATATAAACTTCCTGTTCTGCTCATTGTCCAGTTTAGCCACAGAGTTTCTGTGTTCCAGCAAACTTTAGGACCAAACTCTTCTCCTAATCCTAAAACATTTTTTTTCTTTTTTCTCCCAGGTTTGACATCAAACTGTAGACAGGCGCTTGCATTAATATTTGTATGTATGTGTGTGTATATATATATATATATATATATATATATATATATATATATATATATATATATATATATATATATATATATATATATATATATATACACACACATATCTCAATATAACTTAAAACATGCAGAGATTTAATTTTTTATTCAATGATGCATTAAAGTGATAAAAATTTACAATAAATACTTTTACATACATTTACAAAAAATAAATAAATACATGCTGTTCTTTTTTAACTTTATAGTCATTGAAGAATACTGAAAATATTGTATCACGTATAATGTATCATATATTATTATCATTGCATCAGAAATCTTTCTATTATATCTTGTGACTGACTGGAGAAATGGCTGCTGAAAATGTTTTTAATAAAATAAATGAAGCCTTGGAAAAGAGATGAAATTCTTTCAAAACTTTTGCCGACCCCACCCTACTCTTTTGAACTGTATTTCAACTGTATTTTTCATTGAAGTGTATGAAAATAAAAAGCATTAGGTTTTTTATGGGCTTATGCAAAGGAATCATCATATTTAAGCATCTGTGGTATCAAACGGTTTGAAAATCCTTGGTTTTAGTATAATCAATGTTAGATTGTGTGCATGAAAATGCATTAAGTGTCTAATGTAAGCATTTAAATCTTTTGAAGGTGCTGGTGAATGATTTTTTTCTTGTGGCGTGCCTTGAGGACTTTATCGAAAATGCTCGTTTGTTCATCTTCGAGACCTTCTGCCGAATTCACCAGTGCATCAGTATAAAGTAAGTACTTATGATTTTCAATGTAGTACAAAATAACTGCTGGATCATGTAACAAATTTTGAAATCCCTTTTAAAGTGGACAAATGATGGATAAATTGTTAGGAATGAAAAAAAAAAAAGGTAGCAGGTCTGAAAATGTGTCCACAATGTGGGAACGTTTCCTGTTTCCTCTGTTCCATTCCCACTCCACTCTCTGATAAGTTTTTATTACCCAGTGTGCTAGAGGAAGCATGTCCAGAGACCGGCTGCCAGCACCTCAATCTCACACATGGAGACACGCATTCAGAACCAGACATCCCAGGCACATCCACCCATCTGTTTTGAAGCATGTCTAAAGGGTCTACATATTGGCCCTCGGGATGATCTTAATATGTGGATAATACAGCAGATTTTTCTCTTCTAGCGCCACTTACTCCGTTATTGTCTGTTGTGTCTTGTCACGTCGTTGTAAATAAAGTGGCGTTTGGAATTTTTTATCTGCGCTAATTCACTTAGAGCGCAATCGAAGAGGAATATTGCCTTAATTAAACCGATTAAAGAGAATAGTTAAGATAAATTTACAGTGATTTATGTTGTTCATTGATCCACACGGTTCAATTACCATTACAATTACCAACTCCTCATAGACTCTCCGGTCTATATTTCGGCAGGTGTTTTATTACCAATTTACTCTGGTTGCACTTTTTTATTACCTCTTTTACGGTATTTATAAGGCATTGTGTAGGCTTCCAGAGAAGACATGCAATGGTTTCAGTCCCCAACATTTTCCATTGGTGGAAAAGAAGTGGTCTGAATGGAAAGAGAGGTTTGGGTGGGTGTCAATGGTTTCCCTGTGTCTGGTTCCTATTAGCCTTTCAGTGACGGGAGTGCAGAGCAGAGAGGCCGCATTGCCCTCCTGCCTGTTTAATGAGCTTTCATAACTAGTAGTCGTTGAGCATCTGTCCTGCATTTTTTTTTCCCGCCACCGCCTCTGCGCCAAGCAGAAAGCACTTGACGGCAAACTGGAGATCTGCTAACAGGTTGCATCTACCTCTGGGGATTTATGACATCCTGTAAATCCCGAAAGTCCATGTTCGTGAATGCACACACTCACCCGACACAATATCATATACCACGTTTGATGAAAGGAGGGTTTTTTTCCCCAGCAGTGCACGTGCAAACATATACAGACATTCGGAATCTGTTATTTCTCTTCTAAACGCACACACAGCGATCAAAAAGGTTCTTGCACTATTTCCATGCTTCATTGTACAGCCTAATTGCTCGCTCACATTTTCTGAGCTGTATTAAACCAAGAAGGGCTGGAGTCAAGGTTGAAACATGGAATGTGATCAGGCTCTGTCCAAATCTCCAGTTGCAGATAGTCTGGAATTGATTTGGAGTCTTGGCTCTTTTTTGGCAGTCTCGTTGCAATTGAATCCATTTTCTTGTCAAAGGCGACAAAGGTAATGCTGAACTAGGAAACCGAATTGTGATTGCTGTTTATCTGTTCAAGTTAGTAGCTCAAAGGAGTCGCCTGAAAGACAGTGTTATGTCTGTTTAGAGGGTATAGAGGATTGGAAAACATCCATTTTTGGATTACTGGTGCATGTCATTGGTACATTAACCAGAAGGCCTCTGCAGCTAATTGTGGGCTCAAATGAAACGCATGCAAGTTTTGTAGAAGTTTTGTTATGTTTACAGTTGTTGGCCTTCAACGGGTAGGCAGAATATTTTTTTCCTGTGTTTTTGCCCTCAGCCTACACCAAAAAAAGACCACAACTACAAATGGCTTTATATATAAAAATGTCTGAGAAGGCTCTATTTGAAATCTGATTTTAAGACTGGCACTTATGAAGGCATTTGTCTTCATGCCCTCTTGCCCTCAAAAGTCTTAAATTCCCAATTTTGCATTCATTGGCCTTTGAGTAGAGAGTTTGTGTGCATTTGATGAACATTTTAGTTTTTAGTTGGATGTCTACAGTCTTGTAATCTCTTACAGTCCACATTAATCCATTTTGCAGTTGATTTGAAGGGCCAAGCACATAGGAGACATTGTTGTATTCAATCTGCATGGTTTTATTTTTGGTAATAAATTGTAAAAAAAAAAAAAAAAAAAAAAATTATATATTAACAATTAGAAAGAGGGGAGGTTGTTTTAGTGGGAAGAGGGGAATGAAGTTTCCCCCAAGATATGAAGCAGGGGTCACTTCCAATGATGTGAATCTCTTTGTGCCTTCATATGGAAATATTAAACAACGCGTTTGTTTTAACTACACTATGTTAAAAACTTTAGAGCAGGTCAGCACTGTATGAATACACAGCTGATCTTTTAGCTGTCTACGGATCCTGGAGTGAGACTGGTTGCCTCAGTCCCACCGGCCTGGAATCGGAATTGGATAAATCAACTGCGAGGAGCTGGTACATGTAAGGGGGTTGAAGTGAAAACGATCCTTACCCTTCACCCCCTAACCCCAGAGGACCAGGTTTATTCCTGTGTAAAATGAGACTGCAGCAATGGGAGTCAAGCAACTTGGCTTAAAACACCATGTAAGGCACTTATGCTTGAGTGGTTCATTCACCCGGCCTTTTTTTTTCCATAATTACTTCTTTCAGCGTTTGTATATTTTTGGTTTCAGTTCAGACTTTCATTCATATTAGTGGCAAGCATGTGCAAGTACGACTTTTTTCCCTTCTTGTTTTAAAGTCAAACTTCTGAGTAAAATTAGATTAGCGTGTGTGTGGGCCATTTCATTGCACCGAGGCAGTGGTTGACCTTGGTCTCTGGTTTAGCTTGTCCGGAGGGTCAGCTCCCCTAAGAGGAAACTCAATCTTATTTGTTTTTTGAGTTGATCTTTGACTTTGGCTTGACTGGCATGTGTCACCACTTAATCAAATCAGTGAAATAATATTCATTGTCTCTTGCGTCACTAGAGTAAACCAGCACAGAGTTTGTCTTAGATGTTTATCTATCAGCAATTCTCTTCTAAAACCAGTGTCTTTGGCATTTCCATTTATTTTTCTGTAAAAGCTCACAATCTGTCTGCTTCATTTCAGACATGGCCTAGACCTCTAGGTCTGTGGGCCTGTAATGGATGTTCAGCTATCTAAACTTCCCAGTGTCTTAATTGGTTTCCTGTTCCTTTTCGGCTGTAATTGTTCATCAGTGCGCCGCATGCTTTGTGGAGTGCTTTGGGGCTGCCAAAGAGCTTGGATTTCATGTCCCTGCTTTAACCCCTGGAGTCGACAGGCATTCCTTTTTCCCGCACCGAGTGTCACTGCTTGATGTTGGACATGTGTTAACCATCACCAGCTTGGAACTCGTGATGTGACAACCGGCACATTCGTTGGCGGTTAGCTCTTAAATAATGAGCTTTATGACCAATCTAGCCTGTCACGCATCATTTTTTGAGGGTTTCACTGGGAGTGAAATGATATAAGCTGTCATCTCTGCCTGTCTCCAGACCCATGCTGTTGCCACGGTGGGTGATTGAGTTAACCTTTCACTGTGAAAGCATTGGAAACCTGGTGTTGGCTTTACAGAACGGGACAAGCCTGCTCTTTCTGACTAGCACGGAATGAGCTTAGTCGAAAAAAAAGACAACTGCGGTATTGTAGGATTTTGGATCAAAGAACACTTGAGCCCCTGCTGCCACCTTCCTCCCTTAATGACACATTCGTGGAGGAGACACCTGGCTTTATGTATGGACGTTTTTCCAAAATGCCATAGGATGGTCAGTAGCCATGCAAGCCCAAGCTGTGTCATTTTATTCTTGTCTGCAAAGTTTATTTTATCGTTACCTTGACCTCATATCCACCAAAGCGCAATGATGTAATTGTACTCCATATTTATGGGTTTCTTAGTGCGATTAGAATCACAGATAATGCAAAGTATTTGTCACTCTTGGACAGATGTCTAAATGCTGAGGTATGACTGAAACCCATTATCATCCAGCACTTTCGATCAGCACTTTAAACCTGCATGCACACACACTCCACAAGCTTGTTATATACCTCACAATTTTCAAGTAATACCATCAGTGTATATAATGTTCTCCCTTAACCTAAGTTTGTCCTAATGGACTGTGTTTGCCTCGCAGTATGCTGGCCGATAAGCTGAATATGACTCCCGAGGAGGCAGAAAGATGGATCGTCAACCTCATTCGCAATGCCAGGCTTGATGCCAAAATCGACTCCAAACTGGTGAGAGTCTCTCATATTTTATTTCACTCTTGTTTCTCTGCCGCCCTCCTCAAATAGCGAACGATTGATAGATGCTGCGTTAGTGTCCTTTAATTAGTCAGAAAATCAAATTCAGCCTCTTTTGTGCGGGGATTATGTTCTACTTTAATACATAAAGGAGAGACAATCAATTACGTCAGTAATTCTGCCCAGTGCCCGCTTAGTCACCATATCCTTCCTCGAGACTGTCATTACAGTCCTGAAGGAGGGTCATTCTCAATATGGTGACAAACATGTAGCTTTACTTTTTAGTCATGACAAAGATTATAGAATATTACCATAAAACTATATATATATATGTGTGTGTGTATGTATATATATTCTATAAACTCTTAACATACTAGAAAATTATATATATATATATATAATTTTCTAGAATGTTAATAGTTTATAGAATATTAGGCTAATTCTACAAACAAAACAAGTAATACAATGTTCAAAACTATTTAAAAAAATACAAGTTAAGATGAAGTTTAATTGCAATTAAAATGTGCACATGGTGATTTTTCTCCCACCACTTAATACATTGTATTATATTTAGGGCTGCAACTAACGATTATTTTGATAATAGATTAATCGGACGATTATTTTTTCGATTAATCGATTAATCGGATAGAAATTAAATTAGATTTTTTTTTAATTATAACTAAATAAAACCGTAAATCAGGGTATTTATGTGTAAAAGTGTACTTTAAAAAGTGCAAAAGCCACACATTGAGTTTTACTAATATCAATATTTGCATTGTTTTTAATGATAATTGCTGATGGCAAGTTGACAAACATGATTATTGTTAAAAAAATGATATCCAACATATTATTTTTTAACACAATTTTTGTTAAAACAAATTTACACAGACATGTTGTTCAGATGTGAATATCTGAACTAAAAACAAACTAAAAACATATAAAATATATAATTCATTTAATTTTTATTTAATATTAATTATATATAAGGAATATAAGGATAAAGAATATAATATATATTATATATAATATATAAAAGAATAATATAAGGATAAATTGATTAAATAAATATAGAAAGACTGAAAACAATTGTGTGAACGTAGAGCCGCAGTAGATCGCGTTTGAAAAACAATTAAAACTTAGTAGACAAATGCTATAAAAAGAGAACGGAATGGAGGTAACGCTACCCAGCAAGCTAACAGGCTTGAGTAAAGGACAGGAGAAATTATGCATTAGTGCACAAGCATTCGCTGAAAACCACTGAGTACAGTGACTAAAAAACAATATTTTACTGCTGCTGTTATTAACTGCCTTTATATTTAGTGCTTCGCTTTGTAAAGACCGTTTTAATTTAACCTATTTCTGCGGTAGCGCTATTTTAATCCATCACTTACGTTGCGAGCGAACTGATTGCACAACCTGATGCTCGAGACAAAATACAGACATCCCAAGATCCCGGAAGTCCCGGGAGTCTCCCGCATATTGATTGCGGCTCCCTGATGCCCGCGAATTAGTTCAAACTCCCGAAATCTAGAGCGCGCAAGCAAGAGCCCGGATGCGAGACAGAAGAGACTGCTCCAAACCGTGTAGCGCGCGCGCTCGGCAGAGCGCCTGAGGGAGAGAGACCTTGCGTGTGTGTGCGTACCAGTAAACGCTCCCCGTGACGTAAGCCAGCGTTTCCCAAAACGGGGTGCCGCGGCACCCTGGGGTGCCTTCTGGCGAGAGCAGGGGTGCCGTGTAAAAACTCCATTAAACATTTTTAAATTGCTAAAATGTGTAAAAAAAAATAATAATAAATGTATCATCAATCTCGCATCGTCGGAAGCGTCTAATAACAACAAATAATGCACACAAATTTATAATAATAAATGCAACTCATAAGTTTTCCGCGTTCGTTGAATTGCGGGGGTTCCTCATGATTTCATTCTCGTGCTTCATTCCCAGCGTCCACACATAAAGCTGCCTCTTTTTCATGGCTTGTTGCGCTTACGGTCAAATACACACGAAACATTGTCACAACGTCCGTCTTGCCGCATATTCACAAACACATCGGTTATGTCCGTGCTGCTGTCAACGGTAACGCGTGCGATTAATGTTTTTCAGTTTTACGCGTTAAAAAAGATTTAAACACAATTAACGCAGCATCCGTTTTTTTTCTGTCATCCTTTGGCTAGCCTTACATTATATAATCACGTTCTTATTCATGCAAATGCTTTTAAACCATGCAACCGCGAAAAGACAAAAGAGAACGCGCTGTCTGTGAATGTCCTGCTGACACAGGACGACGCGCATCGCGTGCCAGAATCGACTTCTCTTTCGTGCTTGAACGAATAATAACACACAGTTATGACAAAATGTCCGTTTTGTTGAGTATCCTCATGAGAGCAGTCTTAAATTAGTTAAAATCTTAAATTAGAGTTGTGAGAACATGGGACGCGTGTGAGATAAACAAGTGCAGCAGTGACAACAGAATCAAAGAACAGGTAACAGAGAAAATTACTCACTGCTCTTGACTAAAGAACGCTTGTAGCTTTAATAAGGATTCATCTATATTTAATTTATTATTTATGCAGTGAAGACTGTAAAGTGTTTGATAACTTTATTCAATTTCTGTGTATTTCCTGACATCAGTAGCAGTATTGGTATCAGTGATACTGGGCTTCATTCATAAAAAAGATGCCATTAAACAATTATTTAAAATATACTGTCTTTATGTTGTTTATACATTAATTTGGAGATTAACTGTGAAATTATTACATTATAAAATATATTAAAAACCCCAATATAAAAACACAAATAGGCCTACACTGAGTGAGCAAACATTTAGGTGAGATTTGTAATGGTAATTGAGCAATGTTTTGCTGAATTATGAATAAATTAAATTTTAATTAAATTATGTCTTAATTAAATATGTCATCATGTAAAGTCATCTCTGCAGAAGAAATTAATGATTTCCTAGACTTTAAATGGATGGACAAAAAAATTGATAATATTAAAAAATATCTATATGACAGTAGGCCAATATACGGCAGTTATTCCCTGTGGTATTGAAAATCAATACATTTCAAGGTATAGTATCAAAGTAGTATCGTGGCAACACTAGTGTAGGGTGCCACAATTTTTTTTAAATTTTCAAAGGGTGCCTCGACTGAAAAAAGTTTGGGAAACACTGACGTAAGCAGACCAACTAATCGATAATGACATTCGTTGACAACGATTTTCATAATCGATTATAATCGATTTTATCGATTAGTTGTTGCAGCCCTAATTATATTGTTTAAATTTTAATACATTTTTAATGTTTTACACTACTTACATTTTTGGGTCACTAAGATTTGTTTTATGCTTTGAAAGTAATCAGTAATATTGTGAAATATGATTTATGATATTCTAATAATGATCTAGCTTACTGCAATGTGCAACAAGTTGAGTAATGTTCAGTAACTTTCAACACACTCAAATGTATATAGTAGATTGTTTTGAGCAAGTAAAACAGCGCTGTGTTACCCCACAATTTGAATTAAAGTGACCTAAATGAGTAGTAATTCAGCTATTTCATTAGACTGAAATAAAATAATTAAATTTTAAGTGATCAAAAATTAATGTAACAAAGTTCAAGTTCAGGGAAGAACCACTGAACTGGCAAACGTTAAACATAACTTTTAATTGTTAAATAAATATAAACAACAAAGCGAGTGGACTGTCAGCGGCCGATTAAGCATAATAAAAGCTCCAGAGCTCCTCCATGGGGCTCGAGACCAGTGTCACGCAGTTGTCTCTCGTTAGCATTCGCTCGTTCCGCTCCCACGGTTCTCGGCCCCGTCCTACTTCAAACTACAGTAACGTTAATAAAACTTTAATACATTTGCTCACCCATGAACATGATTTCTGCCTGAGTCCCGTAAGATTGCTTTCCATCGGCTGTGGAGGTGAAGATGACAACTTCCATGATTCAACACTCATTCGCAATGTCACCAAGCTACGCCTTTGAGTAATGGCCATGAAAATTAAAAGCAAAGTATGCAAGTTTCGCCACTAGAGGTCACTTATTCAAAACAATAACAGTCACATGATCTTTCAAAATCATTCTAATGCACTGATTTGGTGCTTAAAACCATTTCTTCTTATCATCAATTGTATTGTACTGCTTGATATTTTGTGGAAACTGATATATTTTTTTCAGGAATATTTGATAAATAGAAAGTTCAAAAAGCAGCATTTGAAATAGAAATATTTTGTAATGCTATGTCTTTAATGTAAATGTTGATTTAATTGAACGAGTTCATGTCTAATAAAAGTATTAATTTCATTTTTGTGTGCGTGTGTATATATATATATATATATATATATATATATATTGTAATGTTTGTGTGATAGACTCTTTTTTTTTTTTTTTTTGTCAAATGATCTAGGAACTTTACATGTCATAACACCACAAGCAATTAACGAGACTTCTGATCTCACAAATCACATGGCATTCTTCTGGAATGACCTAGAATTAGCTCCGGTGTGTTTTGAGCTGACTGTGAGGAGGTTGTGAATACAGGTCTGTGTGTCTGTGGGAACAGAAAAGGATTGGTGTTCCCTGAGTTTAGCTCTGACCCTCTTTTCCTCTCCTCTTTCCTTTGCCAGGGACACGTGGTGATGGGCAACAATGCCATATCTCCATATCAGCAGGTGATCGAGAAAACCAAGAGCCTTTCATTTCGCAGCCAAATGCTGGCCATGAACATCGAGAAGAAGCAGACCAACGCAAACAGGACTGAGGTCAGCATCTCTCAATCTCTTTTATCTGATCTCATCTCTTTTTTTCTTTAGCCCTGTAGTTTGCACACACAAATGATCTATCCAGAAGAATGTCGAGCGGCAATCAGCCCAGAACTGTCTTTACACAGTGTAAACCAGTAAGAGCAGGTTTAACACAGCGAGCGCTTTCATCATGCCGTTTTTCTTCAAAGGCCTAATGACAAGGTAGCACAGCTCAGCCATAAAGAAGGTCTGAGTCCCATGACTCAGCGCTGCGGAGTAAATAACGCTTGCACACAATCACACACACGCTCCATGGAGTTCCCTGCGTTTAGGAGTCACCACAGATGTTTTGCTTGGGGTCCAGTCGGTCTCCGTTTGATCTTGTATGTGTGCACTGATTGGCCCACGACAAACATGCCCTCTCTTTTGTTTGAAATAGAACGTTTCCAAAATAACGGCCTTTAAATGTCTCGGTCCCTCAAACCACGTCATTTAAGTGACTCACTCGCACAAACACCACAATGGCAAAGGTCATAACACACAGTCCTGTATTTTGATGTGTTTGGCCAGACGCAATTTAATTGAACATTTTCTCTTTCCCAACGGAAAAGGTGCGAACGTGAACTTGAACTGCTTGTACTCACGAAACGACTGCGGTTTTGTAGTAGATAGTCTCAGTTGCATGTTCAGTCAATTCTAATGAACTCACCTTCATTTGTGTTGGGTAATGACATATTTTGGCTCTCTCTCTTCCTCTCTATTCAGACTCCAAACTGGGCGGGTCAGGATTCTGGCTTCTGAGTGGATCTTTGCAGACCGTACGCTCCCATCTAACCTTCCAGCATTCCCATATTGCGGCCGAACATCCTGTTCTCCCTCGTGTCCTTCAAAGGAGCGAGACAGAGGCCTTATTTTTGCACTTGGGTTCAATGCATCTGGTATTAAATAAAAATAAAAAACTTGCAAAACCATCTTTAACTCATGCTTGCATTTTATTCCTGGACATTGCAAATGGTGGTTGAGGGTTAAGTGGTTGTGATCTTTTGTGTAATAGATGAAGTTTTAATGTGCTCTGAGTCACTGAGTGGGATTGGGGGGTTTTGTGCCGCTGCACATGCATGCGCCGTAATGATGAATGAGTGTTTAGTCTGCTGCATTTACGGCGCTGTTATGCGAAGAGGGCACGGAAAGGTGATCATCCCAAACTCTCTTTGGCATTTTCAATGCCACTCGTCCTCTTTGTCCGCAGACGGGCACGTCAGATGTGCTAGACAATCAACGTAATGCCTCTCCACCTTTCCCATCTCATCACATCTTCCACGCATGACACCTACAGTCTAACACTCTATACGTTTTCTATTTCTATCCCTACCGTTCGCAGACGCTGCAAGCTGAGATTCGAAGCATGTCTTAATGTCTGCTTTGGCCTGTCTATCAGCTGACATGTTTATGGGCCCTGTCTCTCTGGACGAGTGAAGAGGGGGCTTATAGCTGCCACAGCGCTCGGGCTCCCAGCCAGACATCTAAAACAACTGACGTCACCTTTACTTTCCCAGCGAGCGAGCGAGCAGGCAGGGAGGGGGGGGGGGGGGCGGGGGCTAAAGTGATTGGTTTACCGGTCCTGTGCCATGACACATTACGAAAATAAAACCCTCCTAGCCCTTAATTATCACATTCACCTTAGGAGTGCTGTCTCAGATGTTGTTTTAGTAAGACATCCAGACCAACAGCAGACGTGCGGCTGAGAAGGTTGTCCACCACAATGTCTGTCACTTCACTTAAAATAAATAAACAAACAACCAAACGAAAAGGTCAACGAAGGTTTTGGTTAAAAGGGCTACATAATCTTTCCCTTTTTCGCATTGTTTATTCCGTTTCCCCTACGTGAAAGGTTAAGGCATTTGTTCAAACACAGGCCACATAATTAAAATATACAACGCATGTTCCCTAATAATTTTTTGTTGGGATTATTCCTTGAGTCTTGTTTTCCAACTTGCAAATGCATTTTTACAAGGTAATGCCTATATTTAGAGAAGCTTTTCTGTAATATGAGCGATCATTGCAGTGTCAGTCCTAATGCAGAAGCTTTAAATTGTCAGGGAATCACTAGTTTTGATTAAGGTTTTACTTATAGTAGGCACTCAAATGTCTATCCACTAAAAGGGTATAGTAAACTGAGACGGAAAGTCTTTGGTACTCTTAAGGAGGAAAGCAACCTGATACAACTCTAGTTATGAAGGCAGGTGAATAAATATCTTAAGATTTTTTTTTTTTTTATGAGAAATGAAACTGTATTGTGTTGTACTGATGGAGACACATAGCTGTCATATAAATAACATCAACTTTAGGAGAATTTCACTTTGATCTGAACATCAAAGGGCTCTTGAGGAAAGAGTGTCATCACTTAGAAATGACAAATGTTTTTTTGTTTTGTTTTTTTCCTGAGGAGGGTAACAGAGATTCTGTGCGGACTGTTTTTAAGGACGGTTGGACTTTTCTGTGGTGTATACAAAAAAAGCTGCCTTGAATAACACCTGTTTGTTATACACAAGTCAATTGGAGCCTGAATCAGGTGCTGCACACCTTGACCTAACCTGAAAAAGTTCTAGCTAATCTGAGCCAAACTGATAGAAGGGGGAAATAGATTTTAAGATGAAGTCAAAGAACATGGAAAAAAAAAATGATATAAAAATAAAAGATTAAGTGCCACACCTAGTGGTCAAGCTGGGTAAAACATTTCTTGTATTTCAAAGCAATTAATGTTCATTTTGGGAAAGAAGCTTCTCAAGGAAAATTACTTCAGCAGCACTCATTCTTTTTGTATTTTAAAGGTTTAAAAACTTGTTTAAACTCATTTAAATATATTAAATGAAAGCTGTTAAAATCGACCTGATAGATTAAGTTATTAATTGATTGATTAGTATTAATGCTAATATATAAAAATAAAATTGCACTATTTAAATTTTAATAGTGTTTACAATTCCCAAACATCAAACTGAGACATTTCATTCATTATAACACGGATAATATTAGTATACATATTTGTCCTTCTCATAATGTATTATTTTTAGTTTTCTGATTTCATCCTGGCTGAAAAAAAATAAATAACCATCTTAAATACGTTTGCTGGTCTTATCAGATTTAAACTGGTCTCTCGGTCTGGCCAAACTAAAGTTCAGCTGGTTTATTGGGTCGCCAATCTGGCCTTATCACCTGAAAATTGCCCACAGAGACCAGTAAAGATCAGCAAAACCTGCGTTTAAAAGGCTGTTTTAATTTTTGTTTGTTTTGCCAACATGATGCAACAATAAAATGAAGATTACAGTTCAGGTACTGTATATGCAGTATTATAAGTTGTATTTTATGTGATGTCACTGTTTTTGTTTATTTTTATGTGTCAGGTTTATGATTAGTAAAAAAAAAAAAAAAGAATGAATAAACTACAAAATGCACATTACCTTTAATTCAAGCCAATGCACTTAGGACCCTGGGAAGCCCATCTGTGTTGTATACAGTAGGAGAAATTCTATTTGTCATCTTCTAAAACTTAAACAAGGAGGGGGAGAACAGCCCTCTCTCTGGCCGAGGGGCTTCTGAAAGTGCTCCGAAAACCCCACAAGATCTTGGGAGTCTCCACGTGACAGCAGCGCCTATATAGCATCAGCACCAGTAGAGTGATACTCCATCACCAGCCGAGCACTGCAGCATATGCCACAGTTACACACACATCCTCATGCACCTCAAGGGTTTATTCTAGAGCTTTTGCAGACTATTGTATCCATGTGTTTTCTCACTCTGTCTAGGGAACGAAAGGACTAAACTTTTCCTGCGAGAGGGATGCTGGATGTTCCAAGTCCACTTTGGCAGTCGGAAGGAACTTGATGTATAGGCAAAGTTTCTCTTTTTTTGGACTGGACTCGCGCAGGTATATTTCTTTTGCTCTGTGCATCTACTTTTGAGGGCACATCTCATCTCGTGCGCTTTTGGAGATTCGCTAATTCCTTCAGTTATTTTGAATGAAATAATTCACTCGCAAACACATTGATCCATCAAGGTGTATTTTTTAGTCAAAGAAGCTAAAGTTAAAAGCTTTTTCTTTCTCCACAGACATTAACGAGACACTTTTTTTAGGGTGAAAAGTAGGCTACGTTTCGCTCTCTAAAATGACATTAACCGGTGGTGAGAAATGGTGTTTTCTCTATGTGTGACACAACCGAATCCGGACTCCTCAACTCCCCGCTCTTCGGTGGGAAAATATACATATTGAAACCTCATATAGCCTACGGACCTTGAAGGCTAGCGGCGAGTACCTTTGACGCTTTCCACCGTGAGTCGGGACAATCATACAGCCGCCCAGATGCAGTTTCGCCTGTTCTCATTTGCGCTGATCGTGTTGAACTGTGTGGACTACAGCCACTGTCAGACGCAGCAGTCTCACCGCTGGAGAAGAAACAAAAGAGGTGAGTGACCTGTGTGGATTTGATAGATGCTTCAGCCTGTTAATTCACAAATTAGTCATTAAGTGGACGCTTCTGTAGATAGACTTTCGGTAACCGTATGACAGGGCCAGCACCTGGTGTGTTACGCTACTTCGTCACAAAAAAAAAAAATCACCATGGTAACCGCAGCACGCTTTCTGAATCTTTTTTGTCAATTTAACTTTTTGATTGAAGCGGTGGCAAGTTGCCATAGTTTTACGATAGTAGAAATAACTAGTTTTAACTAAAATTACCGTTACCGTGGTATTTTTTTGTAAAATGAGGTTCACTGAGATATGTTCATGGATCATTTCATTTCACGTTTGAACGTAGCCTATAGCCAACAACATTTCAAGTAGCCTACGTTACCATTGGACATCGCAACTAGTCACACGTATGTTGGCAAAACGTTAAAAAATAAGACGCTTTTATTTTTTTATTAACATAGATATTGAGTAAATAACCTGTTACTCGTCCATATTCGTTTTATTGTATATTTTTGAAGTGAATCCAAGAAAGCAGTTTTAGACGTTTAGTGTACTGTCTGAATTTAAAAAATACAAGGGTTGTTGCTGTAGGATTGGTATTGTGTTTCAGCATCTGTTCCTGTCAGATATTGTAAGCTCTATGTCAATGTGATGCGTAAAGATGACGTTTTAAAGGTCAAAACGTGAGGGGGAAAAAAATTATCTTTCTTTCACCGGCATCATGTTTAACTAGCCTTCATTAAGTTAGGCCTTTAATTTAAGTTATACATTACGGCGACCATTGTCCAACGGATAACTCCGTTTAAGAGCTTTAAAACGCACATTTTGTGTTTGTAGACTGCATGACATGAACAATTGATTTAAAAAAAAATCAATAGATCAGTAAACTGAAAAGTTTGACAGAGTGCGCTATACTTTCGTCTACAGATGTGTCGTCCAGTTCTACTAAACGTAAGTAGTTGTCTATCTATCATTTTATTATAAATTCACACATTTATCATCTAATCTTTTATGTTTTGCTTTAAAAGTCTTTAATATTCTGGGATAAGTGTGCTAGCGACGTCTTAAAACAGGCTAATTGAGTTCAGAATACAATTATAGTCTAATTGAGTTCGGAATGCAAAAATAATTGATTTCGGAACGTAGAAATTACTGCCACTTTAAAAAAAGAAAAGTCGACACCCTGAAAGTCTTACTAATCCTCACACTTTACTGAAGCCTTGTTTTTTATGTCAAATCTCATTTTGATTGTGATGAGTTGGTTAGCTTAAGTTACATTTGCTCGTCATGTTTTGTGGAGCTGTGTTCATAGTATGTATGAATAATCTCAAATAATATGTTGTCGAATTCATTGTCAAAGTACTGACTGTAGAACAGACCCTCACAGTGCGGCACTGTCTGGTTGCCATTTGATGAGTTGAGCTTTCCTTTACCCTTTTCAAATGCATTGACCCCTCTCTTGCCCTAAGCCGCTTTTAATTGATTTCACAGACAGACATTGATTAAGCTTTGAACAACTGCTGCAAGTATAACAATCCACACTTAAGATAAGGGGAGGGGAAGGGAGGGTAGGGGGTGGGGGGTATGCTGGAAGTCAAACATTTCAAACTTAACCGTCCCCCCATAAACCTTAAACTCTTGAACATCATTCATTCACTGCATGTGACAGGACAACCGCCTACATGTCTCCCAATTGAACTTCAGCCCAAATTAAGACACTTGCTGACACCATGGCTGATATGCACTCTTAAATCCGCAGAGATGTAAATTGGGAGGCATTCATAGATTTAATCATATGCATGGCATGCCAGGGGAAACCTCTGCTCCGGCTGAGAGCCCCAACCACTGTCCATCTGCAAATAATCAGCCATACACTGTAGGGAACTGGCACACACAAGTTTTCAGCCCCACTGTTTTTCTTCAAGATTTGCGATTTCAGATACTACGTAATATAATTTTCTTAAAAGGATCAAACTTGTTGGCAGACTAGTTAAGCATTTTCAGGAGGATTGGAAGATTTTGATGGGGAAAATAGTGGCTGAAGTGCATCTGGAGGTGAGCGGGATCCTTTGTACCGTATTTGTAAATGGTGACGAATCTGTAAAACATGCCTTAGAGTTTTGAGTTTGATCCTGCAAACTGAATAGTGTGTGTGTACTATGTGGCTTATTTCGATTTGAAATGCCATTAAGCTTGTAGATATGCTTCGTTCCTATATTTATCATGCTTATTGAGGGCTGTATCACTATTCAATTGAGTCTAAAACACTGAAGTGTTTTTCTTGCCCTCGGCACACTTGAGACAGCTTAATGTGCAGTCTTTTCCGGCGTGCTTATGTGCACTACAATCCCACATCACCTCAGCGGCACGGTCAATCCTCTTGAACCGTGTTTTAGAAGGCTTTGTCTTAACCACCCCACGAGTGTGTTTATTTGCAACAGATACTCCACTAAAGCGGAGCAGACTGAAATCAAAGCTCAAATCATACTTTTTCTGTTTTTGTTCGTGATTGGTTTTGTGTCAGCTCTTTGTATTCACACAGCCTTCATCAGATGAATATAACAAAGGCAACAGAAAGACACATTAATGCACCTCTGTATCCCCCATTCAGTGCTTTACTGATGCCAGCGAGTTTGCAATGATATCATTGCTTGGCCCAGGGGTAATCCTTTTAATTTTTATTCTTTGGCTAATGATGCCACCTGCTGACTACATAAAACTGTGGGCTCGCGTACCAGCGCAGGCTAGAGAACATTCTCATACATTGCGGGTTTGACAGGCCAGGCTCAGGAGGGGTGTTAATGCTTTTTCCTCAGAGCTACTGCTCTCAATACGACAACTTTTGACTGTTTTTTATAGTATATATATGAACATAAAAAATTTGAATTTGAACAATCTCTGTACTTCCATCTACTTGCACTTTAAGTGCATCTGTGCACTACGGGAGGTTAAGGAGCGGCTAGCACTGATGAACCGCCCGATTAAGCTCACAGTAATGGAACTAATAGAAGTCTGTTTCCAAAGAAACACAGTCGTGGTAATCCATGGGAAAGTGGAAGAGAGGAAAGGTTTAGCTCCATCCCTGAGCTCCTCAGCTTCACCCTGAAGGGATTAGGGGGAAAGCACCTGTATTTTAACACTATCGAACAGTTATATCTTAATCTGCTGGCAGCAAATGGCAATCTGTCCCATTATGCCTCAGAAACTGTTTTGAAATGATAAATATTTCTTAAAAATTAAATGCAAGATAATCCGCTTATATGGTTCATAGTTAAGCAAATCCAAACCTATAAGCGTTTATTTCTTCTATGATGCACAAAAGATGACATTTTGTTCAATATCTCAATGTTGCTGTTGTTTGTTGTTTTTTTACATTTTTTATTGCAATGATAATCAATGTTTGCATACAGGTTTGGGACAATGTAAGGGGGAGTAAAGATGCAAGAATTTTCATATTTGGATTAACTTTTGAAGCAAGAGACATGGTGTGCAGCTCAATGAATGTAATTAGAGAATTCATGTAAGAAAAAAATGGCCTGAGCGGTTAAACTGCGAGAGTGTAGGATGTAAAAGACTTCTTTGTTATTAAAATCTGTCCGGGAAGACGTCTAAAATGAGTAAGAACAGAAAGAACTGTTTAGAGCTACGCTTTCTACAAGTTTACGTAAGGTCCCAGGTTTATGGGTGTAAGTGTTAATGTTGGCTCTTGCTATGTTCGTGCCATTTAATGTCCTGATGAAGTGCGTGACAGGATGGGTGACTGCTCCAGAGCCTCCTTATTAAAAAAAACAAAAAAAAACATTCTGCCACTCTTCTTTTGGAAAATGTGACATTTCCTTTCATTCTAATCCATAATGGAAGTGATGTTTTATGAAATTGATGTTCATTTAATTTTGTCAAGTACAGCCAACTCTCTCACCCAGCCATTCATTCCGCTGGCCAGGAGTGACTTTTTTATTCCAGCAGGTTAGACGGTGTTGGGTGTGTTCGCTGTGTCCCTTTCCTATCGCACCATAGCTTGCCATAGAGCTGTGCCGTGATCGCTTTGGTGAATCTCTGAGAATTGAGTGTGCGTGAGAGTGAATATCATTAGACGAAAAGTTTGATCTGGGGGCACAGGAGAGACTGTAGACATGATGCATGGGATATTTGAGGAGATCAGTTGGTTTAATGGGAGCACCATCACCTGAGACGGATTAAATCTTTTGGTGTTCTCTAAGTGAACAAATATCCGATGAGAAGTCCCTCTCTCTTTCTGTCTCTCTCTTATTCACCATTCTGCTATCCTGAGGGTGTGTTTTTGTCAGTATGTATACATTGTATTAACTGGATTTTTACATTACCTGCAGAAAGTGGTGCTTGTGTATATATAGATAGACGTGGGGCTGATTGCATTGAAAGGTAGTAGCATGATTAATTAGCCGACAATTTAATTGTTAGACAATTTTTAGAAGCTCTTAAAGGGATAGTTCACCCAGTAATGTAAATTCTGCCATCATTTACTCACCCTCTAGTTGTTCTAAACCTTTATGCATTTCTTTCTCCTGCTGAACACAAAAGAAGATATTTTGAAGAATGTTTGTAACCAAACATTTGATGGGCCACATTGACTTCCATAGTATGGGAAAAACAAATTAAATGGGGCCCTTCAACTGTTTGGGCCCTATCCCTTTAAAGCGGCACTATGCAGGATTTCCATTTTGTCAAACAGCGACCCCTAGAGTCGCTGTAGAGTACTTGTATTTAACGTTACTGTCATAAATACAACTCACGCAGAGCGTATCTGCACTCACGGCCTCTGCACTTTATAATAATAATGTAGCCTACCGCGTTAGGCTTACCTGAGCCTAAATGCCAGATGACATCAACAAAGTTACATCATGTACGTTGCATTATTTCGTAACAATGTCCGTTATGATGTTGTTATACATGATTATTGCAATTTATCATAATAGTTTGCAAATTGCGCTCATTTACACTATTTACAACGTGTAGGCTTATTATTGTCCTGATAATTATGTGAGATATTGACAACTGTTCTCATGATAATCGCAGGAATCAACTTTAACAGTGAAAGCCTGACCGAGTGGCACTCTTGTTCTGTTCCTCGCGCTGTCAGATTCTCGTTTCCTTTTTCTAGACTCTACCAACCGCGCTTTCTTCATTTTTTTCGCCATTCTGAAAACGCAGGTCCAATGTTTACTCGTTTCTGACTCCTCGCTCGGTCAATCTGCCGTTTCCTCTTTCTCTGTTCCTCCGACAATGCTTTCCTAGCTTTCTGCTTCTTATATGCCGGCTTAGCCTTGCCGATAGTTGTTTTTATCGTTCTGAAATCACGCAAATGTTTCCTGTAAAACATTACAATAACTCCGAAGCTGTTCAGTGAAGCTAAAAAACTGCATAGTGCTGCTTTAAATGTACTACTAAAAGACTGTGCCCACATCCACTTCACTATTAACTCAATAAACTCTGTACATTTAAACAGTCCCAAACTTGCTGTCCAGACCAGGCATCCTTTGTGTGAACATTTTCCTCATCACCAGGGTACTGCCTCATGTTCAAAGTGGACCATTGATGAGAATTGAATGCATGCTGCTCAGAGAGGTTTTTTTTAACACTTTCCACGCCTTTATTTGTCATGTCGTGGCAGAGAAATACCCATTGTGCATTCATAGTTTTTTTTTTGGTAATGTAACCAAGGGCATCCTCTCCACTGGCCTCACTCGTTGTCATCAGAAGATCCCATATGTTGGCAAAGTTAAATTCCAAACAGATGGTTTGCTCTCAGACTACAATTTACCACACTATAAAAGTTCATTTTCGGAAATGTGAAATAAAATAGACTTATTATATAAATCTTATTATAATAAGCTCCATATTTCCCGACGGTGATTGAAAACCGTTTTGCCACAGACAAGAAGTCCACTGTGCTTTTTAAATTCCATGGATGTTTTTTTTTTTTTTTTACATGCTCACCTCTGTTATTTCCACAACAGCCAGACCCTAAAGTAATTTTACTTTAATGCATTTCGTATAAGGCTGCTAAATATGCTAAGCCAGTTGAGTCTGATTCTCTTGAGTTAGAGCTATACAACTTTTTAAAATAGGACTTACAAGAGGTGAACACAACACAAGTTGTTTTAACATTAAACAAATAGTTTAAAATAGTAACTTGAATCATACAACTACACAAATACGTGATATTTGAAGATGTTGATGTGCAAATGTAAATGAGGTGGACATATTCATTGTCTCAATTTTTTTCACCTTCGGGAGCATGAGCTTGCACTTTTAAGATGGCATATCAAGTTAAGCTTAGTTAATTTTTAAAAGGTAGGCCTACATCTTGTGACCTCTGCTTTCTGTTTCATTCTGCACTGTCTTTTTGATTTTGAAAGTAAGAATGCGTAATTTACATTTGCTCATCTGTACCATGCATGTTATTCTAAAGCATTGCTTTTTAGATCAAATTCTGGTTCTACTTGGTATCTTCTGGATACTGTACATTTGATGAAGTGAGACAAACATTGTACATGTCACTGACATAGTTTTACCTGTTCTGTGACAGATATTTGCTGTGTTCCAAATCCTAGTAAGATTCCCCCTTTTTAAGGCATCATGTGTCTTTTCCAAGAGAAAAGAAAAAAAGACAACTTAATTATGCTGTCATCTAAGATGCTCTCTTTTTGCCCAATTTGTAAGTCAGCATTGCTTGTGCCTTGTGTGGTGAAACTCGAAAAATTAGAGTATCGTGCAAAAGTTATAATTTTGATGATTATGGCTTACAGCTTATGAAAACCCCAAATTCAAAATCTCAAAAAATTTAAATATTACATGAAATAAAAAAAAAAAAGGATTTTAAATACAGAAATGTCGGCACTCTGAAAAGTATAATCATGCATGTTTATATAGTTATATAAACTAAATATATTAGTTCCACCTTTTAATTTGAATTATTGAAATACTTTTGCACGATATTAAATTTGTCTGAGATTCACCTGTATATTCACTCAATTCAATAATATTCAATAATCCTAATGCTCATTGAAGTATCGTGTCATTCCTCTTGTGTTTCCTACATTGAAACTGAGTCGAATGTCCCATGTATAGCATTATTTGTATGATGAATTCCTTTGTAGAGCGTTCCAAATCACTCAAGATTTGGCGGTTACGTTTCAGTTTGGACTCAGCTCGGGAATGCAGGTTGCCTGTGTAGGTAGTGGACAGCGAGAAAGTTCACTAGGTTTTGAAACAGAGCTTCAATGTAAAACAAACCTGCTGGTCTTTTACCTAATACAATTCCTTATGAATCACACAACCCTCGCAAATCTTGAACCAGCTATATATGAAAGGATGGGAGAGCATAGACAGGGTAATGGGGTGTCAGTTGAGTGTGCAGGACATTTTGAAGAATTTAATTGGTGGTTCAAAATGTCCTGGAAGGGTTGGAGAAAATCGAATTGCCTTGAGTAGGCTCTCTGTGTTCCCAGGCCTTGCCAGGTTCTATTCCGTACCACATTTGTTCTCCATGTGCGAGTATGTCCGTCCTTGTGCATTCAGGCTTTCTACCTAGTCTGAATCGATCTGCGAGGGCCTTGTTGTAACGTGAGCTCTAGAGGCTTCCTCCATCAAAAACAAAAAAACAAAAAAAAACACACATAGCTACATATGCAGGCGTGTGTGGCCTGTCTCTGGCTCTGACAGATATTTACATCCACGCCTACACAAATCGCTGGAAGAACAACAAGGGGGAACATTGGGCTGCCGTTTCCCCCTCCCCATCTCTCTAACACCCGACAGATGGACAGGCCTCCTCTGTTCCCCTGCGCTTGATAGGACCTCTAATTACGCATCCAGACCACATCAAACCAGCCATCCACACGCCTTGCTTTCAGTATAGTGCGGAAGTGATACGGTCAGGGGCAATAAAGCTACACCACTTGCTTGTAATTTGTTTGTGAATCGCGCTTGGGTCTCGTCCCCTTTGCCCTGTCATTGTGCCCGTCTCCATCGTGAGTCTAGGTCGAGGATGTCTGGACCTTCTAAGAGCTTGAAAGGGAGGCCGAGACACCCTGCCTGCTGCCCGCCTGCCTGTGGAACCCAGAAGTCCTGGTGTGGTTTTAATCAAGGCCAGGCATGGTAGTCATTATAGTGCCCTGGCGCTAAGCTCATTGTTTTTTTTGTCTCTCTCCCTCCCTGTCTCTCTTTCTGTGAGGATTCAACATGCAACTCAGATGTGAAGGGGTCTTCAAGGGTCACTAGCCCTCGATGAGAAAGTGTCAGTGGTTTGTGTGCAGTAGCCAGCTTGTATCTGTAATCAGCGTATTTGTTTGGAGTCATGAGTCATCGCAAAACTCGCTTAATGCAAAAAGAAACTAAACAAAAAGGTATTTAAAACATTCTGTTCTCTATTATATAATAAGCTACGCAATGGGAAAAAATCATTGTAAGCTATTATTCTGTGTCAATCTCATACATTTGGTATGACTAGGAGTATAAAATTATAAATTCACATTACTAGTATAATGCCATCACCAACATGCTCTTACAAACTGAGTTATAGGGGTCAAGTTATATTAGGAAAATATTTAATTAGCTTACACTACTATTCAGAAGTTTGGGGTCAGTTTTGAACTTTTTATTTATCAAAGAATCCTCAAAAAAGTATCATGGTTTCCACAATCATATGAAGCAGCACATATGAAGCAGTTTTCAACAATGGTAATGATAAGAAATGTTTCTTTAGCACCAAATCGATGATTTCTGAAGGATCATTTGACACGGAAAACTGGAATAATGGCTGCTGAAAATTCTGCTTTGCATCACCGGAATAAATTAAAATTTAAAATATATGATAATAGAAAACAATTATTTTAATTTGTAATAATATTTCACAATATTTCTGTTACTGTTGGATCACGTAAATTCAGCCTTGGTGACCATAAGAGACTTTTTCCAAAAACGTTTAAAAATCTTACTGACCCCATACTAAACCGTAGGCTAGTGTATATTTGAGATTATATTTTATTTTTATATATTTAGAAAATAGTTATCAGGACTAACCCCTTACATCATGAGCAGGATCCTGATTCTTTTTGGAGAGGTCTTCTACCACCCTTATTTGGCTTATTTTGAGATTTTGATGTTTTGAATGTCTTGAATTCTTGGGGTTAAATATGCAAGGAGTTTGATATTGATTTGAGTTAAAATAGTTGTGTTTTACAGTTTAGTGGGCATTATATTTTTGACTGCAGATTGACAAATCAGAATCAAGTATTCCAGTTGTCATATTGTGGTCAAGTATTCCGTGATAACAGAAAGTTTCAGTGTAGTATTTCAGCAGCTATAGGGTGGTGCAGAGATGATGTCTTTTTTGTCTTTTTTGTTAAGGGTGATGCTAACCAGGTAATGCTTACTTCCGGGTTTGCCTACAAAAATACGTCCTCCCTCCACCACTCTATTGTTTTTTAATGGGTTGTCTTTGCTGATTCTGGGTCATGTGCCTGCATGTACTGGCATTGTGCCACCTAAATAGAACACAACTGAAGAGAAAAGCCATATTTTGTGCTTTGTAATCTTTTGCGCATAATTTGAAGAAATTCACAAGCTCAAGTTATGATTTTAAACCGTCTTTAATTAATCAGACTCTGAAGTTTTGAAATGCAGAGGACAACTTCAATTGTGGTGAGTTTATGTTCTATGCGAATTCAATATATCTCTGTTTTTGTCCCTGTATTGTCCATTTGTCTTTAACTACCCACTGGGCTCAGTGGTAGATAGATATTTAGAGGGGGTCAGGCAAGTGGCGGCGCGAATGATAAAGAAAAGGTTTAGGATGTTGGGAAAGAGAAAATATCCATGCACATTTCTCAAATTCCTCCTTTTTTTCACGCACTCAGTTATCCACTTGTATTACACCTTGGCTGACTTCAACAGTGTATTATTTTATTTGAACCAGAGCCAGACCTCAGAAACACACCATCTTCTCTTGTGTAAACAGCTGTCACGGAGAGGGACGGTGCGTTAAGGTATCCGCAGGCAGGGGTCACATGTAGTTTTCATGTTCATGTGCTAATAATGGCTTTGGTGGTGGCACTCCAGTAATGGATAATACCAGCTTGTCACTGTAATTAACATGCACAAAGGTGTTGTGTCTTTGAAACAAAATACATTGTTGTACACATTTTTGTTGTGTCATTGTCTTTTGATTAAAATTTTCTTCAAATGCAATCAGCATGTCATATACATTAATTTCAGGCAGTTATAATCTGAGTAAAACTGTTTTGTTGACAAAAATAGCATTTTATTAATTGACAATGTGCTATAAGATGTAAAAGTTTATTTTGGAAAAATCAAAGACCTGTCGTTTATCAGCATAAACAATCACTGTGTTTTAGAGATCATTTAAGTTATTGCTTTATGCACAAGTTCTTAAACAGATAGTTCACCAAAAAATAAATATTCTGTAATTAATACCTCATATCGTTCCAAACCCTTAAAACTTTTGTTCATGACATTTAGTTCATCTTCGGAACACAAATTAAAATCTTTTTGATGAAATCTGAGAGTTTTCTGTCCCTCCATTAACAGCTACACAACTGACACTTTGAAACTTCAAAAAGTTCATAAAGAGACCGTAAAACTAATCCAAATGAATTGAGTGGTGTAGTCCCAAATTTTCTGAAGAGACACGATCGCTTTATATGATGAACAGATTGGATTTCCAGCATCATTACTCCAGTCTTCAGTCACATGATACTTTCTAATGTGCTGAATTAGTGCTCAAGAAACATTTCTTATTATTATAAAATTTGAAAACAGTTGTGCTGCTTAATTTTTTTTATTTTTGAAAACTAGATTTTTTTCCAGGATACTTTGATGAATAGAAAGTTCAAAAGTACAGCATTTAAATAGAAATGTCCTTGCTTAATAATAAAAAAAAAATCTTACTGACCCAAAACCTTTGAATAGTATAGTGTAATATTATGTTAATGTTGTGTATATAGTTAAAGTAATTTAATGAGCATTATGATGCTTTTTCAAAGTTATCAAAAAACATTTTTAGCAAGAATTTCTTTGACAAGATCAACATTGCTTTCAAGTCTCAAAAACAAAAGAAGAAAGTTCCATGGTGTGACCAACGTGTTTATGGGAGTACGGGGCCATACAGGGGCCGTATCTGAGATGTATCTGGCTGCCAGACAGGTTTGTTTTAGTAAGAGCAAGAAGAGGTTGAAGTTGAGTGATTATAACAGAGCTCTTTAGTGTAAGCTCTGCCCTGGGCAGCAGATGAGATGAGCGGCCATTACATAAAACCCTGCCCTGGTGTTCATTTGTATCTGGAAGTGTTCTGGCATGTCCTCGCTGGCCAGGTTTTCACGGGGATTTGACAAATTTGTAACAATACACGCAGATTTTATACACCGTGCCACCCATGTGTGGGGAAACCGCAGCTGTAGAACCTGTTTTTGTTATTTTCAAGCCTATGCTTATCGTATGCCTGCCGTTTTTGATGTCGATGGCATGGGTGTTGCGTGGTATCCTGTTGAATTTTTGCTTAATTAGCTCAATAGAAGTTTTTGAGGGTCTGCTGAAGCTATTTATGGAGTAGAAGACTCAGTCTTGGACATCAGGCTTTGAAGTCCCCTCACAGTGGTTGGGACCATATGAGGTTCCTCGGCATGTTTCTGCCTGCCACCCCCGTGGTGCTCTCCACTTTTGACCCTGTGGATCACTTCTGATCTGGCCTGGTAGGGAAGGGTTGAAGCAGGGAGGTGGAGAAGAGGTCTCGTTAAAGGGTTAATGAGGTAATATCTTTCATGTTCCCCAGCATAGCACAGACTCAGGCGTGAAGGCAAACAATACTATGTAGAGGGAGGTCTGATGGGTATTGTGCCTATATATGTATGTGTGGGTGGGTGAGTTTTATGTGCTCATAATTCTAAACTTGGTTTTTAGAGGTGTTTGCGAAGGCAAGCTTCCCGAATACTAGTCCTCAAACTTACGGTTTGAGTTTTGAACAGCCCCTAATGCTTATTATTAAACTAATATCAAATAATAAAAATGATTGGAGTAGGTTTTACAAGAAAATACTTTTCCAGACTTTCTACGTCAAAATGTCATGTTTAATTCAATGTGTTACTTGCCTTTTCTTTGTAATTATTTGTCAAATTTACTAGCAATCTCTGAGTGATTGTTTCAAAGTAAATCCTACACCAAATTCATAATTTAAACTAATGATGTGAATGATACCTCAAACCATGCGGCTTGAGAACATCTGTGCTATTCCTATTACAAGCGACAAGAGACACTGACAAATGATAAAATGGACGAATAAAGGGAACCAAGTTATGTCTAGCATTTAGAATGGTGGGTAACAACTGCATAGCAACACGCTGGTTCTCAACCAAGACAACCAGACCAAGATCTTCTATAACGATACTCGGTTACTAACGTAACCTTGGTTCTCTCTAGAGAGGGAACGAGTATAGCGTAAGTTTAGCTTACGCTACGGGAAAGATTCATCTTCTCGAGATACTGAAGCCAAAAAATTATCCTTAATTTTGTATTCCTTGTCAACGCAGTGCAGCAGCTAGCAGACCTAGAGCAGGCCATCTCGCGTGCTCATTGGCTGCCCTGCGGGCAACTGCTGCAGCCTACCAGTGAGCCCGGCGTGACGTCACGCCCAATGAAGGGCGCCCGCGCCTTCATAGCGTCACAGCCCGCCAGAATGGGCGTGGCTTAGCGTATAACACTAGGGGCTGTAGGCTAACTTCCCTTGTTTTCGTCGACTGAAGCGAAGTCGCTCGTGGCGCGAGCACGGCCGGTTACGCAATACTCGTTCCCTCTCTAGACAGAACCGAGGTTACGTTAGTAACCGAGTATCGTTCTCTTACGAGAGGTTCTCACGTATTGCGTAAGTTTAGCTTACGCTACGGGAACACTTTGTCAACGCTGTGTGCGCCAAGCATCCACATGAGACCCCGAGCTTTCAGGGGAACCCCATAAGTGGAAAAAATAAGGTGGCCAGCCACGCGGGCCATCACTTGTACATAAGCACACATAGGGAATACAGAGCAGCGCGCCGGTCTGTATAGGCACATGGCACATACCCTACTTAGTGCAGCTCAACCAGGAGAGCTGAGTCATGTGAGAGTGATCTGAGCAGGAGATCCGGCCAGAATACACCTCTCCTTCAGACTGACAACAGTTTAGCCTGCAAGGCAGGAACTTCTAGGTTATAAAACCTGACAAAGGTAGACGGGGAGCTCCAGCCCGCCGCTACACATATGTCATGGATAGAAATTCCACTGGACCATGCCCACGAAGAGGCCACGCCTCTCGTGGAATGAGCCCTGATGCCCAGAGGGCATTGCAGACCTTTTGACGCGTAAGCGGCCACTATAGCCTCTACTATCCATCTGGACAGGCTCTGTTTCGAGGAGGCGAGCCCCTTGGCGCGCCCACCAAACGAAACAAAAAGCTGTTCCGAACGCCTGAAGGAGGCGGAGCGCGTAATGTAAAACCTCAGCGCTCTGACAGGGCAGAGGAGATTCACATCACCTTCGCTGTCAGATGCTGGGAGAGCTGACAATGAAATAACTTGCGCTCTGAATGGAGTGCCCATCACTTTAGGGACATACCCATGTCTAGGTCTGAGGATGACTTTAGAGTCATTCGGTCCGAACTCAAGACACGGCGCGCTGACAGACAGCACATGCAGGTCCCCTACACGTTTTACTGACGACAGTGCAGTCAGAAAGACGGTTTTCAGTGATAGATATTTCAACCCCACGGTGTCTAGTGGTTCAAATGGAATAGCTTTCAGGGCCTCGAGGACCAATGAAAGATCCCACATGGGAACCGACGGGGGGCGCGGCGGATTCATCCTTCTAGCTCCTCTAAGGAAGCGGATGGCCAACTCGTGTCTTCCCAAATCCTGGCCGTGCGTCTATTCTGCGAACGCTGCCACGGCTGCCACGTATACATTGAGCGTGGATGGGGACCTTCTCTTATCCAACAGCTCTTGTAGGAATGTGAGCAGATGCGCCACCCCGCATGTCCGCGGGTCCAGACCTCTGTCGGTGCACCATCCAGAGAACACCGACCATTTAGACACGTAGAGCCTTCTCGTGGAAGGGGCTCTAGACTGCGTGATCGTGTTCATCACTCCTTCTGGCAGGGCAACGAGTACCCGTTGATCAACCATGCATGCAGAGACCAGCGCTATGGATTGGGATGCCAGATCGTGCCGCGAGCCTGAGAGAGGAGATCTGCCCTCACCGGATTCGGCCACGGAGCTGTTTGTGACAGCCCTGCTAGTTCCGGGAACCAAATCTGATTCTCCCAACACGGGGCTATGAGGAGCACCGAGTGGTGCGTTTCCCTGATTCTCTTGATCACCTGTGGCAACAGAGAGACCGGAGGGAAAGCATATAGCGGGAGGCTGGGCCAAACCTGGGCCAGCGCGTCCTCGTCCTTCGAACAGACCGTCGGGCATTGAGCGTTGTCTTTTGACGCAAATAGGTCGACTTCCGCTCTGCCGAATAGGCGCCACAGTTTCTGGACCGTTTGGGGTGCAGGGACCATTCCCCTGGACAGTTTGGGGGACATTGTCCCTGGACAGTTTGTCTGGGCCGGCGTTCAAATGGCCAGATACATCCGCCGCCCTCAGCGAGCGCAGGTGCATCTGAGACCAAATAAGGAGGCGTTCCGTCAGATTGCAGAGATTTCTGGATCTGACACCACCCTGACGGTTTACATAGGATACCACAGACATGTTGTCCGAGCGGACAAGAACATGCTGGTCCTGTATGAACGGGAGGAAGTACTTCAGCGCGTTCTCGACCGCTATCATTTCCAGACAGTTTATGTGAAAACCCTTCTCCTGGTCTGACCACTGGCCAAAGGCCGGTCTGCCCTCGAACAGTGCGCCCCAACCCGAGTTGGACGCGTCTGTCGAGATGACTTTACGATAAGAGATGGTTCCCATCATTACTCCCTACTGGTACCAGTCGGCCACTAACCAGGGCTGCAGAGCTGCTATGCAGGCCTGAGTCACTCTGATTTTCTGGCCGCCAGACACCCGGCGGGACACGCAAGCATTCAACCAGCGTTGGAGCGGGCGCATGCGCAGTAGGCCCAGCTGGAGCACCGCTGCAGCTGATGCCATACAGCCCAACATCCTTTTTCAATGTTTTCAAAGGGAGAAAGCTGGCCTTCTGGAAAGATGCGGCTAGGTGGCGAATACGGCGCGCGCGCTGTGTCGATAAACGAGCCGTCATGGTCACCGAGTCCAGTGCTATTCCTAAAAAGGAAATTGACTGGCTGGGCAGTAATGAGCTCTTGGTCCAGTTGACCGTGAGACCCAAGCTTTCCAGATGACTGAGAAGCACTGTTCTGTGAGATAGCAGTTCTGTCTCTGACTGTGCCAATATCAGCCAATCGTCCAAATAGTTCATTATTCGCAGCCCCTGACTTCTCAGGGGGGCGAGCGCCGCGTCCATGCACTTTGTAAATGTACGGGGTGCAAGGGACAGGCCGAACGGCAGGACGGTGTAATGATATACCTGACCGTTGAAGGCGAATCTCAAAAATTGCCTGTGACGGGGTACTATCTGAATCTGAAAATAGGCATCCTTCAGATCTAGAGAAATAAACCAGTCCCTCGGGCGAACGTGCGCGAGGATTTTCCTGGTCGTAAGCATTTTGAACGGTCTTTTCGCAAGCACTTAGTTCAAATGTCTCAGATCTAGGATAGGTCTGAAGGCTCCGTCCTTCTTGGGTACGAGAAAATATCGGCTGTAAAAGCCTGACTCGCTCAGAGAAGGCGGTACCTTTTCTATAGCCCCTTTGCACAGCAGCTTTGCTATTTCTGCGTGAAGTAGGTGTGCTACTTCCGCATTCACTATCGTCGCGGTCCGGGCTTGAAAGCGCGGGGGACGGCGAATGAATTGAAGTGTATAGCGCTGCTTTATTGTGCTCAACACCCATTCTGAAATCCCTGGGATAGTTTCCCACGCAGCTATGTGAGCCGCTAGGGGTCGAATGGCCTCCGGGTTCAGACCGCCGCCATTTGCGGGCTTGTGAAACTGAACCGGAGCCGAAAGCGCGGTGCGCGCGCTCTCGGTTCTGGGCAATGGCTGCTCGCTGAAAAGCCGAAACCGGCTGATTTATGTGAGATGTCCCAATCATAAGGGATGGGGAACAGTCTTTTGTCATTTTCTGACGCGCGAGCAGCGCTCCGGGCGGAAAAGCTTCCTGTAAGCGTGAGCGCGTGTGCGCGGGCATGAGACTTACAAGTGTATTTGATGCCCCGATAATAACTGATGGGGAGCATTTTATTAATGCCCTGCGTTTTGTGATAACACTTAAACGCGCGGGCGGAGCCCGGGGGGAGGTTAGTGTTAGCAAGCGTGAACGCACGCTGGCGGGCACGAGACTTACACTCATAACCTGCTTTCTTTTGTGAAACTGACCCGGAGCCTAAAGCGCGGCGCACGCGCTCTCGGTTCTGGGCAATGGCTGCTCGCTGAAAACCGAGACCGGCTGATTTATGTCAGATGTCCCAATCATAAGGGATGGGGAACATTCTTCTTTATTTTTTGTTTTTGTTTTTCAATTTTTGACGCGCGAGCAGCGCTCCGGGCTGAAAAGCTTCCTGTAAGCGTGAGCGCGTGTGCGCGGGCACGAGACTTCCAAGTGTATTTGACGCCCCGATCATAATGGATGGGGAGCGTTTTATTAATGCCCTGCGTTTTGTGATAACACTTAAAACGTGCGGGCGGAGCCCGGGGGGAGGTTTGTGTTAGCAAGCGTGAACGCACTCTGGCGGGCACGAGACTTACATCCATAACCTGCTTTCTTTTGTGAAACTGACCGGGAGCCGAAAGCGCGGCGCGCGCGCTCTCGGTTCTGGGCAATGGCTGCTCGCTGAAAGCCGAGACCGGCTGATTTATGTGAGATGTCCCAATCATAAGGGATGGGTAACATTCTTTTTTCACTCTTTAACGCGCGAGCAGCACTCCGGGCGGAAAAGCTTCCTGTAAGCGTGAGCGCGGGCACTAGACTTACAAGTGTATTTGACGCCCCGATCATAACGGATGGGGAGCGTTTTATTAATGCCTTGCGTTTTGTGTTAACACTTAAACGCGCGGGCGGAGCCCAGGGGGAGGTTTTTTGTTAGCAAGCGTGAACGCACTCTGGCGGGCACGAGACTTACATTCATAACCTGCTTTCTTGATTGTGTAACAGAGCGGGCAGATAGTGGGCACAGACTTGTGGACACATTTCTTACATTCAACACTCGAGCGGGTTTTCTGCGCTTCATGAGAGTGTGCTCTGCGAGGTTCGGAGTGCTTATGTGTAGTGGTGAACACTGGGGCGTGGGCACTTTCATTACACTTACAACACCGACGGCATGAGCCGGACCAGACATTAAATACTCTTTTTGTGATTTTTCTGGGTCGCCGTGAAAACGGCGTTTGTGTGCAGGCGAGAGGGTCAACAAACCGGCTCGTTGGCTGCTAATTGAACCACTGCAGTAGCCTGTTTGAAGGGGACTGACAGGGAATAAACTTAAACACGCACGTCTTTTCGGAGGCGATGTGTCTGTTAGTAAGCGTGAGCGCTCGTGAGCGGGCACGTGACTTACATTATTAATCTGACATTATACTCACTTGAGATTTCTCTGGGTCGCCGCGAGAACGGCGGATGTGTGCAGGCGAGCGGGTTGCATTACCGGCTCGTTGGCTGCCAAATACACCACTGCAGTAGCCTTATCTAAGAGGACTGACAGGGCGAGACATTTCGACGGCGGCGCGCAAGCCCGTCCGGGTCATGCAGAGAGCTCGAGAGGGCTCTGCATGACGCGCGAACGGGGACGCGAGGGCGGGGTAGCTCTCTTGTAACGTAAAGAGAGCTAGCCGCGTGCTCGGTGGTCGAGCAGAACTGGAACAGTGAGGGCTCTGCATGACGCGCGAACGGGGACACGAGGGCGGGGTAGCTCTCTTGTAACGTAAAGAGAGCTAGCCGCGTGCTCGTACGTGTTCCTCAGCCTCAATCTCAGATGCGACGGCAGTGAGGCTCGTGAGCGGCAGCTGCGCGTCGTTGAGGAGAGGCGGGGGGTGTTGAAGGCTTCGAGTCGAGCCCGCAGGGTCGACAGCGGAAGCGCTTCACAGCCGGAAGTGCGAGGCGTCTTAAAAAAGACACTCGCTGCTCTTTTAGAATAGGTTTTAGAATAGGTTTTAGCAAGGTAAAGGATACGTCGCCGGATAGCGCAGCTCGCACGGATGGCTGAAGGTGGCGAAGACGGCCGGCTTCCTCAGCGCTCTCCTTAGCTGGCTGTCCGCTGTTCGACGGCGGCGGTGGCTTCTCTCAGATCCAGCGATGCGAAGAGCTCGCTGAAGAGACGAAAAATCAGGGAAGTCAGCCTACAGCCCCTAGTGTTATTCGCTAAGCCACGCCCATTCTGGCGGGCTGTGACGCTATGAAGGCGCGGGCGCCCTTCATTGGGCGTGACGTCACGCCGGGCTCACTGGTAGGCTGCAGCAGTTGCCCGCAGGGCAGCCAATGAGCACGCGAGATGGCCTGCTCTAGGTCTGCTAGCTGCTGCACTGCGTTGACAAGGAATACAAAATTAAGGATAATTTTTTGGCTTCAGTATCTCGAGAAGATTAATCTTTCCCGTAGCGTAAGCTAAACTTACGCAATACGAGAGAACCTCTCGTAAGAGAACAATATTTAAAGGAATTTTAGAGCTTGACATTTCTAGAAAAAATCATATTCTTATTTAAAAAAATACCCAGTGTTT
Organism: Siphateles boraxobius; assembly: GCF_051911475.1. NCBI lineage: Eukaryota > Metazoa > Chordata > Actinopteri > Cypriniformes > Leuciscidae > Siphateles > Siphateles boraxobius. The sequence continues at coordinate 14,869,508 of NW_027509195.1, forward strand.
GTTTTAAGATTTGTATTCATTTAAATTATGTTTTTAGGTCTATTTTTTAGGTCTGCACTTTTTAAAATTAGGATACCTCATATTGTTCTGTTTGCTGGTGTGGTGCTGGTTAGCAAGCCCGACAGAGAAGATAAATTCAAGCAGGCTTTATTAACAATCCTAAAAAACTTCAAACTCAGACCAAACTTCACACTAACGTTAACCCATGGTTGACAAGAATCGACAACTACAAGCTGTAACACAGGAACTTAAAGGTGGGGTATGTGATTCTCTTTTTTGTCCATTTTTTCAAAATAACTTGAAATCCTATTCCTAACCCACTTACAGCCACTGAGTTAGAAGCATTGAAATGAAACTTAAGCTATTTAATCATCTGTGGAACGGGCAGGACTCGAAAAAATCCAGCCAATCATTTCCAAGACCACCTGGACAGTGGTTCTTCTATTGGACAGTAAGTTCGTCAATAAAACGGTCGTACCACACCCCCCTCCCCCCAGCGCGTGACCCCCTTGAATGTTTTGCCAATCATTATTACATTTTTGGGTCTTTGGCGACCCGGATCTATATCTAACACGGATGGATCTCTACCTGTCGTGATAATATAAAACTCTCCTCATTAGAGTAACAATTACAGAAGATTAACATAAGCATATTGTGTTACCTTTTGGAGCTTGGAAGGGTTCAGTTCGAGCAGATGTTTTATACCATTATCACTGTCCACATCAGAGCTCCTTCAGTATCTGACTCATATTTGCGATCTCAAACATATTCTCAAAACTATCATTTTCAAAATAAATATTTTGATCACTGATAGCTTCTTCACCAGACCACAAATATTTAATTGCATTCAGTACTTGCTTTAAAAAGATAGGAAATTCTGCATTTACTTTCATGCTGTTCCAAACCTGTATACTTACTTTTTGTCAAACGCTAAAGGAGGTTTAAAAAAAGAAATTTGACTGGATCACTGACAGGCAGAAAAGGAGGGTCTTGTTAGGTCCGCTAATGCTCAATGTTGTGAAACAATTCCAGGCACGTTTTTTCTCTGATCTTTTGCCAGCGACATTGCTCTTTCTCATGCAAAAAACCCCACTGCTAGCTGCTTAGCATGTGTGTAGAACAGCATGTGTGACTGAATTGTGGGATTCAGAACCCATTGTGCCACAGGTGTGAAAATTAGGTGTGAGGTTTATGTGTGATAAATTACCAACAGGTGTGCTAATTTTAACCGTTCCACTTCCCACCCTCTCCTCCACCACCCTCACCATCATGTCTTTGCTTCTCTTCCACTCTTTTTACACTGCTATCAGTTTTATTTCTTTAACTCTTTTTATAAGCACAATTTAATACAAATTGAATGATTTTAATTCATTTTAAAATAATAATTTAACTAAATAATAATAATAATAATATTAAAATATGTTGTCAGTGGTAGAAAAATAAAAACTGCTCCTAACAGATAAGGTGTCTTTGAAAAAGTCTTACTAATGTGCTCAGTTTTGTGAATCACTTGTATTTATCTTTTATTAAGGATGCTTAGATATTTTAACTGGAAACAAGACCAAAATACCGATCGAGAAAATGATTAATCTCAGACCTCACCTCTGAACTGTCTTTACAGACCTGAGACCATAACAGAACATCTCACTCTGAAAAGAATTCATGGAGTGGAAAAAGCTACTAACTTCCAAATTCCGTTCTAAAAAAGAGGAGTGAGCTGTGCAGAAACATAAACATGTCTTGCCGACATGACAGATTGCCTTTTGCACCTTACAGCACCTGTCTTTGGTCCACACATAAAGATTTTTTTTTTTCGTGTTTACGAGATTCATAACAGGCAAAGTGCTCTTTGACCTCTCATTCAAAACGCTCATTGTAGAATTACAGCATATCAGCAGGTATTCACAGTATATTTTCCATTGTATTTGCTTTTTTAAATGAGAATTTACATTAATCAAAATGTCTGCTCTTTCATGCTTACTTGCAGTTTGCCTGAAGACAATGCTAATCCCTTTCCCCAGCCCGTTAATATGATATATTTCAGAATGAAAGGGGATATCCAACAAGAAAATATGTATATAAAAATATGTATATATGTATGTGTTTATATATTTTTGTTGAATTCAGTTACTTTAAACTATTTTTCTCATGTCTCATTCCCACCAAGGATTGAACCAACAACATTTTTGGTTACCAAATACCAACCCTAAGTTTTAAAAACTTTAAGGGCCAGATTTACGGAACAAGGCAATCTAGCACGAGAGCGCATAAAAAATAAAAATAAAACGCAAATGGGAGTGGAAAGTTCTGCGCGTGATCTACCGACGAGGTGCAATTTAAAGACCACAGACACAGCCGGATCATTTCCATAATGAGCAATGCAATCTAACAAGAACATTAGCGTCTGGTTTAAGCCATGCTTTCTTTTGGGCGGTAAATAATGGCGCAAATACTAGTAACTCGACTAACGCAAACCTTAGTAAATCACCTTGATTGATTCATTTAAATACTCTCCTTCCATGAATTTTTCGTCTTAAAAGGGAAACTCTTACAAATGCATGCAATACAGTCAGCCGCAAAAATAACCGTGTCCGCCTTTTCAGCACTAATGTTTCACTGTAGTTTTTTAACGGCAAAAGAGGGTTGGCGCAAGCTGTTTGTAAATCTGACCCTAAGTCAACTATATAAATGAATAAATGTTTCATCAATGATAAAATGCTAGAGTTCAGTTCTAGAGGCACAGTGTAAATAATTGGCTACCTTAAATGACTGTATTTTCTACTTTAAATGAATGAAAATAATCAGCCAGTATGTGTGCTCTGCAATCTCTCTGCGGACTCAAAAGCCAAGCCAAGTTATTAGCATACACGTCAACAGGTTTGCCCTCAGGTCTGAATCCCCTTTTGTCTTGCACCAACTGCAAAGAAACACTAACACCAGTACCAGCTGCCCAAACTTACAAGGCATGTTTGGATATCAAGTCCACCGATTCAATCGCGATGATCCAATCTACAAATCTATCAGTGCTTGCCATGCCTCCCAGGCCTGTATCACAGGAACACTCTCACTAAGCTAATAAGCCATTGCCGTGAAACAAATGTGTTTACTCAGACACATGGTGCAGAATCATTATAAGTAATGGGATTGCCCTAAATTGTAAACATATGCATACAGTACAATCTGTTAAAGTAAACTGGAGTTAGGGGGGGGGGGGGGGGAGAACATGGATGCCTAAATCCTGACTATTTCCAGCTGCAAAGTAGTCGGAGGTGAGGTCCAGCATATTTTCTGCTAAATTTGAGGAGAAATGTGCTTGTAGAGCAAAACGTACCCTTACCATATCCCAGCATTCTGGCTCTGGTGTATTAATCTTCAGCAAAGTGTGATTTCCATACCCATGACAAATAAAGTCAGATGCAACAAATGCGGGTGGATTGATGCAGTTTTCCATGTACTGCCTTCAACCATGTGGAACAATGTGGGGACTGGCACACTTTTAGTGGATGATCTGAAAGTTTTATTGCAAACTCCCAGTTTCTTTTCCATTATAAGAGGTGAGCGTTTCTTACTCTAAATGGATGGTTTACCCAAAAATATTTACCCTCATGTTGTTCCAATGCCATATGACTTGCTTCCTTCCACAAATGGAGACAATAAAAGTGAATAGTGACTGAGGCTGTCAATCAGCCTAACACCTCCATTTGTGTTCCAATGAACAGGGGCGCGGCTAGAAATGTTGGGCCCTATGAAAGAATATGAGGTTGGGCCCCCTACCCCACCGATTCCATTAATAAAAGCGATCTCTGGGGGCCCCAAAAGTGTGTGGGCCCTTAGAATCGTCCTAACTTTTCCCCCCTTAGCGGCACTCCTGCCAATGAAGAAAGAAAGTTGGAAGAAATACAAATTGGAACAACATGAGGGTGAGTAAATGATAACAGAATTTTAAAATGAGACAGCTGACTCTGACTTTTCTCTCCTTTCGCATTCATGTAATGCTGATTACTCATTAACAGATACAAATCCTCATTTTAATAGAATTTTGAATGGTCTAAGTATATTTTATCATATTTTTATTCTATGTGCACCAATACTTATTTGTGGTGGATTTTGTATGATGGTAAATTATATACATATATATATATACATATATATATATATATATATATATATATACATATATATATATATATATATATATATATATATATATATATATATATATATATATATGTGTGTGTATAAACCAGAAATAAAATTTAAAAAAAATATTAGATGAAAAAAAACACTTGCAGAATAGCCTTGGCAACATAGCCTTGGCAACTAATTAAATTAAATAAATAAAATGACTATAACTGTAATAAAATAAAGACAAATTGAAAATAAGTCACACAAATTAAAAAAGCACATAACAAAATTACTAAAACTTAAATTAATATAAAAGCTAATTCGAAATATTAATAAAAACTATATAATTATATTAATGATACTAAAATAATGCATGTTTAAAGGTAAAAAAAATTTCTTCATTAAAATAAATTTTACTTATCCCAGTTTGCTGGTCTGACAATCATTATAATTTTTTTAATTTAAGTTGGTGGTTTTAACTTTAAAAAACAATTCTGACATTTTAGTTACAATGTCATTTGAAGATCCTGTAAATCTAGTTTATGTGCAAAATTAAGACAAAACAGATTGTCATTGATCCCACTTTTGCTTTACTTAACGGTAGCAGAATTATAGCTTATGTAGAGAGAGACAGAGAATGATCTCCCATCTATCTTTAAAACAATTCTTACTAATTGAATGAACATTGAATTAGCCTCATAGTTGTAGGTACTATGCTTCTTCATGGCTTCCTCTTTTTCTTCTAAAGATTTTTGTATTTGAACTTTTTGCAGCTTCTAATCTTGACAGATGATGCATGATATCATCTAGATTGTAGGGAAAGGGATGATGTCACCGATATAATGTGATGTATTTGTGAGTGTGAGAAAGAGAGAGTTATTGGGAGTGTTGCGAGTGTTTGTTAGGGATGGGGGGGGGGGGGGGGGGGGGGGGGCTCTGACGGCCCGAGACGATGAACGTCACAGTTGTTTAAGAGTCTTTAAATGTACCCAAGGTCATTTTTTTTCTGTCGGTTCTCACTCACACTGTAATTACTGTTGATCAGGATTAAAAAAAAAGTCAGCCAAAGCTGAATGAAGGCATCACAGTCCAACAATGCTGTCATACATTGTGTTATGAGCTTGTGATTCGCATGAATAAAGGACCAAGAATTTTGCATTTACCTGAATGAACCACAGTCTCCCCACAGAAACTGGGCACAGTGAAACTAGCACACAATATTGTTGGTTTGATATTTTACTCCTCATAAGTTAAATTTCATTGCACTAATGTCTGAAGATGAATAGTTGTCTGCAGTTGGATGCCATACCTATCATTTGATGTTCCTGAGGATGTCAACAGGGATTATAGATGAGAGTGGAAAGCAAGTGCCCAGAAAACTGTGGTGAACGATTGAGAGAATAAAGGAAAGAAATGAAAATAACGACTCCCCAAACAAATCAAGACATCCACCTCTAATCCGTTTGTACTGGTGATTTTCTGTTGCCTCATAAAGCCTCTTTCTTGGCTAACAGAAATGGAGGAGACAGTTTGATGAGCTCTCTGTTGGTTCTTTTACACCAGGGTTCTTCAAATCCAGCTTTGGAGAGCTGTCCTGCAGAGTTTAGTTCAAACCATGATCGAGCTCACCTACCTGCAATTTTCTAGTAACTCTGAAGACCTCGACTAGCTTGTTCAGTTGTGTTTGATTAGGGTTTGAACTGTATTTACAAAGGCCTTTATCCACTTTGAACAGCTGTTTTACACCATACAATGTCAAACTCTAGACGATTTGCAGAAATTGTCTCGTCTTCTGGTCAGGCTTCAATAATTTGGAGTCCTTGTAGTGTCTTTAACACAGATGTTCAAAGTGGATAAAGGCCTTTGTAAATACAGTTGTTTAGGTTGTAGATGGATCGTTTAATGCATGATGAAAGAAGGCACTTGCATATTTTGGTTTTGTGAAACATTTGTCCTGTGCTCTCATTGTAAACTATTTTGCTTTGTTATGGGAAAGGGCAGTTCAAAGAGAGGTGCACAGGTTGTCCTGTTGATGTCAGGGCCGTTGGAACAGTTTCAAAGTAGCTTGGAAGCATTGAAGTCAACATGCATTTACAACCATAGGGTATTTTATTTCTGTAATGTGTCAGATGAACAAAGCCAAAGAAAATATTACAAATATTACCCCCTTGGAATAATGTGTTGACTATGCGTTTAAAGCTACATCATTGCATGGATAATGAAATTTAATAATCTATTATAATACCTAATTTGTAACAGAGCCCATCTCAGATTATCCACTTGCGCTTGCAACAGAAGCGGACAAATGCACAATTTAAATGAGGAAAGTTTATGCTGCAGAGATGGATTTCAGCATTATTATTCATAATTGCATTCATCAGTTTCAGAAAAGTAAGTTAACTTTTGTTGTTTTGTTCCCCAGTTGTGATTCTTTAGTTTGTTGATGTGCTATTGTCCTTTCATTTTATTGGCCCTGTAATGTGCACAAATTAGGCCCAAAACATGGATAAAACATTGAGACTATGAATGTAAATCCTGATATATTACTTTGTTTAACTATAGTTCAATCAAAACGTAGTCAGAACAAATGTTTAATATTTAACATTTATTCTCAGGATTGGGGGTGACTTTTTGTGAAGTTAAAACAAGAAATGTCTTTCTTTCTCTTTTAAAAAGAAAAATCTTAGTTTTAGTTCTGCAATATATGCTTGCCAGCATAAGTTGCATAAGTCGCACTCCGGCAGGTTAACATGACAGACTTATGGTAAAGTTTAAAAACTCACACTGGTATGATTCTTGGAACAAAAAACACTCTTAGCAGCCAAATTAGGCTTATCCACTGTAATTTACATAGAACTCGAAATTCTGCCAGACCAACACACTTAGATAATTAGCGTTTTGGAGTGACTTAAAAACATAGCCGGAGATGTTGTTTAGATGTATGGAAGCCACTTGGATCATTCAGTTTTTCTTGGATGGCCCTTTATCATTCAAACAACGAGGGCAGATTTCTGTGCGAATAAGACACATAAATGCCACATGATGGCTATGACAGAACTTTACATTTTAAGTTTAAGTAGAGTTGAATGCAGAATATGAATGGGGTACTACGGGCTCTTTTTCTTGTTTGTTTCCCCTCTTGGGTCCCAGTGTCTCTTTAAGGCCTGATTTGACAGTGATATTGAATAGCCATCAAATTCTCTGGTTTAGAGCTTGAATTTTAATCCCCTTGATGAATTGATGAAAATACGATTCAGAATGGAAGACTCCGGTCATAGCTCCAGGTATAAATCAGCTGGCGGTGAAAAGATTTCCGTTAAATGTGGAAGCACTGGGCCCTCTAGGGTGGCTCTTGGACACCCTTGCCCTAGACACACCAGATCCCAGCATCCTTTTTGACATGCCTGTGGTCAGAGCTGGGAAAGCCGTCCTCAGACATGCTGCTGTTCCAAAAATCTCGTATGAGGCAAAAAAAGGGTCAGCTGTGCCGTCTCCCTTACTCTTTCCATTTATAATTACTAGGCCAGTGAGAGCATGTCCCGTCAGTGCTGGTCTGAATATCATGCCATACAATTGATAACAAGCCAAACACAAGGCGATGAGGGAAACGGTGTGATCATGCAGGGCAATCGTTGCACTGATATGATTGTTCATAGTTGATTGTGTTGTTCAAGCTCATGTTGACAGCAACAGTTAAACTAATCATTTAACTGCCGCAAGACTTTGCTGAAACAGCTCTGACAGTGGGATGAAAGGAATAACACCCCTATGATTAAGGAACAGGGGAAACGGTTTGTGATATTGCCATACCACCCTCAATTAACAAAAATCAATAAGGGAAACACTCTGATAGTTTTCGGCTTTTTGAATTTCCAACCTCACGCCAGTCCTGGTTTCCGCCTGTTCTCTGCTCTACGATTGCAATCAGGTCTGAAGTGTGTGGGCTGAGTCAGGGAGATTTTTTTTTACCAATTTACGGTGAATTTCAGGTTTCTATAAACATGTTCAAACTGTATACCATATGCCTTTATGTGTGGTTGGGGAAAAAATGTGTCCAGATCATTTCCTTGTCACAAAAACACTGAGGTCACGTGACATGAATCAAGCTACACAATAATGTTGTCTATTTTTTGGTTAACATGAAAACAACATGATAAACACCAAAAATGCTATAAATATTCTCTTTTGATGTAGCCTTCCTAATCCGTTCTAGAGCTTTTTATTCCAGGATGGTTGATTGGCAACATTGCGATTTTAGGAAAACTTGAATGTGTATAGCACATAGTATTGACTGTGTAGCATATAGATAACATAAATGCTGTGATGAATACAAAAAACAAATATTTTTATTAATGAACATCACTGATTTTTTGGAAGAACTACCTCCACTACAAGATATAAATTCCTGAATGGTTCCTGTATGTCTGTTGTCACATATTATAGGTCCCAACCATAGGCTATCTGATCGCAAGCAGTCAAGCATTTTTACTTAAAATTTCCAGTCCTTTATCAAATGTGAAAATTTGAAGTCTATTCGTTTGGGTCACATGACGTCACTGTAGATTTGCGCCGCCATCTTTATGACTGACGGTCTCAGTAATGCCTGCAATATGTTATGCAGTTGGCTGCAACAACAGCCGAAAGAGGAACCCCGAACTGGTATTTTATTCTATACCAAAAGAAAAGGATAGAAGAAAGAAGTGGTTAGCTGTCATTCGAAGAGATCATTGGACACCCACGACTCACAGCTTACTATGCAACAAACACTTCGCGCTGCATGTCTCATATTGTATCATGTCTCATCTTTCTGTGCGCACACACCCGACCAGAGGCGTGTAGCTATAGACCCCTATACAGTGCGCTAGGAATGAATTGAGCTCTGTTTCGTGTCTGAATGGACAGACACACACAACATTATGTTTAAATATCCGTTTTGGAGAGTATTCACGTAAAATATGTTGGTTATGTCTTAAACAGAGTTGTCATCCAGTCTCTTTGGGAGAGGGGGAGAGAGAGAGAGAGAGAGAGAGAGAGAGAGAGAGAGAGAGAGAGAGAGAGAGAGACGAGGAAAACAAACAAGCATGCAAATGTAATTATCGCGGCCGGAAAATTTATCGAGCTCATTTATTTTTATCGTGTGATTAATTGATTTATTGACTATCGCGTCAGGCCTAATCCAGATTAATGACAGCTAGCCGTGAGCCGTGGCTAACAGCTGGCAAGCTACCAGCTGTTAGCCACTAGCTAGCTAACAACTTGCTACCTAGTCAGAGCAAGCTACCACCAAAATCATACATTTGAAATCATACATTGAAAAATCATACTTTTTTTATGATACCTACATTTCCCATGATTAAATATAAATCCTTGGTGGCCAGGTGCCGCACTTTTACGTCTTTTACCCATCCAGCCACAGCATATTGATATGCATTGTACTCTTGAAAGCCTTCAAGCGATCCCCACTGTATGGGGAGGGGTTATGCACAATATATCATGGAAGGCAAATTGGGGCAAGTCTGGGGCAGATAATTAGCCTAGAAATCTAGATGCACCCTAGTGGCAGCAAAAAATATTTTCCAGCAAAGTGTGGTCTAGCAACTCTCCGTTGGCATTCGAGCTGGAAAAAACAAACTGGTCAGGCCAATCACATCGTGTATAGAGTTGGTGGGCGGGCTTAACATAATGACGGCAGAGTTGTGATTTCCATAGGTGATTTGAATTCACTGCTACTTGAAAACAAAGAAGATGCTGCTGGCGAACAGCGGTCTTTCGAAACGGCTTTAGCCGCGACTCTGGATGACTTGGAGTTAAGAGAATGTCACTTAAGTCATTCTTTAAAAAAGGAAGATGTGTTCGGAGTTTTGACGACCGGATACGGCAAAAGTTTAATATTGGCCTATCAACTAACGTTAGCGCCGCTGGTGGAAAAACGCATGGGACTCACTCAGCCACAGCCGTCCGTTGCTCTGGTTGGTTGTAGCGCTGTCCTATTGCGTGCAGAGGGAATTTGAAAGACAACCGTTTATCCCGCCCCTCGGATTGAGGTATGCCAATTGTGAGTTCCCAGACCTAACATCTTGATAGGTCTGGCTTGCCAGGCTAGCAGATAATAATGGACAAAAGAAAACTGGGGGTAACAAATAAGGATCGGAGCCTAAAATTAAAATTTTCTCCAGGTATCTCTGTTTCTCTCTCTCATTCAAATGGGCAGTTTGGGCAGCCATACCGAGCGAAATCGGTCGTAAATATGGCGGCGTTCTGTTTGGTAGTGACGTAGGTGGCATCTATTAAAGACAAAGGTTATGTCTTATTCTGCCCCTTAGCATATTTTAAATACAAAATTGGGCACTAGAAGGTTCTTGTTCAACTAAACATTAACATAAACGACATTTTGCAGCAAGCAAATGCAGTGAGCTGCTAATGCTCAATGGTTTTAAGGTGCATTCCGGTCATTTCTAGAGAGCATATTTTTTAGTGAATAAATATGAATATATTGACAAGAAATGGTTCATTTGGGGAGCAGATTGATTGATGAAGAGTATTAGAACAGTAAACGGCAAACCTTCACTCCTCCTTGTGTATGGTTTGTCTATTTCTCTAAGCTTTCTCTTTTTTTGAGAAATTTTCTGGAAAATGTTTATGAATGACACATATTTTGTAACATCTTTTTAAGTACCATGCAGAAATTTCTTTTGAAGTGGTGTGCTCTTAATTATTTATTCAGACTGAAGAAAAGATTAGGGAAAAAGGGAATGGGAAAAAGGTCAGCGAAATGCATGAAATTTTATAAAGCGTTGTGGTGGGTCATCTAGTTCGGACTGTTACTCTATCTCGATTTGTGATATTTAAAACTTGGCTCCAATCAATAGCAATGTCTCTGGTTTGCAGCCATTGTGTGCGCCCAAGGACATTTTCCTGTAAAGGGGGCGGTAAGGCGCTTACATTAAGAGACCTTTATTGTGAAATGGTATGGTCGTTACTGGCTCCTTTGTCTTCTACCAGCAACATGATCCTTCTTGGAGTCAATGCGGTTTTGGGCTTTCAGCGGCTGTCTGAACTACACTTACAGGAGCTGAGCTTTGAATCAAATCGCTGTGCTGCGAAAACGTCAGGCCTCGCTAGTGTCACAGTAATGACAGTTTCTTTAGTCAATGAAAGTTTTATGTGTCAATGAAAATGTCTTAGACAGTTCTATAGCAGCACACGTTTTACCATTCAACAGAGCCCTTTGTAGTTAGCTTGCTCTGTGGTGAAGCGGTTACAACTTAATGTTGCTGGTTTGATTGCAAGAAAGGAGTCATGAACTATCACCATGATCCCTTGAGCAAAACACTTAACCTCAGTAAGTGTAAGTGTACAGTTAGTTTTTTTTTTTTTTTGCTTAAAATGTGTGCTTTTGTCTTGGTACTTACAGTATATTCTGCATTCATGTAGGTCAAGATTAAGGTTGCTGATAGTGATAGTCCTGTATTTATTAGTTCACCTCAAACTGAAAATTTCCTAATAATTTACTCACCCCAATGACATCCAAGATATCCATGTCTTTCTTTCCTCAGTGTTTTGAGGTTTTTTGAGGAAAACATTTCTGGATTTTTCTTCGAATAATGGACTTCAATGACAACCAGCGTTTTGAAGTCCAAATCAATGCAATTTCGAAGGACTTTGAGGTGCTTCAACGGACTGTGCTGAGGAGGGTCATGTCTCGCGAAATCATACGTCATTTAAAAAAAAAAAATATGTATATATATATATATATATATATATATATATAGCGACAATAGCCAGCGACATCGAGCCTGGCCTTTCAACATGATGACGTAGTTCCGGGCGCATTGCAGATAAGCTCAATCCGAAATATTTGTAGTTAAAAAGTACATATAAATATTTTTTTTGAAAATGACCTATCGTTTCGCGAGACAAGACCCTCCTCCTCAGCTGCGATTGTGCACAGTCCGTTGTATTAGGAAATTATTAGGGAATTTCATTTTGAGGTGAACTAATCCTTTAAGCAAAGAATCTTGCATTTCTATATTCATTCCATGCGAGATGCAATTTGTCCCTTATTTTAGCGTCTCACATTAAAACACTTGGGAGAGTGATATGTATCTCTTTATGTATCTCATTTGAATTGATTTACTATTCAGCATACAATTGTCAGTGTCAAACTATTGCATATTAGAATATATTGGAAAACAAATCGCATACAATGGTTTATAAAGGGGATAATGATTATAACATAATCATGTTATATTTTGGCTAGGCTGAAGTTAAGTAAATAACATTTCTTCATTTCTTATACACATACTGTAAATAGCTGCACATGGTGACTGCAGCATTTTGTTCTTGTTTTTTTATTTTGTGATCAATTGTCACATATCCCCAGTGGTTTACTGAAATCTCAAGTGGCATGTTCTATAAAGAAATGGAGATTGTTGGCAACCTTAGTCAAGTCATGTCACTTAAGCATTAATTGGTGTTAATAGTTTGTAAAGTGTCTGTTTTGTGTCTTCCTTTATTGCAGCTAGCTATGGAGCTTATCCCATTTGTAAAGGCTGCTCCGTGTGTTCAAAGGACAACGGGTGTATGAACTGCCAGCCCAAGCTCTTCCTGTTCCTGAGGAGAGAGAGGATGAGGCAGTACGGCGAGTGTCTCCACGCCTGTCCGTCAGGTTACTACGGCATGCGCGGGACAGAGATCAACATGTGCTCCAGTAAGATCCTACACTCACTCACATATATGCATATATACACACAGTGCCTATTTGTAGCTCAGGTGTGTGGATGCTAAAGCACAGACATGCCACTTTAGCATTCTTTACTCCTTAAAGAATATATTTACCATGTCACATACTGCGAATAGGCCTAATCAAAGTAATTTGGTATTTGATACAATCAAGTCAAGTCAAGTCACCTTCATTTATATAGCGCTTTTAAAAGCAGCTTTACATTGATAATAGAAAATTTAAGTAACTAGTCATTTGGGCATCCACAATCTTTTTTCAATATTTTGTATGAACTGAATGCAATATTGACATGAGTATTGACTAATCAGTTTCGATTTGACCTGATCGGACACATTTTCTAGGGTGTGTTTATATAAGATGTGTTTTTGGAAGGGTCTCGAGATGACTTTTTAAAAGTTACAATATTTTTTTCTTGACCTAGTGTGTTAATACGTGGCGTTTGAGATGGGATTCTTTATAAGAAGAGGACATTTAGTCGACTTCAATTATTGACTAGTCAGATGTTGGATGTCACCCATCCCTAGAAACAAGAATGAAATAGGAAAACAAAATTCTTATATTTTTCAGCAAAGTGTAAGATAATAGTTCTATTGGAATTGTGTATCCCCCTCCTTCCATGCCATGTATTTCATAACCTTATTTTAACATTTGCGCCAGGCCTGAGACACTCTGAACCTTTGAGGTTAAGTGAAAAGCCTGAGGTGTTGGCTTTGTACTTTATGTGAAACCAAAACTCTAACTCTTTGAATTGTTCGAGCCAAACTCCTGACAGACAGACTTGAAACCTCAGAGGAGTGTGTCAGGACCTACAATACTACTAAACCCAGATGCAGTACAGACACCCCTTTAAAAAAACATGTCCCTTCTCACTAGCAAACTCTATACAGATTTATCTGCCAATTTTATCAAAAGAGGAGGAGGGGGAAACACCTAAAATGGCTCATTTACCATAAACTGGATGTACCAATTGAGGCTACTCAGCTTTATAGAGCTTGCCTGTTCTCCACTAGTAATCAAAGTCATTGCATCTACATTTTGTAAGTTCTTAAGTTGTAGAGAATGGACAAAGGCATGTTGTTTTCTGAGACTGTCCTCCAACCATTCGTTGTCCTGGTTGAATTTTGATTTTAAATGATACTGATATGTGGCCAGTTAATCTGGATTCCTTTCCAGGAGAACTTCTCCCAGAACAAAACCTCACATTGTCACGTAGCATCAAATCTCAGCGCATAGCCTACTTTGATGTCATCACTGTTTCAGTTACTTTGTAAATCAGCTTCGCATTTGACCCATCTCCTTAAGTTATGCTTTTTCTGTCATCTTCGCTAAGCTCTTAATGTGTGCCAGTCATAATGGGATGTTCTATCAAAGTTAGTTAGTTAGTTAGTTAGTTAGTGCGAGTACTAATCGTCGGGTCACTGGGAACAATTTCTGACACACGGTATCCGTTCAAGGTCACTCCGCAAATCCGCATTCTCTCTTGGCCAGGTTTTCAGCACAACTACAGTTATTTCTTCCAAGAGCCTGAAACGGTGGATTACATTGGAGTTGATCGTGTTTTTAAAAAACATGCTCTGAAATCACTTAAGTAGCAGCTGCTTATCATTAGACCTTGAATGTGTGTGTGATCCTATCTCGTTTAAGAATGCTTCGCAGTATCGCCAGGCCTGAGCGAAAACAAAGGAAAAGAGGAGACCGGTTTGCACTACATCAGTCCAGACTCTTCCGTTGGGGCCGTGGGGTGGGGTCGAGCGCTTTTGAAATCCAAATTGTAGACTGACCTACCTCTGGCGAGCATCATATGCATGACCCAACCATCTCAAATGTGTAGAAGGAAGATTGCATAATTGACATAAATAGATAGTTCACCCCAAAAAAATAAAAATTCCATCTTCATTTACTGTCAATGGAAACAAACATGACTTTCTTCTGTATAATACAAGGAAGATACTTTAAAGGATGTCCATACAATGAAAGTCAACGGGGTCCAGTGTTGTTTGGCTGAGAAAAAGTCTAACATCAATTGTTTGCAGAAATCACTTGGTTTAATGTTTCATTGTTGAATGCAACAACAGTCATTCATTTTAAGTGTAAGTCAATATAATAATAATGAAAATAATAACTATTAAAGTGTCCATAAATGTAAATTCAATTCAACTTTACCACTCTTAAAAATAAAGGTTCTTTATTGGCATCTATGGTTCCATGAAGAACCTTAAACATCCACCTTTCCATTCCAAAAAAATGTTCTTTATTGTGGAAAATGGTTCTTTAGATTTGTTCATTGGGGAACCAAAAATGGTTCTTCAATGGTATCACTTTTGGAAACTTTATTTTTAAGAGTGAAGGGCCATCTAAATTCTCAAATGATCATACAGACCTGTAAAACTCAGTAGATGATGATTGATAGAACTATTTGAGAGAGACATACTTGGAGAGCTTGTTTAATTATTACCTGATCTCACAAGATTGTTTGACTGTGTACGCGATAGCTTTTCTGCTTTTGGTTAGTTGCTCCCAAACACTGCTGCAGTCTACCACTTAAGCTAACCAGATAAAAAAGAGAGTGTGGGGATGATGAAGGAGAGATAAACGCCGGAAAAGAGATTCAGAATGCAGAGAGAACTGGTGGGCTAGTACCAATCCATTTTTCCACAGGTTATCAAGTGGAAGCCCTCTTCCTCATCCATCTTGAACCCTCCTTTTCTCCCTTTACATTTTAAATATTTCAGTGTGACCACAAGGAACCCCCCCATGCCCTCTTTCTCACGGATACATTAGCAGAATTAGGGTATAACATGCAATCAGGGAGAATCATAACCTTTACAGCAGCCGACAAGCTTATACGTCTCTTTTATGGACTTGTGACTTCACAGTGACAGGGCTGTGAGTATTAATGCTGACTTTATGACTTTATGAAATATTTTTGGTATGATTAATAGCCCATGTTAGTAAGCAGCCTTTCACTGAATGAAAGATATTGGCCCCAGATGACCTCCTGTTTGTCCATACGTGAAGTTTCCTGTCATTTCTTTAGTCACATGGAAACCCTTTATTAGAGCTTTCTGATTGCCAATATCCTGGACTTGTAGTTCAAGTATTTTTGACAGCTCATCCAGGACTAGTATAGGTGCCACATGAGAGCTCCCATGTCAAGGATAATTATTTCATCCAAAAATAATTTGTTTTATCGTCTTTGTGTTGTAAAATCTGTTCATATTGTACTGTTGTTGTAATAATTCCCACTTTGACACTATTTTAAATGGGCAAATGCAGGCGTTTGGGAAAGTCTGTTCGAAACCTTCCTGAGCTTCTGAGTTTTACGGGTAGTTTTGATAATCCGATGGGACTGAGGTGGACCTCAGCCACACAAAAGGACCGTTGCCTGAAGTGGTACCCAATAGTTAAAGAATCAACACAAGTCCACAATATACCCTTCCAATGAGGTAATGAGTCCTGTACCCTCTGGAAAAGAATGAGTTGTTGCAGTTAAAGTTATGTCATTTGGGACCTGCAACTGAGAAATTGCCGTTGGCCCCTCTGTCTTACTCTCACACCAGAGGGCTCAATTTGCCAGACAGTGTAAGTGGTACATCTATCCACCTTGTTTCTAGTTTTACAGGTCTGAATGATCATTTGAGAATTTTGATGGCCCCAGTTGAAATTAATATACATTTACGGACACTTTAATAGCTGTTATTTTTGTTATTATTATAGTAGCCTACATCTTAAAACGGGCCACACTTAAAATGAAAGACTGTTGTTGCATTAAATAACGAAACATCAAACCAAATGATTTCTGCAAACAATTAATGTTAGACATTTTCTCAGCCATTTTTGGAATGACTCTCCAGCCATTTGGACCTTTAACCACTACATTTGACAACCAGAATGTTCTTTATATTTAAATTATTTAATGTTAAATAATAATAAAAAAAAGTCTTATTTGATTATTGTTATATAGTGTTGCGATAACAGTATATATTTGGTTTCAGATCTACTAATGTCAGTTGGGTTTGATGAGCTTTTTATAAAACCGTAATCAGTGCAACATGGCTAGACAAAATAGAAAATGGGCTGTGATGTTCTCTTTTGCCAAAAACCAAACACCCCAAAAACTTCAACACCCAAAATGCACTTTTGACTTTGGCACCATCCCTCTGACAATGGGCAGGAATAAAAATATATGGAAGTTCAATCTGTAATTTCAATAAACGCCTTGGAGCTGGTATAAAAGTCCGTCGGATGACTCAAAATAACATGTTGACAAAATGATAAAAAGTCCAGCTGACCTTTGCTGACAAATAAGTCAGGTAACATGGAGAAAGATTATACATCGTTCATATATATGTGTGTATATATATATATATATATATATATATGAACAACGTGGAATGTTTCTCCATAAATTTATACTATTAACATTGTAACAATACACAACTGGTTGAACATCTGTGAACTGATCTTTTAAGTATCCAAATACTTTTGAATGTACAGACACAACAGCGATAGTCCTCAGCAGCAGGAAGTTGCATGAGGATCATGCAAATAGATGCTGCAAGATCCTCAATAAAAACCCAGAGGGCTTGGTCCGGTGCACCCACTGTCACAGCAAGATGACATTTTGGGGTGTGAGAAAGTGAACTGCATAATACTCACCAGGGTGAAACAAAGCAGGTTAGATGAGATAGGCTCTTTCAGTGAAGCTCTCTGGGTAGGAGAAATGGAAAAATGTGGCTGGATTTAGCACCCCCCAAGCATGGGCATCCCTTTGGCACCGCAGATGGTTGCCGAATACTATGCATTGGTTTTTGTGACCTCAGGTTACCTGCTACCAAATTTACCCCTTGTTTACAAGGCACTGTCATATAGGATTTAAAGTCGATAAAAAAAAAAAAAATGAGTTACTGAAAATTATACGTTTAATTGCTTAAAAATGAATTAAACTTCAACATCCCTGACCAAGGTGGTTTGCAGCCGCTTGAATATAACACTGGCTCAAATGTCCACGTAATAATTTGCTTTATTGTAAAAAAAAAAAAAAAGTTCATCCAGACCACAGCAGAGAGGCATTCCTGCCACAAGTCTTTCAGAATTAGATCACCCTAAAGCTTGATGATTCAACTCAACATGCACTTGACTTGAAAACCACATTGAAAGCCAAGTGGAAAAAAAGTACAAACATAAATCTCAAGCAACAGTTTGCAGCGTAGTAGGCAATTTCCGTGAAAGAACGGTGCGAGGCCGGTGGTGCGATTGCTAATGAGCAACACCTGTGAAGCACACCGGTCTCGCATCTCTCACAGAGGAGCGGAAGCATAAAGGAGGAACGACAACGTTGATGATCGAGAGAGAAACAGGCCTGGTTTTTCTCTCGATCATCAACGTATAATATCACGTCCCTCGGCCGTCCTGTTCGCCACAGTCATATTAGCCTCATGTTATCATATAGGCCTTCAAAAGTGGCACCAAGGTTAATCCTGCTGGAACAAGTGTCTCAAACTCTGTCGGTGGCATTTTTTTTACACTTTTAATTTTTTTGTATGTATTTAAATATAAACAACATATATCTTCATATAGATATTTTTTTTTATAAAATACATATATATATGTGTGTGTGTGTGTGTGTGTGTGTGTGTGTGTGTGTGTGTGTGTGTGTGTGTGTGTGTGTGTGTGTGTGTGTGTGTGTGTGTGTGTGTGTGTGTGTGTGTGTGTGTTTATAAATTATATAATATATTGTAATGTAACAAAATATTGCTTGAATTGCTGACTAGATTTAAGGATAAGCTCTTACTAGCAGTTTGGTGGTTTGAGACCCTAAATGATCTTCTCACTGATGGTCAGATTATTCATTCAATATGAGGCTTTTGAACCCAGGCTCACCTTATTCAGATACACAGATAACGTTACTAATTTCTAACAGATATTCCAACACAGTAGATTTTGATATTGCAGCATCTGCACATGATCATGGATGACAAATGAGATTTCATGTCAAGTCAGTCCAGTCACTGTCTGAGGCTTGTGCCAGTAGTTGCTCTTTTTTCTTTTTCGTCCTCAATTCCCTGTTGAAGTAAGCGATCCAAAAGGTGATGACAGCCTCCCAATGGCTCCAGTATATCAGGCCAAGGACAGAGGCGGCTTTTTTGTTACAAAGCTCATTCATTAGCTGTTGCTCCCTGTCATAGATTGGACATGTAGGGACACAGAGACTGAGACAGAGCTCTGATTAATCTGGGAACAAAAGCAAGTAGATCCATCATGTGTGGCCTTCCTCTTCTCAGACTTTGCGCCAAGATCTCTACAGCACAGCGTAATTTGACCAGCCAGAGCATGTGTTTATCCAACAAAAGATGCAGTTCTGCCCTGGTGTCTTGGCTGATATAAAGACATGGGTGTTAAAAATAATGACATGACATGATGAAGATGTACTTTTTTTTGTTGTTTTCCGCTTTTTCTTTTTGAATAGCATGCTTTACATTGCCTGCAGCAAAGCTACGAGACAACTCGGCTCGTCTCTGTAATCTGTGTATCTCATCGGTTCAGACTGAGTGTGTATTACATTTGTTGCAAACTATGGCTTAGCAGTTTGAACGCATGTGAACACATTGATCGTTGGTGGATCGAGTCTTGCTCCCGTAATAGGATTCAACAATAAGGATGGCCTGCTGGCTTTTTTGTATTTTGAAAAGTAATAAATTATGAATGAAAACTTGTTTTGTCAAGACAACTATATGTTTTTAAGAAAAATAAATACATATTTAAATAATACTAATAATAATAATAAAACATAAATGAATAATAAAAAAAATTTGATTTTTTTAAAATAATAATACAAATTATTTTTTGGTGGTGCCAGTAAAAAAATGCGGGCATGGTAAAGAATCAGGGTTCTGCCACTTCGATCTATTTATTCTTGGTTTGGTGACAGAGCTCTGACAGTCCTTCTGTCTTGTCGTTGTGAGTGTATGGTTCCGAGTTCTCTTGGGCCATACGCTGTTCTGTCCGTGTGTGTTGTTGTGTTCTGTGTGTTACACAGTTTGCGTTTTCATCGGGCGTGTGTTTTCATTTTATGTCTTGTGTTAACACGCAGCTTATGAGTGTTCTCATTAGCTGAGTGTCTTGTTTTGTTTGATCACATGATGTTCCCTGGCCATGTTCTCTTGTTTTTGTTTTGTTTAGTGTGAGCACATGGTTGTCATGTCTGTTTCTTGTGCCATGTGCTCCCATGTATATTGTGTAACCCCACCCTTCTTGTTTTCTGATTATTGGTACATTTGTCCAACCTGTCCTGCTTCGTTACCTGCCTTGTTTGCTCCCTATTTATTCTACTTGTGTCTGTTTGTGTCCTGTGCCAGATATTCTTCAAATGTTCCCTCTTTTGTGTTCCCCTGCCTTGTTGTTGGTCCAGTCAATACCTGCTGCTGGTCCTGTTTTTCCCCTTGGGGGTAGTTTATTTTTTCATTAAAACCCCATAAATTCTGCATTATTGAGTCCTCACCTCATCCCTTCACCCAACCCTGACACAAAGTATCAGAATTGGGCCAGCTGGAAAAAAAATTGTACTGATCTCTCCATAATTTCTCCCATGATATCCTGTCATTTTTCTACTATAATTAAGCAATAAAGTATGAAGGTCGAACCTATTGCGCATGTAATTAGGCTAAAGGAGTGTTGCTTGACGCCTATATTCACAGTAAATTACAACCTCAATTTATTGCATACAGGTTTTAAAAGTTGCAAAAAGGTCAAAATATACTTTATCACAATCATTCCCCAGGGAGTGATAATGATGGTGATTATGGTTGTCGGAGTGCTGTGTGTGTGTGTGTGTGTGTGTGTGTGTGTGTGTGTGTGTGTGTGTGTGTGTGTGTGTGTGTGTGTGTGTGTGTGTGTGTGTGTGTGTGTGTGTGTGTGTGTGTGTGTGTGTGTGTGTATTTTCTTACCATGAGATTATTTGGGCTGGATAAAGAAAGCGTGAGAGATCAGGAAAAGTGGGCTGAGGCTTCAGGGGTTCAAAGGGAGAAGGGGAAGGACTAATTTGTTGGGACGGAATGTTGGTGAGGAGACAGGCTGGTTAACTGGAGATGGTCTAATTAGGGGGGTGTGATGGTGAGAACCTTCACGAAACCCAGAGAGGTCAGAGATTAAAGCCCAAGCCTTATCTCTTTGTACTGTGCCAGATTTTCCTCTTTCAAATGCATGCTTACCTGTAGACTGGTAAAAGTTACAAACCTTCCACTAAATATCTACAAACAGGTGCCTTAAGCTACCTGAGTGGAACCAGCAATCAGCTTCACATGTTTGTGGATAGCTGTAATCTGAGATCCTTTGCCTATCTGGCAATCAGGTCTCTGAAGAAGCTTTTTAGAAGTGCCATAAATTAGACAGCTCCCAGAGGCTCTTTTTAATTATGCAGGCCAGCGTATCGCCCTGTTGGTGAGGCTCATGTAATTTCGCTCTGCTTGACGTGCTATTTGCAGAGTCACAGCTTGATGACATTTTGGCACACTGCCATTGATACGCTGTGGCAAGGCGGGGCGTGGGAGGATCGGTGTGGCGGTATTGCCTCATTCACAGAGTGTCTTGACCCCTCTTTCTCTTCCACCCAACTCTGATGTTAGGAGAACATCATCATCTGCCTGACTAGATTATTTCACATAGGCCTAGACTACCTTTTAAGATTGTATGCTAATAATGATTTTATGCTCATAAAGTTGGCCGCAACTTGCTCAGTCAAGAGAGCGAGTGAGAGCCAAACTTTCCTTCTAACTTTGTACTCTTGGAGGCTGAGATGTTCTGCTTTCTTTTCTTCTGTGAAGGGGTCACGGTGAGGTAATTCCTCATTCCGGATGTCGTCACATCTTTGGAGTTCTATGCAGCCCTTAAAACTCTCACACCCCACACTCCCTGGCTCAACATGCATGTCAGTGGAAGTTGCACTGGAATATCTCACTCCCCTGAAGTGAAAAGCTTCACATGGCACCAAAATGCCTTTTTCCCAACCTCTCACGTCGATCCCCTCCCCCACACTTCAGTCTGCTCCAAATGAGGAGGTTTTGTCTGCTGTCCCGACTGACGTCTGTCTCTCTTGTTTCTTCACAGGGTGTAGGATAGATAACTGTGAGGCCTGCTTTAGCAAAGACTTCTGCACAAAGTGCAAGCCTGGTTTTTACTTGCACAAGGGCCATTGCTTCGAAAAGTGTCCGGAGGGCTTTGCTCCGCTGGATGACAGCATGGAGTGTGGAGGTAAGTATCATTTTATACAAGCCTACTGGAAAATCCGCATAAATCTGTTAGCTGTTCACAAAATCTTTCTGGTTCGCGCATTAGCTGTTCCAAGATGGTTCTTTACATCAGCTAGACCATCTTAGACCAGCAACAAACCAGCTACCAACTGGTCAAACCATTTTAAGATGGTCAAGCTGGCTTCTGGGACATAGTTGCTGGTCAATCAGCAAATGATTAGCTTGTGCCAGATAATGACCAGCTTGGAACAGTTACTGACCTTTTTAAACTAGAACCAGCTACTATATTCCAAAAACACAGCTACTAGTTTAAGCCGGATTTTTACAAATATCATCTTTCTCTAATATCCAATGCTTCATTCCACAAAATACTTTCAAAATCTCTATCTCTTTTTTTTAACCCAAAACTTCTCTGAATAAAGATATTGTTAACATTAGATATGCTATCATATCCAAACCTTCATAGCCATTATCATTGGTTTTCATTATCATCATCATCTAGTTCTCTAAATAAGTTTTCTTTCACCCAATAGAGGGTTGTGAGGTGGGCCAGTGGAGTGAGTGGGGGACCTGCGCCAGAAGAAACAAGACCTGTGGTTTCAAGTGGGGTCTGGAAACCCGAACACGGCATATTGTGAAGAAGCCACCAAAGGACACAATACCATGTCCAACCATCGCCGAGTCCAGGAGATGCAAAATGGCTATGCGACATTGCAGGAGAGGTGAGTGTGTGTGTGTGTGTGTGTGTCTGTGTGTGTGTGATTGGATCAGCATATGTGGATCTAGGTCTGCTCATGCCTTGGTTTGAGATAAAAAATCATTAATTCCTTCTGCAAATCATCAATTTCATTAGATTTTCAAACCTTTTCCACTTTAGGAAGGAAATATAACTGTGGCCATTTTGACTGCATCTCACCTGTTTAATCTTGAGCTCTGTATTTTTGGATTGAAAAGTCAGGCGATTGGGTTTTTGCCCTCTATTTGGGTTTTCAATGTCGACTGGCATTTTCATTCATGATTTATTAGTATTTTTCCATGCTTACTTTAGCCAGCTCGCCTTAGCTTTTTTTCTCTCTCTTTTCTTGAGAGCGTATGTGTTCTCTCGCTTATTCTCTTCTCCTCCCAGTGGAATTCCTTAAAGTATGAAGTGCAGGTTTCCTCAATGGTACTCTGTTTCCTTTCTCTATAAGAGAGTTATTTGCGGTAGGTGGTGCATGTATTTTACCACTAAAACGAGTAGTCAAATCGAAGGGAAAATATTTTTTGAGTAAATAGAGCCAAGGAAACATATTTTATAAAGTGTTTAGTTTTAGAAGAGATGGGCCAAGTTTACTCGTGGAAATAATTGCCGTATTCAGGAGGGCTTATCAGTAAAACTTGCGATGATAATTAATCAAGACGTTTCCTCGCAGCTTTTTTCATTCTGCTCACCTGAACAAACTTAAATCATTTGTGGTCACTGACTTATGATACTGTCAAACCGAGTACACATGCAGTTTCAATTTCGGGGGTCAGTAAAGGACAACACATTCACATTGAGAAAGTTTTTTACTGATTATGGAAAGGTTAATTGTCAACCCAGAGACCTGAGGCAATATGAAGCTGAAATTGCTCAGTTTCCGTTGTTTATTTAGGTACCTCAGTCTTGTACTGTATCTAAATTTCCATAATGTCCACCTTAGTATCAGGTCACAGCCACTGAATTTTGCTCCATGAGCTATTAGTTTTGAGAAGTGCATCACTAAAACTGAATCCATTCATCTTCATTTAAAAATACTACTTTGGTACATATGCACACTGACAGCAGCTTTAAGAGACATGCTGATTGAGTAAGTATGTTTCTGACATGTCACATGGCTCTTTTCCCCTTTCGGTGCTTGTAAGGTGTGGAGTGAAAGTTGGAAATAGTGATTTTTTTGCATGTCTTCCTTCTGTACCCTAAGTTGGCTCTCTCCACAGGAATTTTTCCCTCCGTAATTCAGCTCCTCCTGACCTTTTCCAAAAGTACTTTATAGTCATCTTTAATTAAAAACTGGCATTGTGATGCATGTTTCTTGGTTTCAATTATCTCATCTGAGGTCAGTGATTAGGAGCCATTGTTAAAGTCTTAATTAAACACGCTGTGAAGCCACTCCTTTGTTACATTTAGAATCCAATAACCAAGTAAGCTTATGGAAAAGTCCTACATGGTAATATGGTCACTATGAGTCACTAACTGGAAATAGCATATAAATAGCATTTGAACTTACCAAGAAATGTTTAACAGCAAGTTGTTACATGGACAATCAGTCAGTAATGATATTTATTTCGATATAGATATCATTAAATAAAATGATGATGACTCTGATCAATTCAGTTCAATAAAGGATTTGTCTGACAGATTAAAAGAAGTAAAGTATTTTTGAACAGCTCATTAAAAGAACCACATATTTAGAGTCATTAGTTTGGGAATCAGACTGCTCTGGGCATGCTGTACAGAACCAATTAAAAATATAATTTGTTAATTAATCAAGCTACACTTAGTCATTCTGTTTGGTTTTCATAATAATAAAAAAAGCACTTGCTCATAAGAATCATTTGTCTGTGAATTGAGCTACACTGATTGCACATTATGTATTTGATTCACTAAAAAACTCCCTCATAAGATTCATAAAAGTTATTTGATAGTAAATCAGGCTACACTGGTCATGTTGTATGTTTTTAATTCACTAAAAAGAACTAATTGCATCACTGAAAATAACCAATTCATGAGAGCCATTTGTTTATAAATGCTGACTACACTGATACACTGAGTATGTTGTATTTAAGGCAGTGCATTTAACTGATGTACAGGAGATCTACAAGAGAAATATTGATAATACTCTATTGGTCTGTTTATACCTGCATTTTACGTAAAAAAAAATAAAAAAAGACCAGGTGTAAATGCACTCCAAAACGCTTTTGAGATGGATTTAAATCCAGATTTGACAGCACTACTGCAACACGCATGTGGTTGCTAAGATGAGTAGCTAATTAAAACGGAAGGTTCGATGCCGCATCCTGAAGCTCAACACACACTTATCTTAATTAAAAATAGTGAGACTAATTATCTCACTAGTACTGATGCCACTCTCTCTCCTATTGCAGTCTTTGATCTAGAAATGAACTGATTATAAATAAAATGCAGCATATCTGTTGCTTTCTCTGATATGAACACCCTTAAATTAGCATATAAAGCGGGAATTAATGATCGGATTTATATTTGTTTTGCTTAGGAACATTTATGTGGCCAATTGCGAATTGAACAGTTTTAACAAATCGGATTGCTATCTGATCAGTAAAAAATAATGAAGTGACCGGGTGTAATAGGCCCTTTAGATATTCATGTGATGTTCTATAGAAAGAATGATGTTATGCTCATTGTCTTGCATCCCAGTGCAGGTACAGCAGATACAATACTGTGCATGGGTGACCAGGAAGTTGCCAAAGCCTTTGCATAAGGATATGCGCGCTTGGTTTAGAGTCTTCATTAAACGAGAGGCCAGGATAACATAGCCCCCAACTAACCTCTTACATTACACTGGATTCCAAGGACTTTAACAATAAGTCCCTGAATGCTACCTAATACGACAGCTTTGCTCTGCAATATAACAAATTACTTTGTGAGACATAAATAGGATTACAGCCAGACTATAAACATGTACGCATTTGTAAGTTTATGTATGCCCTGCTGCCAAGCAAATTGCTCTACATGAGAAGAAAAATGAGGTAAAAGGTGACTGTGGGGGAGTGTGCTAGAATACAACCCTGTTACCATAATGCACATAACATTAGATACTAGACACCCGCTTGTGGCAATCGGTATAAGATTACGTAACAGCAGACTTTGCAGATTGCTATGGATTAGACAAAGGCAGAAAATATGAGAAGGTAAATAACATCAGAGGAGTTATACATGTGAATATATTTCTGGCATTGTTTATCTGATCATCCAGCTTCCGTTTCTTTGAGCTTAAATGTCGGCGGACGTCATTTACAGACCCTAGCTTGAACTTGAAACACGAGCGACTTATGAAAAGATGAAAACATCTGGACACCAGTAGTTTAAAGCACTCACATGCACCAGTGCAACAGTAAGTAGTAGGCCCTTTTTTTCTGTAGATATTCACAATTACTTTAGATTGGGGGTTCGCAGATGATTCCGATATTTTCAGATCGGTTTTTAGGTCTCATTGATATGTGGAAATAAATCTGATATGAATTGGGTACGTGCATTTGCGTCTGCCATGTAAGCGGACATATCGAATTTTCCCGTCAATGCGAGTCGTGCGTCATTGAAAAAGTGACGTGGTGAATGACATCAACTCAGGTGAACACCAAATGCAATCACAAGGCTCTTTTCAAAGGCTCAATGGAGGGCGAAGGCTCAACCCAATGCTTTGCTGACCTTTAAAGGTGGTGCAGAAAGCAAAAGCTTGTATTATCATTTTGTCTGCGTCCATTGCAAATCTGTTTTTACTTCCTTTTCCTGGTCTGTACATCTATCTTAGTTTGTTTCGCCAACTGTATAGTGTAAATGCAGATATCGGATACGGGCCACTTTTAAAAGAAGATGTAGGCTAGTCGTCAAAAATATCAGATATAGTCAACAAATCTTTGCATGTACATGCCAACTTATTCTAAACCTAACAACTTACTAATACTCTTGACATGAGAGTTAGTTGACATGTAGTTGCAAAGTTACTTATAGTAAGTAGAATGTCTAAAGTAGACAAATACTGTTAATTGATTTTGTCTTTTTATAAGTGTTACCAAAAAACATAATCATAATTTAAAATTAATTTATAAATCTGATCATTACATTACATAGGGCAAAACATTACAGATATAGTGCAGTCTATTTCCCGAATCTTATAAAACAGTTCTGTCAATTAATTACGTTTTTTTTAAAGTATCAAACTCGCGCGTTGTTGGTTTGAATGAATCAGATAAAATGAACTTTGAATTAACGTCTTGCTGACTATTGTTGAATATCAGCATCGTTCACTTTTCTATTTAGGATTTGGGAGTCGGTTGCCGGGCCGACGCTCTCCCAGCAGGCTAGACGGCCTCTTTCTGGCAGCCCGACGGGACTCCTCAGGGTGGTGTATAGAGTGGGCTGTAAACACAATTTATTAATAGTCGCCCGGCTGTTCGCGAAAATGAAATGCCTGCTGAGCTCTAGCTTTCACCTAACCAAGCCCTTGTCATCAAATCAACTGACTGACCAGCCACACTAGAGAGAGAACAATGCTAAGACTATTCTGCCATGAAAGTACTCTGTAGAGTGATATTCCAGCAGGGAGCGTCTGTCAGAAGAACTGCTGTTCTGTGGATAGATTTTCCTTCCTTCCTGGAGAAAAGGTTCTCCACAAAGGTTGTTAGCCCTCTGCCTTTTAGCAACCAACAAGCAGCAGGTTACTTAATGTCGATTGTATTAAATGTTGTGTAAACAACTTAGACTCTTATTGCCTCCAATCATCTCCCTAATCCTAGTAGTAATTCCCTAAGATTGTATTTGGTGTGACTGAGGTTCAGACACAAACACGATATTGAGACTTCTTGGATAATTTTTCTGTTCGTAGCAAAGCGGCTTTCAAATTCTCAGACAGCTAGAAATTGTGTATTGAATGACATTTTGGTACACTCATAACCACGTCTGCGCCACTTATGAGTGGCTCTATCGAAGGGAAACATTTCTACTTCAGGAACTAGTAAGACTCCATAGTGCAATGATATGCATGCTCAACTTCTCGTAACGATTCTCTGTGGTTTCTAGATTCTATAGCTCAGGGCCAAAGAGCCTCGCATGGTGCAATTGATTTCCCATTTTTGAAACAGGAGAAACATACCGTTTTTCCTATATGCCCTGATATCCGTGACAGGTCCTTGTCCTTCTTGGGTTGCTCACGATCCTTTCTCACTCTTACATGTATCATTTAGACACTATGCTATTCAGAATTCAATTGAGAATGCCTTTAAAATTAAAATTAAATTCATACATTTGATTTGAATTGAGCTTGAAAACAGGTAGCAAACCATTGCAATTCGAACTTTAAGTTTATGTAAACTTCTGTAAGTTTATGTAAAGTTCTGTAAACCTTTTTGGCCCAAACCTGTCCAAATCTGACTTTTTTTCTTCTGTGGAACACAAAGAAAGTTTTGTACTAGAGGTCTGCGGGACAAGTTTTGAATTGCTGAATGCTGGTGCGGGAGGGAAAGTACTGATGTGTGCAGAGGAAAGTAGGAGAAAATAAATTACTTGTTGGACTTCCGCAAAAAATATCAAAAAATAGAAACAAGAGTTACTCAAATTTATTTTATTTTTTAAGGTACAGAATGTTATATGTTAACGTCTCCTGTCTATTTGTCTATTAACAAAAATAAGCGTTTTACAGGCACAGGGTTGGACATGTTTCTCAGTTATAGGCGACAGCATGGAAAAACATTTCCTGCTAAGACAAATATAACAGGGTGAGGTCAGAAGCATCATGTCTGTGTGGGAATTGAAAAAGATAGCCTATGACACCAGAGTGAGACTGAAACGGGAGTAAAAAAATCAATGTAGATCTGTACCTGTCCTGCAGGATTTTGCGAGTTTTAACAAAGCATAAAAGTTGCGGGCAGGAGCAGAAAGAAAAATAGACACTTATTTTTAGCGGGCGCAGGAGGGAAAAATGTATCCTGTGCAAACCACTATTTTCAACCCCCATTGACCTTTAATTGACCCTATTGACTGCTTGCAATGCCAAGGTCATGGGTTCTATTCCCAGGAAAATCAAGAACTGATAAGAATATAAAATGTGTACCTTGAAATGCAATGTAAGTCACTTTGAATAAAAGTGTCTGCCAAATGCATAAATGTAAATGTAAAATGTAATTTATGGACAAAAAAGCTGAAACATTCTTCAAAATATTATCTTTAATTGTGTCTCGTTATGTTGTGTCAATTTAAATGCACAACAGGGCCTTAAAGGAACAGTATTTCGCCCCCTCTGTATACTTCTATATGGCTGGTGTGACATTAAAGCTCTCTTGAATTTAGAAACTAATACTCCCTTTAGAAGTTGTGGGGAGATCAGTGGCTGCAGAGGCGCTATTTGCCTTCCCGTCTTCAGCTGAGGATGGAGCTCCACCCCCCACCCAAGTCCTCTGCTTGTCAGTCCAGGCCAGTCTGGGAGCCAGATGGAGACTATGGTAAAGTGATGCCCACAGAGGAGTAATTGCCTTTAATCTGTTATTGAGGGAAGCAGGATGAGACCCGCAGCAAGGCATGCCCCTCTGTGCCACAGAGAAAACACTGGCGGAGTTTCGTTTTAATGTGTGCGTGGCTTTGTGTGGCACTGGTGTGTTTATGGTAAGTTAGCGGAGTGAATTCGGGGGGCTTGGCAGGAGAACCTTGTCCTCCGAGCATTTTAATTACGCTCTATATTCTGACTAGGGGCCTGTGTTTAGTTTGGAAAATCAAAAAATCCAAATCCATTTTTGAACGTCTTTTGAGTGTCAAACATTCCTGCTACAGATGCGAGCGTCCACAGATAACTAATTCACTTCTTATGCGAGTCACTTACGCTCGCCCTGTGCCGAGCGCCCCTCCAAAACAAATAGCGGACGCCTCTCGCCACTGCTGCTGAGAGTGTGTGTTTGTACTTATTTATTTAATAACTGTCAGGCTGCCTTGCGCTTCCCACTAAAAATTGGGCCTCTCGCAGGAGAAAGTGATCTGCAGATGACGACTCCCGATGAGATCCTGACTCGGTGTTGAAATTCAGGAATGATAAATGGTGTATTACGTCTGGGTAATATTGCGGGCTATCATTGGATAGAGCAGGAGCGCAGCGTGCGCTGTTTTCCCAGGGCAAGAGGAGTTTACTAATTAGCTGCCGTGTTGGGTGATTATCCGTGCCTTTCGCCCAGGTCTGTTGTGACTGGTGTGCCAATGGACTAATCTTTCTTTAATTAGCTGACTCCGCAGGACTGACCGGCCGCTGTTTCACAGCCAACTCGCTTTTCTGCATTCACACAACAACTCCCATACTTTTCCCAGATACCTCTATACCCTTTTGGTCTTTTTTTTTTTTAAAGTTTGTATTGCAGCACTGCTGATGTTATTGGCTCTGTATGATTAACCGCTCGTTTGTTTCTCGCTCGTAGATCGATTTGGACAAAAGTGTCTACGAAACATAAATATCCATTTAAAAGCCTGACTGAAGTTGAGGCATCTGAGATTAGACATCTAGTCCGAGGTCAACAGTAAATGGTGTTTGTTTATAGTTATTGATCCTTAATCATTCTTATTGAATTATTCATAAGTCGTCATTGAGATATTGATATCCCAGCCCATTGATTGCAAATTTCGGGATTTCCGGTTGTCTTTCCTAAAGGTGCCTGATTGCAAGAAATTACTTTCTCTTCATTGTTTAATCTTAATTCTACTTCAACTACAACATCAACTTACGATCTTACTGATTAAGTGATATTTAGTGATACAGTAATTTACAATTTTTATATGGAAGCCCTTTTCCATTAAAAGAAAAAGGTTACTTTTAGTGTAATTACAGCTTTATCTACCAATTGTGCCATTGTACAAAATAACTATTTCTTAAATTGACTCTTAATTTTTTTGTGAATTTAAATCTCAAAATGAAACTTTATATTGTAATTCTTACATTGTATCTCAAAATTGCTAATTTTTATGTTATATCTAACAATTGCAACTTTATTGTTCATAATTCTGACATTATATCCCACAATTGTGACTCTATTGCTCACAGTTTGACTTCATATCTTACAATGTGACTTAATTTCTTATTTTAAAGTCTATCTCACTATAAACCTTTTTTTATTTTTTACTCAAGTGGAAAAGGGTTTTCTATACTTTTGTATACCTACAAACTTTTGAATTTTTTGAGAATAAGTAATGATCAAAGCAATCTGTCTATCTAGCTTTGCTAACCTGGCACATGTGTAGCTTGCTAACTATCAAGCTTCATAATGAGTCTCAGTCTCACTCCAGAATTTGCTGCATGTTTATCACTGTGTTTACATAGAAAGGTACTCTCTAACTTGAAAGTCACTTTAAATTGCCCCTTGATAGCAGAAGATTGCAGCTTTTGAGAATTATAAAAATATATATATTCCCTAATGGAGAGACCAGGGGCCTCATTTATAACCGTTGCGTACGCACAAAACAGGCCCTGAAAGAGGCGTACGGTACTTCTGAGTCATAAGTTGTGATTTATAAATACAAATTTGACGGGAAAATTTGCGTACCTGCATGCATCTGACCCAATTATATGAACGTTTTGGAGATGGAGCAGTTTGGCGACACCGATGGTGAGCTGGAGTTAAATGTCTTTTTGGTCACTTTTAGACAGAACTTCTAATGAAAATGATACATATAGCCTACAGAAAGATAATACAAATATAATTTAAATCACCAAGCCTATCACTTGAAGCATAGGCCATTCCACCCCTTCTTAAATGTCCGCGCCAGCGAGCCGTTTAGTGAAACTGACGCATAACGGTAAATGAGGTAAAACCGTAAATCTTCATTATAAGTCCTAATCATAATTACAGTGCATGTTCACAATAACAGTTTAAATAAATAAAAGAATGATTTAAACTATGTTTTACTTCTGATATAAACATTTTGATTAAATATGCCATTCTTATTAATGGAGTTAAACACTTAAACTACATGAAATAATTACTGTGAAGTTACAACATTTTTTATATTCAATAAATATAAATATTTGTTGTGGATGCAATGCTTTTGAACACTTTTCCTCTGGCATGCTGTGTTTTATGATAATAGCAGATTGTCTGAGAACATAGTTTTGTGCAAATAATGCACAACAAGGATCTGTTTCCATTAAAAATAGAAATCAATTAAAAATACTATTTGTCCAGTAGAAAAGATTGAGAAAAACTTTCTCTGAAATGTACCCTATTTTACACTATTTTATTTATTTATTTATTCAAAAACAAGGCAAAGATAGGCTACTAAATGATTTTTATTAATGTAATGTGATGGCACATCCGTATTTAATATTTTCCTAATGTCTTGTAGCCTACTGTTAAACATGTTATCAAGTGGTTGAATAATCATATGCAAATGATATGCAGATGAGGATATGCATAGTAAAACTAGGCATTGTAAGCTCCATATTTGGTTATTTCGGGGAGGGGACGCATGAGCGCACACGTCATCTTCCGCTAACTGGGATTTATTCTGCGCAGGCTCTGGCCTACGCACGGTTTTATAAGTCTTAATATTTTTTTGCGCACGCTATTTTTGGCTTTCGGGCGCAAGTACACTTTTAGTAAGGATCCTACGCACAGTTTTATAAATGAGCCCCCAGGTCATTCAAGTCAGAAGCCATGTAAAAGCCATAGCTGTCAGTCAGGGAGTGCATCAGTTCAGGTAACTTCTCACCTGCTGTACATTTTGTGTGATACCCTCTGCCTAAATGTGATCTCTGAAGAGTTCTGCCAGTGCTAAATCTTCCGCAAAGAGCGGAGGTCATTACCAGTAGCCCTGGGCAGTCTTTTCTTCACAGTTACATTCCTTGTAGAGGGGGGAGAGGGGAGTCTCTAATTAACTCCCCACAAAGTGCCCTGCTCCCTGACCAAAATAAATATGGCCCCTGTCATTCTGTCAGCAACTGTCTTCAATATTGAAACACCCCATGATCCCGCCGGCTTTTATATGGAGAAGCCGTCGTCATTCCACAGGCATGAACCATAAACGCGGAGTCTTGTGAAAGAGGGACTGGGGTGAAAGGGGATCTATCTTTTTCTGTCTGTCTGATATGCCTGCTTTTTGTTTTCTTCTTTCTTTCTTTTATTTTTTAAAAATCATGTAGATTCTTAATTTTCCGTTCAGGGGTTTTCAGTACTCAGTGCTTCACAAAGGGTGTCTGTGAAGAATTTGAGAAATAATTGTAAGATATTAAGTGTATTTTACATAATGATTTTTTTTAAAATTCACATCCACCTATTATTTTATTATTTCATTCTGCTTTCTGATTATTCTGATTATTATAATGATTATTTATTTCTACTGACAGTCAAAGTTGAAGTAGTTTTCATTATCTTCATATCTTGATTTGATCTTTTAATACCTTTGGGAAGAAAAGAAAATTTGTTAATTACAGGTACACTGTAACTTCACAATTACAGAGTTTTAATTGGGATTTATTAAAATAGATAGCTGCTCTTATATTTTAGGGAAGGGGTCTCTTGCAAAGGGATCATCATATTTACAGGGGCCTTTGGCGTCAAAACCTTCCTTCCTTCCTTCTGTTTGCATCATGCTCTACCAGTTGAATTGCAGAATAAAGCTGCAATCCGTAGCTTTTTTTGTGTTCAAAATGTACAAAATTGATATTATAAGCCAGCCATGAATCTATTTCCACACCGTGTTTCTGTCTTACCCTGAATCCCTAAGGTACACCTATAATAAGTGTTTATATTCAGACTATTTTAGACTGGTTTGGGTCATACCACTGCGGAGTAGCCCAGTACCTGCGTGACTCGTCATAGATATAAACAGAGACTGCTAGAGTTCCAGACACAATTATACATTCTAGCGACAGTGACTTACAGCTGTTATTTTGTCTCATGATAGCATCATAGGTTTATCATCACTCGAATTGTTTGCCATTTGAATGTGGCCCTTCTGTCTTCCAGGCGTGTACATAGCCCACTGCAAGCCCTTCCGCAAGGCCCCACACATGCTTTCATCTCCACAGACACATACAACAGCCATACACACATCACACATGACAGGCAAGACACTTCCTCCACACAGATTCAATAAACATGCATTCATACATTCCCACACATAAGCACTAATGTATAAGCTCAACTTTTGATAATGTGTATGCTGAGGTTCCGTTTCATGTACCCGCAATATCAGTGGGACACTGGCACGTCCTAGACCACCCCCCTCTTCGGGACTAGATGGGAGCGGGGTATGACTTTCAACATCTGGTACACAGTTGCACCAACTCAACCGCTAAAATCTTCGGTCCTCTCTCGGGCATTTTTATTGAGACATCACAGCTTGTAATCAGAGCCTCACAATACTGAGGGAAGCTGTGGCTTCTGACCCACTCCCATCCAGCGGCTTGGACCAACGAAATAGACACCCAGACAAAACAAAGTGTCATTTGCTCCTGGATGCATGTGTTTTTAGGTGTTTGTACATCCAAGCTTGCATACACACAGCAGGGAATAGCCAAAATAGACTGTGTCAATTTGCAATTGGGTAAATTCAATAAAATGAACAGATGGGTTGTAAATGGGGTCGTGCACTATTTGGAACTGAAATGAGAGTTCCTTTAAATTCCAGTGAAATTCCTGAATTGGATTTGGTAAAAAACAGAATGCAGAATTTTAATTTGGTTTTAAATGTAAGGAAGTAGAATTAAAACGAATTGAAATTCAAAGAAATTTGAAAGAAAAAAAATAGAAGGTTTATCGGCCTTTAATCATTTTAATGTTTAATGGTTTAGTCATTTATGTGCTTTTCTCATTTTTATTATTTTTCATTGATCTTTAATTTATTTTAATTTTAGTTTTATTTAATTTAGTACTTGAACATCATCTTGAATTTCAGTTAGTTGCCAAGGCAACATTTCTAATTTTTAAGTTTTTTATTTATTTATCTAATGTACATATTTTACTGTTACTTTCAGCTTTATTTCAATTAATAAAAACTAGCCCATTTTTAGGCAATTAGCCAGTTCTTCAGTTCTTAAATTTGCACAACCCTTGTTTTAAGTTAAAAATACACCCTCAAATTTCCTATTTAAATGGTGCAGTTGCTCTTGGTTGAAACTCTAGTTTTCTTTATGCTAAATGTATGCAGATTTTATTCAGAACTGTAACTTCAGTATTGCTGGTTTTAGTTGGTTTGTTTGCCTCTCACTGTTTATCCAGATCCCAAGTCTCCAGTGTTTATACTTAATACCTGGATTTAGGACAAATCCATGCTACCTCTAGTTACTTTTGGATCTTTTCCCTGACATGTTCCTGTTTTTCTAACCATTGCTGTGGTGTGAACCCCCTGACCCAATTGGCCCTTGGAAGAGCTTGTAGCAGAAGCACTGCAGTAGAACCAGGGGAATTACTGGCACCGGGGCGGCTCCATATAGATGATAAAAGCTGCCAGTTTCACTCAGGTGAGTGGTTTTGGGTTGACAGGAACCTTTGCACCTAGATCCTCAAAACATTAAACACACCTCACAGCCCCCAGATGCAAGTACAAAAGTTTCTATTGCTCTTCTTTAAAGTTAAGTTGTCTCGAAAGGATACAAGCACACCATTTAGACACATGAAAGCTCTTTGAAGGGAACTTTATAAATTGAGGTAAGGAAAGCAGGCGTGACGCCCTTGACTTGAAGCATTTCACAGAGGGTCCCTGCCCTCGAAAACACGCTTACACACTACTCTCTTCAGTTTTAGTGTGTAAGCCTGTCTGATTTGGCACAGCTCGCCTGCCTCATGGGCACTTCCTCTTTATGTAGAAACCCACTTGGTTCCTGGAGACAAGAGGCAGATTTCCTCTCCGTTCCCCATTGGAGATGGAGATTGAAGGCCTTGTTTCTGAAATGAGATATAAAGAACACATCATGCCGCACAATTTCCTCTTACATCCTCCAGAAGCGCCCTTGGGGAGCAAACAGATCTGAAACGGTCGGGTGTATTGCTCAGAAACACATATGGCCCAGACAGGGCTATGACAGGTACTTTCTTGAATCAAGATGTAGCCTAAAGGTTTGCTTTATAGTATGGCTGCACCTCAGTGTGTATTTATATACGGAATAGATTAGATTGTATGAATTTAACATGGCCCCCTGTTTGAAAAGCCCCAGTGGTGACGGCGGCCCCAAATGTTTCCCATAACTCCACAATAATGAACGTTCACTCTCCTGCCAGGACAACCGCACATAGGGGTATAAAATAGTTCTACCTCTGCATCCATATGTACAGTACATGACAAAATTGGCCCCTGTGTAAGGGGGCTACGATGTTCTCATTTGCCATGACTCACACACTTATAGGCTGTACTTCCCATCACCCACAGCACTCTCAGGAAATGCAGCTTCAGGAGTGAAATCGAAAACAAATGTTCCATCAAATAGTTTGTGTAATTTTAGTGTGACGAGGTCACATCCTTGGCGAAGCTGTTGAATTTTTTTTCTTATTTTTCCTTTTGTTCCATTTTCAGAACAAACATGAAAATGAGATTTTAAACGTACAGTAATTGTACAGTTGTGCACTCCTGGAGCAAGCAAAAAAGTGATGGATTCCAGGGACAAGATTTTTCCCTGTTTGTATGTATCAGCGAAGATAGCAGCCTTAATCATGAGCTATTTATAGCAACTTTTTTTTTTTTTGTTCATATAAACAAAAGGTGTTCTTAAACATTCCGAGATGCTATAGTCACAAAATGCCTGGGCGAGTAGAACAGCACATCAGTTCCTTTCCTCGCAATCCGACGATGGCTGATTTGATAAGAACCACTCCAAGTATCTCATTCCTTCGTTCTATCAGCACGAAACAGATGTTTACGTAAATCTGACAGATCAAAGCGCCACGCTGAAGTTTTGAATACACTTAAGCGAATCCAGAAAAACAGAATAGCTGTAGCCGTCATTTGCCTTATCAGAAATGATGCATTCGTGAAACTGTGCCATGTGACACAAATTATAAATATGTGGTATTCCCTTGATCTTTTTTATCATCCTACTGCCGTTTTCTCAGTCTTTGTTGGTAATAGTCCATTGGAGGCTTGCTAAAATAGCACAGAGGTTCTCTTTGATAAAGCTGTGGAAGCTTTTTATGTCGTTCGTCAGAAATGTAACATAACATTTAGGCAGTAATTAAATGAAACTAAAGCTAATTACGCCTCATTTTCTGAGGGACACAAGACTCCAGCTCTATGTACTTATGCCCAGATGTGGGGGTGAGTCAGGCAGTGAGATAGGAGACCACAGAAGCTGTTTTGTAGCCTTCTCTATGGGTTTGCGGTGGCAGGCATATCAGCTTCTGTGTGTGGCGTAGAGGGCAGCTGGCGTGGCTGTGGTAACTCATAGTGGACATCACTCAAGTCTGCAGGTGTTTTATGGAATTCTGAATAGAATGATAGCTCCATATATTTGTAATCAGACTACACAGTAGCATTGGTCAGAATAATGTATCTGCCTTAATTAACATCTCTAGTGATTGACTAAGGATTTCTTTAACGTTCTGCCTGGAAGCAAAGCCGACATGATGCCAAACCCCTTATGGAAGTTGTGTTTACAACTGTCAATGAGCGCTTATCAGGATCAACTAAACGCTGGATTTTCAAAAGTATGTGAAGTTCACAGCATTGTTGCACCATTAGCCATGTATCCATCCACTTCATGCGCATTTTGGATTATCGCTGGATGTAAACACCAATATGCGCATAAATTCTAAAGATGCACAACAAAAAACTTAGTCATATCTTTTTTATCCGCTAAGAAAACATGCGCATAAACTATGATGGAAACACATTTACCGAATAAAGTCCTCGATGCACATGTGACTTTGCGCGATAGGACAGCATAACTGGACCAAACCTGCGGGATATTTTTGCACAGCATCCTAAATGCTGTTTTGGTAGTTCTGAAATGCCTGAACAAAGTATGTCGTCAAAGCGGTTCAGTATAGTTACCTGCCAGAACTGTCTTACATGACTGCGTTCTCATACAGCAGGCATCCAAAAGCATGATAACATGACAACATACATGACACATGACAGCATGATAACATGATAAATAGTTTATTGCGGATTATTTTTCTGTAACTATATCTTGTTTTCAGGGTCCTTTGAAAGTTTTACAGGAAAACAAGTCAAACATATGAATTATTTTTTATCATACCTCCTATTATCATTCTTATTGTTTGATTAAATGCAGGCTGGATCAGCTGCCTTGCGGTTAGAGATATTTAGCTGCAGTGCTCATTTATCATTTACAATCATTTACGTCCAATCATTTACAATACCTATGATCAATAAAGTTACAAAAAATAAATTTTATTCATAATTTTATTCATCAGTCTTAAATGATATCCAGCTCTGATCTGGGAAAAGTCTGGACACATCATTTGTATTGCATTAAAGATAATATGTTCAGACTTTTCCAGTTCAGCTCTGGCCCATGACCTGATAACTGTGCAGTAGTAACCACTAGATAAATCACTGCACCAGTCATGCGTGTTTTTGTGCCTAAGATGATGATTTAACGGCAGTGGACATATCATCGCGGATATCTTCAAAGAACCAATGCGGTACACTCACCTGCTGCTTAATCTCTCTACACTTCTACAGTTGCACAGATTCAAGAAAATAATGACCCATCTAATCTCAACATTAGCTTTGAGTTCGAAATGTGTGTGTTTTAAATCATTCCTTCTGATAGTAAGCAGAGCTTCAGAGGGTGAGAGAGGAGGGGAGAGAAGTATGATCCAGAGTAACCTTGTTAGGCTAAGTGACACTGTGCAGAGTAGCTTTTTGTCAGCTGGTTAGCAAGATGGACTTCTACCTATAAACGATCGTCTTCTCTGGGCAGTGTTGTGGAAGCTGCTTTGAAACTGTAAATTAAGCTACAAGCTAATCATAATTTACAGTAGTTCAACTACAGCTAAGATAATTTTTTTGAAAAAGCGTTTAGCAATACTACAAGCTTGGATGTTCAGATATTCATACAATAAAATATTCTGGGGCCCATGAAAGTTTTATGAAAATGATCAGAAATGTTGGCTGGCCACTTTTTTCAAAAACGCTGGCGGGGAAAGAGTTAAGTTCACTTGCTGCCTTAGATCTTTAAGTACAATAAAATTGTCTGTATAAGTCATTTCAACTTAAGTTTTATTAAACTGACTTAAATCGAGTTGAATTTTGGATCTATACAAAAAGAGTTAATGTAAAAACATATGTTGCCATGATTTATTGATCATGTACTTTTTTACAGTGTAGATGGCAGTATATTTCAAATACTATCTATCTATCTATCTATCTATCTATCTATCTATCTATCTATCTATCTATCTATCTATCTATCTATCTATCTATCTGATGACATCATTTTTAATTAAAATACTATATACTGTATGTATTATATAAACATTTAAAATGTTTTATTATTTATGTTAATGTTAGTGATATCTCTGAAAAAGGCATAATCTATATTTAGCTTAATTTATTTAGAAACATGACTTTAAGAGACTGTTAAAACTGGATTGCAGTGGTAGTGAATTAAACAGGGTTTTGCACTGAAATGCTGTGCGTAAAACTGACGCAAAAGTTAAGTGATTTCCCCTTCTGTGTTCTGCCAGGTTCACTATATCTCCTTCCAGACACATTGTCCACAGCGTAAGTCAAGGAGAGCTGGTTGCAGTTACGCATCTCTTCACAGCATTATAAATGTATGTGTTAGGAGGCCCTTAATGGCTGCTAATCCAATTTCTGCTTCTGAAATCAAATCTTGCTGGCGCCAGTGGTCCTCTCCTTCACTCACAAATAATGACTCTGCGTTTGGTGTCTTTATGAAAATGATGGACCACCAAAACAGCAGCTTTATCATCTCTTACTTCCAAAAGAAGCATTGTACCCTGTTTTCCATTTTGCGTCTTTCCTCCTCATTCTCTCTTTAGCTCTTTTGGGGGGGCGGTGGGGGGATTGGATGAGATTAAGGATCAGCAGAGAAGGCAATTATTAATTGTTGATCCCTTGAAAGATGAGAAGGTTCTGAGCAGAAGAAGAGTCTTCGCAGAGAGGCCCATTTACCGCTCGCTCGTAATGCTTTCCTGAGGTCAGGCATCGATTTCCTTAAACCACATGCTGTGCTGATAAGATTAGGCCTTTCGATTCCTGAACTACTTGAGTCATGCAGATGAAGTCACTTTGGGTTGGATTTTAAGGCTGGGAAGGACGTGTTTTCATTTGGTCACGGCCTCTTCAGCGTCTTTTCAGCAGGTCACTGCCAGGCTCAGATGGAATATGGGGACTTTTTATGCATTTT
Organism: Siphateles boraxobius; assembly: GCF_051911475.1. Taxonomy (NCBI): domain Eukaryota; kingdom Metazoa; phylum Chordata; class Actinopteri; order Cypriniformes; family Leuciscidae; genus Siphateles; species Siphateles boraxobius. The sequence goes on from NW_027509195.1 coordinate 14,909,704, forward strand.
CCACGGATTTGGTGGGAAAAAATCTCTAGAATTTGTAAGGGAAAATCCACAGCTAGCCGTGCATTAAATGTTTTAAATGCACAGCGTGTAGGCCCAGGTAGCCGTGGATTATCTTGCTTATACCATGCTCATTTGCCAGCATTGACAACTTAAAGCTGTTATTGATTGACCGGAAGGGTAAAATTGATGGTTAGTTTTGTCAGTTATGACTCGATCTATCATATTCTGCCCGCTTTGAATCAGACACAGAGAAGCAGTGTGCAAGTTAACATTTATTTGAATGAATGAATTATAGCATTTATTTGAGTTAATTATTGAGAGAGAGAGAGAGAGAGAGAGAGAGATTTGTACCTGCGTTCTCTATTTAAACAACGAAGCTGTGAGTTTAATCACTTCAAAATAGCGATGTAACCCCCTCGTTGCTAAGAAATATAATGATTCAGTAGTGAAGCTATAGTGGTACTAAAAGTCGTGGGGCAGCGTTGATAAATTTCTGTGCTCTTGAATGTTTGTGTGTGTGTGTGTGTGTGTGTGTGTGTGTGTGTGTGTGTGTGTGTGTGTGTGTGTGTGTGTGTGTGTGTGTAACGCTATCTCCGCTCTCTGTGTGCGAGACGTATGTGTGTGTGTGCTTCAATGAAAACAGCGCATTAATATGATAAAGTATATGAAAACTGACTTGGGACTACCTATGCATTTAACATTTTATTGCACACTTTCCAGCCAATCAGAATAAAGTATTCAGATTCACAATGGTATAAATCGTTAAGGAGAAGCCTTTTCAAATGAAGCATAACAGGAATATATTTTCAACATTACTGAATGTTGTTATTTTCAGCCCATATTATATTATATCACATTATGTCATATTATATATTTAAATATTTATTTATTTATTATGCATTTGGTATAAAATAAGTTATATATATAATAATTTAAAATATATTATAAGTGTATAATAATAATAATAATAACCATTATTAATAATTGAGCACAAATAATACTTTATTATAATTGATCAATAAATCAGCATATTAGAATGATTTCTGAAGGATTATGTGACTCTGAAGACTGGAGTAATGATGCTGAAAATTCAGCTTTGTCTTCACAGGAATAACTGACATTATAAAATACATAAAAGTAGAAAACAGTTACTTTAAATTGTGACAATATTTTATAATATTACTGTTTTTACTGTATTTTATCAAACAAAGCCTTGGTGAGCAGAAGAGACTTATTTTAAAATCATTTTTTTTTTAAATCTTTATTTCAGACTGCCAGTGTATACATTTTATCAATAACATGCATTTCCTGGGAATCAAACCCATAACCTTGGTGTAGTGTCATGCTCTAAACTATTGCAATGGCTATTTGAGCTACAGGAATGGCTACTAGTTCCACAAGCATGTGATTAGAGTTTTTTTTTTTTTTATAAAACCATTTCAAGCTTTTAAAAAACCTATATGAAATAATGTGTAATTTTGATGACATGAAAGAAAACAAACGCATGCAGTCAGAGCCAGGTAGAGGATTGAAAGGAGAGAGTAACCATGCGCTGAAGGAATCTGTGGTTGGGAGTGGAACTACCATTGCCAGGTGTTTCAGCAGATCATATCCATGCGTGTGGCAGAAACCAGAAGAAGAAAAAAGTTATGAGGAAATCACACGGACGTACACTAAAGAATGTGTTTCAACTTACACCTGTGTTCTCTTTGCTTTGCTTTCCTTTCTTGACACTCGTACACTCAGGGCAAAACTCTCTCCTTTGTTGCCAAGGAGCGATAATCAATTTTCCGTGCAGATATCGGAACATTAACGCGCACACTAGTACACTGTTTCTGATTAGCACTAACTTGTTTATTTGTTTGATGCTGAAAGTCGTGTAAAACTGAGTGTCTTTTGGCAGAGGTTTTATCTACAAAAGGAAAGCAATCAGTGTCGGAAAGATTTCTTTTTTTAATTCCACTGAAAAAAAAGGAAAAATGAACCAGTGTTTATAGATAAAAACCATTCTGGTATGTTTGCTTTCAGCCTTCTCAATCAGAAATGCTAGAAACGCATCAGTTTTTCCCCTCACGTCTCTCCGCAGTAATTCAAACTGTGGGGTTGTAGCGAAAGGCAGTGTTGTCTTGACCTCACTCTGTGAACCTTGCTAATTAAAGTTGGCAATTAATTGTAAATATTACATCAAAACTGCAAGTCCTAATTCACAAAATCATACACCTGACATCAATTCAGGTTGAGGCACATTGAATAGTTGCAGACATCTTGATATGATTTTCCATTTCGGGCATTGTTTTGACCTGCACAGACATAAGGCTTTCAGTTAGTTTTGGTTGCCCTCTAGCTGTCAGTTATGAAATGTTATGAAATTTCCAACAACATTTTTTTCCAGAATTCACAAATGAGCGATGATTTTAGCATCCAATGTGATGTGTAATTGAAAGCTGTTACTTGTAGGAAGTTCTACGTGACTCTTGAGACAGGCATTTCTAGAGCAGTTTCAACATTTGTAGTGTTATTACAATTTTTAAGGTGGAACAAATAAAATAAAACAAAGAAACTCAGTTTACTGTATTTTGACCATGGTAAATATAGTACTATAGTATACTCTGTCTTACTAAATTACTTGTAGTAATCAACACACGTATGAACTGTAAAGAACTTGTTGAATGGCAATGATGTCAAAGTGCATCCAAAACTTGAAATTACATTTTTAAATTAACAAGCTCCATTTTTAAATGCACAATACATTTTCAAGGACACTTCCAGCTGGGAAAGGCCACCAAAAACCACCAACTACATAACAAAAATATGTTCTAAGAACATAACGTTCCTATCAAGTTATGAAAAAATTTATTTATTTTTATCATTTTGCAAACATTAATAGAACGTTAGTCACATTGAAACAAGTAGTCACTTTTGTTTAATATTTTTTTCCCATGAGCGATGTATCAATAATGTTTTTGTGCTAACATTTTGAGAACATTATTAAAGACCAGGTAACTTTGAACAAACATTCTATTAATGTTACTGGAAGAACATAACTTTGAGAGAACCTTGCCAGAAACCTTAGCCAAAGTTCCGAGAACATTCCCTGGGATCTGGTAACTTGCCTTTGACAAATATTTACTACAATAGTCCTTTAAAAGAACCTGTCCTTTGGAATGATGTCTTTGAAATAATTTGATCAGTCATAGAGGCATAGCCTGAGGTTTAGTTCTCTTTTAGGTAATCACACTGCTCTCCACTACTATAAACAGAACTTAATGAGACAGGATATTGTTCTAATGGTTGGGAGGAAAGAACATATGTGCTCTGGCCTGCAACATACTGTAGGACTTTTTAATGTAGACCTCTGCTCTTTACTGCCATCAAACTGCACCCCCAAATTGATCGCATTGCAGAGTAGACTGTTTATAAAGTACACAGTTTTTAATCAAAATGGCCTCTTAAAATGGAAAACAAAAAGATATTGCCTGTGGTCATTATGAACTTGCATATTGTGCCTGAATAAATCCATTCTAGCTCACTTGGAGCAATTGAAAGTGACATTTATCGAAGAGGTTAAACGGTTTCGCTGTTGCTGTAGTTTTTATGTGAGGCGCATGGAGATTCGGTTCAGTGAAATCCGACCCCTATCGCTTTTCGAGGCATTTCTGAAGGTATAACGAGCCGTCGTGTAAAGACAACATTTTTGCGCTGTGCCAAATTGCGAGACCGCAAGAAATAAGTCCCAAAAATAGAACGATTGTATTAATTGCAGGAAATTGCCGGTGGAAGAGTACGATTTTTTTTTTCTCGTGCCACCAAATGAGAGCATTTTCTCAGGGTTGTTTCCACTTAAGAAAATCATTTTCTTGAGAATTCACATCGTTGGGGCTGGGAATGGCAATCGGGCAGCTGCAAGCGAGCCAAGAGCTGGGACGGCGTTTGAGAGAGGGGCCCACTTGAGATAAAGTCACCACACATTATGCAGTCTTGCCTCATTTTGTGGTGCTAAATGGCCTGAACAAGTGCAATAATAAGACTGAGCCAGGCCTTGAAATGCAGCTATAGAAAGATTCTTTTCTGCACCCTGTATGTGAACCGTAGCACAGCTAACGGAGAATGTGTGCCAGATCGGGATCCAGATACCACCCGGCATCCAAGTCTGACTCGTTTTTCCCCTGCTGACAAATTTTCTGTGCCTTTCAGTCACACTTTCTCCTCCGAACATTCACACACTCACACACTCCATCATACGCACCTCGTTATCTTATTTGCCACTGTTGGATTTAGCCAGCCACCCTTCGTTGTGTGCGATATGCCACACAGTCTTTCCCAGAATGCTTTGCTTGCGACACCTGGCTTGCATTAATTCTGGTCTGAGAAGCCTGGCTGAGAAGCGAACGAGTGTTATGCACTTTGCTCCACTGGAGTGTGAGGAGGGGAGAAGGGGTGAAGAAAGGTTCATTTGATTTGGGGTTCTGCTCGGAGAGCTGCTGTCTTTAAATCATTAAAAATATCATTCACGGGCAGCTAAAGGTCTTGCTTGGTATGTTAACCCTTTAACTCTCACTCCATAAAATGGGTAAGAGATTTTTTTATTAATAAAAAACTTTGAGTGAGTTAAAAGATTCTTGTACTTGTTTTCATTCCGAGCTTTAATAATAAAAAAGTACTTGTATTCAACAAATATATGTATCACAGTTTCCATACAAATATTAAGAAGCACCGTTTTCAACTTTGATATTAATATAAAAGAAATGTCTCCTTAGCACCAAATTAGCATAATTATGATTTATGAAGGAAATACAATGACTCATACAATTATTTCTGAAGGATCATGCGACACTGAAGACTGAAGAAATCCGGCTCTGCCATAACAGGAATAAATTGCATTGAAATTGCAAAAAACAAACCACTTAATTTCGGGTTGTAGTGCGCTACTCCCAACACTGAACATGAATATTAATCAACTTCTATTGCAACTAAAATTTCTGCTTTGTCTTAAAGCTGTTGTGTTATGCAACTGGAAACTCTTTTTTTTTCTTGATTACTCAAAACGCCTTTAAGAAATTTCTAAAAATGGATGTCATAATTTACCCTTCGCTAAGCCACGCCCGAAAACCGCCACTGGCCAATCGTGTCTTATCAACCGTAACTAGGCACGGGAGGTCTGGCAAGCTTTCGAGCGAGGGAAACATGCTGAAGCGTTGTGCGTATGGATTGTGCAATTCTGATACCCGGTATAAGGGACCGATGACGGGCGTGGATCAAGCAGTGTGGGAGACCCCATTCACAACTAAATGTCGACAGAATTAACAAAAAAACCTATTGCTTGGAAGTTGGAAATAATTACGGTTCTTTGTTCATAATGCACGTTTTTACGTAAAATAAGAGGTTCAAAGACAAGACGGAGGCTCACTGACATACTTTAAAATATATTTCAGCATTTTGTTAATCGACGGCCTACTAAGTTACCCCTGACTGAGTAACTTTAAACCAATCCGATCGCAGCTCTCCGATCGTTAGTGTTATTCCACAAGATTTATGGATAAACTGTTTGATTTATAATTATTAGATTAGTTTCACATTTCACTTACCCTGCTGTGCACAAACATAGCTGTTCCTCAATTCGTGTGTGTCCCATTTGAATGGTCAGCGTATGAGGCGGCGGCTGCTGCGACTATAGGCTTTAGCTTCAATTTTTATTAAATTATTCTTTAATCGGTTGCATATTATGTCGTGGATATATCCCTCGAATGCATACTGCAGTCCCTTTTGTCTTGCTCTCTCAGATATTTCACATGTTCGCCAAAACTTACTAATTATCTCATTGGGAATTTCTGACACGGTGCATACACACTGTAATAGATGTGCTAGACGCGAAAGCTTGACAGGCGTAGCAACAGTAACTGAGGAGGGCGGGGCTTAGCGAAGGGTCAATTGCTACTACATCCCTGATCAGAAATCAGAAAATGAGAGAATCAGCTGTCCTTGTTTTATTTTTTTCTGCTTCTAATCAACAGTTTATAGAATGAATGTGCTTTTTTCTTTGCCATAGGGGGTTCGGGGAAGGGCCATCGGACCAAAGAGCAGAAGAAGAAGTCCAACAAGCAGAGGCTGCGCTTCCGGGCCCAGAACCAACACAGCGACCACCTCGCCTCGGTTCGGGCCGGCCAGTAACAAAAAATAGACTTTACGATGGAACAAAGACCACAAAGCTGCTAACCACGCTCCACACACACCTACTCTGATGAAAAAACACACACACATGCATCAATATGGGATTATCACACTGTGTCTCTGTGCCTCCTGCTGCTTCCCTCACCGGTGACACGTCCCCCCGTCCCGTCCGGTCCCGTCCCGTCCCATGACCCCACTGTGATATCATGGAACACTACAGCAGCTGTTCATATAGCTCATATCTCGTCCTATTTGAGGAGAAAGAAGAGAGAGACTGAGCTGGAAGCACAGAAAGCTTGGGCATGGAGACCTGGAGGAGTCGAACGAGCACCGACCGGCGAAAGGAGCAGAAGAGTTTGGAAAGGTTACTCAAACGTGATTGACTGATTATGATGCCCTGAAAAACAAGAGAGAGACTTATCTGTATTTATGTACAATTTACAGCATTCCCCTTCCTTAAGAATCAAGGCAGAGGGCATCATGTATGGCCTTTCTTGTCAAATAGGTACTTTGTTTTTCATTGCAATGTTGCAAAACCATGCATAGTTGCGAAATTATTATTCTCAGCACAAGATGTTTACGTCCAGACCGCTTTATGCTTTAACTGTATATTGTGGGTAAGAATCTTAGTTGTTCAACTAGCATGGCCACAAACTCATGTGTACATAGTATGTTAGTTTATCTAATAAAGGTAACATTGATGATAAATATAAAAAAACCTTACTGTATTTTCAGTATTGACACTTCAGCGTTTAAATGTGTAAAGGGTTATAATACCAGCTACAGTTAAATGAATTTAAAAATAACAAAAAAGCTAAATAAAAAACATAGCCTTCACATAGCTATTACATTTATATGGTATATAATTGATTTATTTATTGAATCTTTTTTTTTTTATTATTATTATTTTTATGTTTGGTGAAAATTATGTCTCTGTACCTGATACTCCTCAGTGCTGAAGTATTCTTTCAACCACTTATAACAATACAAAATATCTCTAACAGTGGAAACCGATTGTGTCCGATTTGCTGGTAAATGTTCCTCAGAAAATCACTGTGTAAACCTGGTTTAACATCTTGTACTTTATGTTGATCACACATCCTGCAGCAGCTGAAGTATATCGTCAACTGATTGATAATGTGTATATTGTGTGCTATTAAAACGCAGTTCATGTTGCACATGGTGCCGTTGTATATTTCAGAACCTCGCCAACCTTCCGTTGAGTCCTGAAGCTCTATTACGTAACATTTGTCATTTCACAGCACACCAATAGATATGGCCAATTGGCAGCAGAGAATAGGGCCCTTATTGGAATGTGACATCATTCAGAGCAGCTGTAGGCCCTAAGTCTTTCTGACAGGTGCAAATGGCATCACTCCATCCATCGCTATGGGCACTGCAACCACTTCAAACAACCTCTCAGAAAGAAAATGAATAAACATTTTCTTCAGGTAGGTCCAAAACTGTTTAATTAGAGTCACGGACAATTAACCTAGTGCTGTGTACTGTATAATCGTTGCCTCTGGGGTAAAAAAAACACACACAAAAAACAAGCCTGTTCTTCCAAACGGAGACAGTTTATCATGTACTAAGAGTCGGACAGCAGACGTTCAGATTCTAATGTAGCCTACCTGTGAACCTAGAAATTATTTCCAGACGAGGATAAGAATAAGCATGTACAGTCAAACAAAAAATTATTCAGACACCAGATATAATTTTTTATATATTTTTTTACTAGTGGGTGAAGGACACTATAGTTAATTTATGTAAGTGAGGATAGCAAAGTAAAGTAAACTGTGACGCATTATACCCAAAAATTCTTCCCACAATGGACTACCAGTAAAAATTATTCAGAAACTTTGACCTGACCATGTTTTGCTTAAGTGTTTTTTTTTCTTTAAAGGTGCTCTAAGCGATGTCGGGTGACATCAATTCTTGTTGACGTTTAAAGTATTGTCAAACAAAACGAAGGCTAGCTAGCCCCATTCCTCCTCCTCATCCGCGCACTAACCCCCCAAACCGCACCCCCAAACCCTTCTTATCGGTTATTGGCTGGAACAGTTTGTTATGTTTCGTGGTGTGGGTTAGCCCAGTTTGTTTTTGTTGCCGTTTGTGGAGCCTGGGGTGTCCAGAGACCGTGTTTTTTTACAGTGTTTTCAGGGAACAGGCAGCTAGCTGATAGTGAGGAGATGTTTTTTGTTTGTGACAAAAAATGTTTTGGCCTAAAAAACGCGTGACATCGCTTTGAGCTTTAATTGCTAATGCGACCTTTTTATACGACAGACTGAACAAAATGGTAATTTGTTAACCTAAATTGGTATTATCTAATTGTGTACTTAAATTGAACAGCTGCCAGCTATTCAACCTAATTAATTTGTGAGACAGTCACAGAAGGATGGCCAAAACCAGTGAAATATCAACTGATTTGATAACTCTTGAGTTCTTGTCATATTTTATTAACATTTTCTAAACTATATAGCAAATAAACTGTGATAATGTGAGAAATGTTGAAGGTGTCTGAATAAATTTTGGTTAGACTGTATACAGTAGGCTATTAGTCTCAAAAAAACTTTAGAATGCATACATTACAAACTAATAAATATTGAAAACTAATAAATAATTTATTAATTAAATTAACTTTTTGTTAAATAATTTAAATTAAATTGAAATTGAATGCTCATTATTGATGTATAGAATCATATACTCATGCACATTGCATTACATTTGAATTTGAATTAAGTGAGAGCGGGAAATGGCTGGTACCAGAGAGTAACTGTGAAGTATCTTTCCACAATTACTGATTGCTTTTCACAATTTTATGCGTTATCCTCATGAATATGTTGAAAGACACCTGGACGAAACTGTTGATTGGATGAGACAAAAAACAACAACAACAAAAACCCATGCTTTAAAACCAGAATAATATGTGCCTTCTTTGAAGTAGGAGTGGGGTCCATAAACTCTCCATGTAGTCAATGTATATGTAAACATACTGTATAAACACCCATCTGCTGTGGGTTACAAGTTAATGAACTCCTCACAGATGTCACCTCGGGGGCCACACCATCACCAAACCCAACTGGAAACTTACAGTCAAGAAAGTAGTGTTTAAAAAGAATAGGCTACCACCAACAAACAATAAAAAGCTAGGCTACATAAAAACTGAAATCCTATCAACCCATACAATTTTTTTTTGAAGTGTGTTATTACTTTAAGAGAAGTATAGCCTAAACTTATTTTAAACTATAATAATTAAGTATTCTTTAAGTCTACTTTTTATGTATACTTCTCAGAAATATCAGAAGTATCCATTGTGTAGGCCTACTTCTCAGAAATATATTTAAAATTACACTTCAGTAGAAAAGTCTGTAGCCCCGCCCCCTTTCAGCGCTTTGCTCTACGTTCGTTGTCTCATGTCTTCCGGTTTTGTAGGCCTATTTCCACAGCATGAAGGTAAGATCTCACGAATGAACTGCTTGTTTAAAAATCTTCCCGGTCTACTCACATTTATTATGTCATCCGCTTCAAACATTACAATGCTCATGATAACTTTAGTTAGCGCTACAGTTCTAAAAATCCACTTTAGTAGGCTAGCTAATGTAATTAGGCTACTTTTCAGTGGCGATCCCATAGACATAACAAAGCTAACGTTACGTCAAAAAAAGATGTTCAAAGACAAAATGCTAAAGATGGCTGTGCACTTGTTTTTCTGGAACATAACGCCTATATTGTACTCAGTATAATTAAGTATTCTAAGTATACTTGGCTTGTAGTTGTGTTTACTCTTTGATAGCCTATTGAATAATGTACAACGCAGGTAAAGGTGCATTTCACTTTATTCTCTTTTAATCCACTAGATAGCAAAAAAAAGTCCCTCTGTAGTCAATAATTGTATCTGTTAAAACTTATCTTTGATCACCAAAATGACATATTTAAATGTTTTTTCCTAGGAAAAATAACTTGAAATAACTACACCGTTGCCTCATTTCGTATGCGGTTCTATGAATATGCAAATTAACCGCGCCTCCACTCACTCACACCAGTTCAGAGATCCACTCGTTGACCTAATTGGTTAGGTTGGTTAGAATTGGTTAGGTTGGTTAGAATCACCAGCGATTTCAAAATGCGTTTTTGAGACTGTCTTTGGTTCACTGCAGTTTTAAGGAGAAAATACTCAGCAATGGTGTTTACTTAGGCCACGTCCACACGAAGCCAGAGCTTTCCCTATCCGATCTTTTTTTTTCCTCGTTCTAAAAAAAAATTCCGTAAACACGGCGGCGTCTCAAGAAATATCTGCGTAAACACGAAACCACTGAAACCGACTCAAACCGATGTAGTTTACATGCCAGACCAGCACGAGGTTCTGTAATTCTGACACAAATACACTAAAAACAGAGAAGAAGACTTGCGCATAAACCTTGCGCGCTGTATACAATAATATTAGGCACGATTAGGGACAGTAGCTTCTTTTCTTTTTAACCAAGAACTTTATTGAACAATATAAAAAATCATAAATGTCTGCTATATTTGCTTTTTATTTAATTCAATTCAAATTTATTTGTATAGCGCTTTTCACAATACACATTGTCTCAAAGCAGCTTTACAGAAAGTGCATTTCGGAAATGAACATAGAAAAAATACAGTTAGTTAATCATGTATTAATTTATGGCATAACATATCGCCGGCTTTGAGTCGTCTCTTCACAGGCGTCGAGTCGTCTCTTCACAGGCGTTGGGGCATCTAAAGTCTCCGTGAGAGGCTGGATACAAACTGGAGCTGACGAACGCTATTTACCTCGGGACTAGCGTCCCGAGATAACAGCAGAAAGGCAGATGGGAAATAATTAGCATAGCTGATGTTCATAATGTTAATGCATTCGAACTGATTCAGCAGTAGTATTAAAGGTTAAGCATTAAGTGAATGCTTGGTTAAAGAGATGCGTCTTTAATCTAGTTTTAAACTGGGACAGCGAGTCTGAGTCTCGAACAATATCAGGAAGGCTATTCCAGAGTTTAGGAGCTAAATGCGAGAACGCCCTCCCTCCTTTAGTGGACTTAGATATCCTAGGAATGACCAGAAGCCTCGAATTTAGTGATCTTAAAGAGCGCGATGGATTGTATGGCGATAGAAGGTCTGTTAAATACACAGGAGCTAAACCATTTAGGGCTTTATAGGTCAGTAGGAATACTTTGTAATTGATACGTAACTTAATAGGTAACCAGTGTAGAGATGATAAAATAGGTGTTATATGATCATATTTTCTTGATCTAATAAGAACTCTAGCGGCTGCATTTTGCACTAACTGTAGCTTGTTTATTGAGGATGCAGGACAACCAGCTAATAAAGCATTACAGTAATCTATTCTCGATGTCATGAATGCATGAACTAGCTTTTCTGCATCAGAAACAGATAGCATGTTACGTAGCTTAGCAATGTTTCTAAGGTGGAAAAAGGCTGTTCTTGTAATATATGAAATATGATTTTCGAAAGTCAAGTTGCGGTCTAGTATAACACCCAGGTCTTTTACTGTAGTGGATAAAGTAACAGGACATCCTTCTAAATTAAAGTTGTATTGTAAGGGATTTTGTGGGTAGTTTTTTGGACCAATAAGTAGTACCTCCGTTTTATCTGAATTTAATAGCAGGAAATTACACGTCATCCAGTATTTTATATCATTTAGACACTCTGTCAATTTAGATAGGTTAGTGTTTTCATCTGGTCGTGATGAGATATATAATTGAGTGTCATCAGCATAACAGTGGAAATTAATTCCATGTTTTCTTATAATATTACCAAGTGGCAGCATGTATATTGAGAATAGCAGAGGGCCTAACACCGATCCTTGCGGCACTCCATAGTTTACTGGCGTTATCTTTGATTTTTCCCCATTTAAACAGACAAAATGGTAACGGTCTGATAAGTACGATCTAAACCAGCTTAATGCCTGTCCCTGAACACCAGTGTAGTTTTGTAGTCGATCCAAGAGTATTTTATGGTCGATAGTGTCGAACGCAGCGCTAAGATCGAGTAGAACTAGTATTGAGATACAGCCTTGGTCAGAAGCCAAAAGTAAATCATTTGTTATTTTAACTAGCGCAGTTTCTGTGCTATGATGCGGTCTGAATCCCGACTGGAATTTTTCATAGATATCATTTTCTTGCAAGAAAGAGCACAATTGAGCGGACACAACTTTTTCTAGTATTTTAGACATAAAAGGAAGATTTGAGATGGGTCTGTAATTTGCGAAGTTATTTGGATCTAATTGCGGTTTCTTAATGAGAGGTTGTATTACTGCCAGCTTGAATATTTTTGGAACATGACCTAAAGATAAAGACGAGTTAATAATATTAAGAAGAGGCTCTTCCACTACAGGTAACACTTCTTTCAGTAGTTTAGTGGGTATTGGATCTGATAAACATGTTGTTGGTTTAGATGCAAAGATAAGTTTATTTAGCTCTTCCTGTCCTATAGTTGTAAAGCGGTGTAGTTGTTCTAGAGGGGCCATAATTGAGGCTGAATCATAAGACATCATAGAGGATTGTATATTTACAATTGTGTTTCGGATGCTTTCTATTTTCTCATTGAAGTAATTCATAAAATCATTACTACTATATTGTAACGGAATATTTTGCTCTGGTGATGTTTGTTTATTTGTTAGTCTAGCCACGGTCTTGAATAAAAACCTTGGATTATTTTGGTTATTTTCTATTAGTTTGCGGAGATGCTCAGCCCTGGCTGCTTTTAGAGCCTTTTTATAACGTGACATACTGTCTTTCCACACGATTCTAAAGACCTCTAAATTAGTTTGTTTCCATTTACGCTCTAAGTTACGAGTTTCTCTCTTGATTGCATGCGTAGCACTGTTGTACCATGGTGCTTTAGTTTTCTCTCTAACCTTTTTTAATCTAATTGGTGCAACAATATCTAGTGTACTAGAGAACATGGTGCTCATTTATTAAATCCAGGCAATTGGTTGATGAAACATTGATTAAAATTAAGATACAATTTATACAAAACGAAATTCACTTTAAATAAAGGGTTTATACAAAACAAAACTTAATGAAGTGGTCAAAAGAGGTGCATTTTTTGAATAATAATCAAATAATTCCCAGCGATCGTCGAATATTATTTTTGCTTGAAATGCCCATCCCTACAAAATATGAAATGTCTTAATCAGACCAAATATAAGCATCATATCACAAGAAAGAAATATAAATAAATAAAGAAGTAAAATAAAGAAATAAAATAAAAATACATTAAAGTAGGCCTAAATAAAGAAATAAAAGAGGCTCAGTAGCTTCTGAAGCACGAACACAAGCATGTAGCAGTTGTTTCAGTTAGGAGCATGTCTGACTAGTCGACACGTGGGGTGATGACATCATCGTTTCACAAAATATACGGATTGGCTGTACACACGAAAACGCAAGGGTGTCGTTTTGAGATTTATCCACTCTGGGACCCGGTTTCAAAAAATACCGGGTTCAGTCTCCCAAAACGCCAGATCCGTCTGGACAAAACGCCGGAACGATAATTTTTTTTTACGTATACAGCTAAACGCGTCTCCGTGTGGACAGGGCCTTAGCCTATGCATTTGCACATGGTTTGTCTTAAAGGGCACCTATTATGCCCCTTTTTACAAGATGTAATATTGGTCTCGGGTGTCCGAATGTATTTGTGAAGTTTCAGCACAAAATACCCCACAGTTAATTTATTATAACCATTTGAAAATGTCATTTTCAGGGCCTGTTTTAAAAAGAGCTGTTTTGGGTGTGTACCACCTTAAATGTAAATGAGCTGAATATCCCCGCCCAGCCTTTGGATGAGGGTGTAACTTGCATACCTATGGCAATAAACAGTCGGTAGAAGCAGAATGGCTGAAAGTGAGAGACCCGCTGTTTTGTATGGCATTCAGCCGTACATGTTTGAACCGGAATCAGACCCAGATGATGAAAAGACTCCTGCAGAAGAAACACAATGGAGAATGGACCAGGACGTCTCGGAATGGTTATTTGATACATTTATGTACTTACAGAGTTGTAAACGCGACCCCTTTGCAATTATGGATGTGCAACACACACACAAACTGTGATAACGTTGGCGCAATTTTTTGAAACTACAAACACAAATACTGTGATAACGTTTGCTACGTACAAACGAAATTACATTTATGTGATGTTTCTGTCTGCACGCCAATATCCCCTGTTCTACAGCTTCGTGTCGATGTGCTGGCCTTTGTACAAACATAGCAATTTTGATGTCTTGTCTTTATAGAAAACATGCACAGTTTTTAATACAATATCTTTAAAAACAATATTTATAAACATGTGGTTACACACTATACAAACAAGGTTTAAATTATATATACAGACATCCTACGACGACGACAACAACATTAGATGCATTTGTTGTTGAATTGGCTGACATCGACTGAAATGACTATTTGCTCAAAAATTATAAAATACACTTCTAGTGGAGGTGATGTTGGATCGCGAACAGTAGGCAACGATCCACACTTGAGGATTAACTTTGAAGCAAGACCTGCTTTGAATTGACCCTCGTTCACAAAACAGTCAGTCAGAAAATCATTTGCACAAACATAAACGTATTTTGGAAGTTTAAGTGGCACCTTTCCTTCGTAAATAAAATCCATTCACTGCATTTTTAGTGGCTCTTATGTCGGAAGTAAGTGAAAACTACTATGTACATTATTACATCCCACAACAGAACACTTATGTTTCTTAGAAGACATTTTCGACAAGGCAGTACAAATCGTCAGAACACCGGCTGTCGTTGAAACAATGCAGGATGGCGTACAGATCACCGAGGGCGGGGTCTAAGCCAAAACCACAGTGTTAATCAAACCACGTCGGTGGGGCTTGCGCAATTCTACGTCTAATTGCACCGAATCTTAGAACAGCTCGTTCTGAGACAGTGCTTATGATTTATTGAGATGTAAAAAAAAACACTGGGTGGAGTTTTATCATTCTAGGGTGGTTTTGCTCACACACTGCAAACACACATTTATGTTCAAACAAACACCATGTAAAAGTGAATTTTGCATAATAGGTGCCCTTTAAAGCATATTAAAAACACCACATAGACATATAGGCTTAACAACATTAAAAGTTTGATTTTCACCACAGGGGGACTTTAAATTTTGTAGATTTAATTTGCAAATGAGAATCGATTAAATGTTTTGAGACAAAGGTCTTGTTAATGATTTTCAATTAAATTAATTAAAGCAAGTTTTTCAATAACGTACGAATATGTAAAAGTATGGTATTTGGCTCCCCTGCTGTTGGAGCTAAAGGCACAATAATTAACATGATAATAAATAGCCAACCAAGTTTTGCATTTGTTGACATGACATGGTTAGATTCAGATATCATATATGTTTCCAACTTAGATAGTCCCCATATTTATAATGAAACCATCATATTTAAAAGATATGATATTAAATAATTTATTTATTTGGTATACTGTAAAGCTTTATTAAATTATGGGATCTGATTCAATGCTTTCAGAATCTTTACTTTTTAAAATAATTTTGTTTCTTTATTTTTAAAATGAACATTTGAATGACAGTTTATTAATTGAACAACAATTAATTATTTTATTTATCAAAATAAATTGGAAATAGTACAAACTTTGCAAAAGTGATTGTTTCGATAAAGGTATTTAGACATTATTAAAAACATTTTATTTTAGCTGAAGTAGCTATTCGTATTAATATGTTTTGCCACCTCATACATTTATAAGATTTTCAAACAAACAAACCACTTTTATGATTTATTTTCACACAAAATCTGTTGCTCTATCAATGTTTAAAAAAAAAATCTCTGAAATTGTACACAATGGGAGTAGTGAAAAGCATTTTTCTTAGGCAGTGTCTTTAGTCGCGTTGTACCCTACTTTTTCCACATAGATTTACATCCTGAATGACCTGTCTTATAAACTTACATTGTTTGGAAACAGTTACTAATTCTGAGTATGTGATCAAATCACTTTGTACCTGACACAAAACTATTAGGCTATATGAATTGAGTGGAAATATAGCATATAAGCGGATTGGGCGACTTTTATCATGTTTTTTTATGACACTTTTGGATCCTTTTTGAAGTTTGAAAGTTCCACTTGCTATCAACTGTAACTGAATGGGAAAAATACAACCAATCTCCTTTTGTGTTCCACAGAAGAAAGCCATATTTGGAGTGACATATGGGTGAGTAAATGAATGTTTATTTTTGGGTGAAGTAATCCAGGACACACTGCACATGCTAATGTTATGGTATCTAATGATGGTCCACACATCAGAAGTTTGCGTTGCCCATTTCCTCTAGCCATATTGCGATTCTCTTTTCATCATAAAACCACTTCTGTAAACTACGCGGCAGCGCCTTAAAGGCAGAGTATCATAGTGAGGATGTCTGTATGTTCCTGGTGTGTGTGTGTTTTCCTGTGGTATAAGGTTCTGGTCTAGTTGAGTCTACGGCTTCCTTTTAATCTGACGGAGTGCGTTTTCATTAGCTCCATTTGGTTCTATTATTACGCCGCACTTCAAAGACTGAGCAAGTGGAACCACAAACAGGAAATGCTGTTTGTGAGGCCTGAGTGCTAGTGGTCCTCATTCTCATGCCGTGCCATTTCCTTCTCATCATTCTGTCATGTACAGAACGTTTGCTGCCAGAATGACACGTTTGTTCCAAAGCAGATGCCGGAGATGGAAGTTATGACATGGCATTGCCGGATTAATGACTTTGCACGGGACGATAAATGTTGAAATAATTAGCTGTTTTCAATAACTGTGTAATGGGGGATTGGTTGCCCACCGAGGCAAAGGAAATCTGGGATCATTAGCCCGCTCGCTGAAAATGACTTTTTTTTTTTTTGGCGAGAGATCTTGGGTAGATATATATATATATGCTCCGATGTTACAGGCCAAACGTGTCTGCTGGTGTATAGTGTATCCTTCAACTTTACCATATGTTTATTTTCAATGCCCAAAACATACAAAATTAAAATAACTGAGAGAAAGAGAGAGAGAGAGAGAGCATAATTTTTTTTAATGCAAATATTATCCAGACTCTCAGGCTTTTTGGGAAATGCATGCTAACACTAACCCAAAAAAATCATGTTTGAATAAATCAATCAATGAAAATAAATTGATTACTGCACTAATCCATCTCTCTCTCTCTCTCTCTCTCTCTCTCTCTCTCTCTCTCTCTCTCTCTCTCTCTCTCTCTCTCTCTCTCTCTCTCTCTCTCTCTCTCTCTCTCTCTCTCTCTCTCTCTCTCTCTCTCTCTCTCTCTCTCTCTCTCTCTCTCTCTGTATGTCTGTCGGTCGGTCATGCTCTTGTTTTCTTCTTTCTTTCAAATAATTTTTCAATCAAATAATCTTTATGTCTCTGTCCAGCTAGTCTCATATTAACCTTAACAATAAATTACATTTGTTTAATGGTCTCTCACTAAATATCCATTGCAGTGGGTGTGAATGGGACCTCGATAATTTAGTAGTCCTTTGGGTGGGTGATGTAATTTCTGTAATGTCAAGTGTAATGATGTTGTTTTTTAGAGGTGCAAAGTAGAGGCACTATTGTATTCAGTCAATAATGGTCTGTCACTGTAGGGAAACATACAGCTCAGTTGAGTGGGTTTAAAGAAACTCTGTCTGAATAGAGCATGTGAGAATTATGTAATTTTGGGTGTATTAATGCATTACAATGGTTTATCACAATTAGACAAATCCTCTTTTATGTTTCTATCAATTTAAACGCCTGGCCCTCTTCGTGCTCACTTTCAGCCTTGAGGTCAAGAGGGAGTAAAATAATATTTACGGCCTCATTTTTGAGCCTGGTGATCTTGATTTTATTATAGCAGGTGCAGCGGTGGAAATGGGCTCGATGCGATTCCCATTGGAGAGAGACTTCTTGGCAGGTCTGGCATGGGGTACGATATTATTATGGGGAATACAATATTATTCTTTGTGCCTTTTCCCTTGCCATGGTTAGTTTCCTTGCAAATGACCACTGCACCGCCACACTAAGTCAGCTGTTTTATTTCAGTCAGAAAACCGCACAAGACCTCACGTCTTCCGTTGAGTCCTTGAGGTCTCGTAATCACATGAGAGGTCAAAACCGTGAGTCGACCGCACCATCACCACCTTCCTCTGGACTCCAGTTCAGGTCTTACCAGAAGGATCTTTAACATATGTTCTTTATCAGTGCCGCTGAGTACAGTTACATATATTTAAAAGACATTAGCTAGAGCGCTGAGCTCCCTTTATGGCCAGACAGCCAAAAGTCACTTTTGGCCAAGCTTCCGTGCCTGTTGCTGTGGACGAAATTAAAACCTCCATCATGATTCTGCGTCCTTTTTTGTTTGGCAACAGCTCTCCATTTATTGAATTTTATAGGGGTCTAGTAGCTACATTAGCTAGTGGTTTCAAGGGAGGATTAATACAAAACAGCCCTTATTAAACCATAATAGAAAGACTGCTGCCTATAGAATTACCAGTAAGGACCCAGAAGGGCGATATACCATTGCTGACACAAATAACTGTGAGGAATGGGGGATATTACTTTGCTTTGAAAAAAGAGGGAGGTAATAGGGAATTAAATTGGAATTTTAGAGGTGGGAATTCTCCAAAAAAGTGGAAAGAAATAGCATTGCTTCATGTACTATTGCTAAGTGAATATTGCATAATGCTTTATGTAATAAACTTTAGTTTTTTTTTAGGAAAATGTGTACTGGATCATAAAGGCCTGGAGCATACAGAAAGTGGATCGGATTGAGAAATAAATGTCTGATTATTGTTTTCTATTTTGATTCAAAGGTGCCGGAATGCTGTTACGGATTGTTCCGGCCTAATTTAACCCCTGGACATAACAATGTTAACATGCAGCTAGGGTTTTTATAGAGGTGAAACCATGTACAGGAGGTAGCTTGAGGTGTAAAACCTGAATATTCTTTCCAAATAGCAATTCTTTGAGGTGAGTAGTTAGCTAAATCACACCTCCCTCACACACTCACACTTATAGGTGGTCTCTGATAAAAATCACTCTTATCATAACCACAGATTACAAAAGGAAACACAAAGTACTGCTCGCGTAGAGTTTAAAAGAATGCTGGTTTTATTAAATATATTATTGAAAGATGTTTGTGCAGAATGGGGTGGCCGCACTATTCTTCTGTCTACAGTCTCGGCTGTTTTCACACTTTTCTGGTGCCATAACACCTGGAGTTTCAGTCTAACACTCAACTCGCCCTCTTCCAGGCCATTCTGTGCTTGCTTCTAAATGGTGCGTGGAGTACTTTCTCAATGTTCTGTACATTTTAATGCTAAAAAATTAGTTTAAATCATTATATTGTTTTATACTACGGGGCTGTTAAATGCTTCAATCTGATTGGTTGACAAACGTTCTAAGGTGTGTAATTATTCAGGTCTTGACCGCATTACAGTTCCATATCACTTCGCCAAATGATTTCAGTTATTTCAAAGGTCCTTACGGCCTACATCAGCAAAATAATAATGACACTGACCAAGCAGAACATTTTGTAAACAAGATAAATAGTTTAAACTGTTTTTACCACAAAATTACATTTTAGTACAGACAGCATATACTATCTTTCTCCCGCTCTTTCTCAAACTCACACATAGAGAATACGGACACACACTCGCAAAGAAACGTGTTGTCATCACTGTTCTGACGATTTTCTAAGTAAAATAGTTTAACAACTTAAAAGCTACATGACATTTCTCACTAGCGAGGTAATAACAGCGCCGTTCTTGGAGCAGATAAACACTTTAAGCTGCAGTCGGCAAGTCTGGCAGATTCAGTGGATTTAGGGTGCTTTCACACCTGTAGTTCGGTTCATTTGGTCCGGACTAAGGGCGAAAAATTATATTTTGTATCATTTTCAGGCGTTTTGGTTCCTTTTCACACCACACTGATTGCTCTGGTCCGAATCAGTTGATGAGATGATGAAACGAACCAAAATGCAGTCACGTGACAACATCCACATCACTCGTTGGCCAGATCTGTCTTGAACACATTTCCACAACTGCACTTGCACTGCAGATTGGTCAGAATTAACGTGCGGGAAAATTCCAATAGCACTCCCGGAAGTAAACAAAAAAGAAAATCTGACATGCGGAGAATTCGCTCACAATGTAAGTTATGTTCAGAATTAGCACAAGCTTTATCCTTTCGCAAATCCCCCCATAAACAACAAAGTCTAGATGCGATATAAATAAGAAATTCACTGTGCAGTGCGGACAACTTCCATGTTTATGATGAGATTTTAGTGAGAGTGCAGAACGCGGTAAGTCAGTCATGGCTTAAAGGGAGTGCTATTGACAATATAAATAATAATTTTGTTTGACTACGGCAGCTTTTTGTCCAAAAATGCGCAGTTCTTTGGCAGTTGGGTCGGTTCGAGGTCGGAACACGTTCTCACCATAAACAAACCGCTCCAGAGTTTGTTTGAAAGCGTACCGAGACCACCTCTTCGAGGAGGTCTCGGTACGCTTGTTTGGTCCACTTTTGGTGCGCACCCTAGTGCGATTGCTGCTTTCACACCTGCCCAAACGAACCGCACCAAGGGGGAAAACGAACTCTAGTGCAATTCAACCGAACTAAACGAGGCAGGTGTGAAAGCACCCTTAGACAAAATTTTTAATGTTTACAACTCTCATGCCCCTACCCCACTATCAATGAATACCTTCCCACAGAGTTCGTGCTCGTCAGTGCCTGTGCACCAGATTTTCTGTGAACGCCCCCGTCTCATCAGCATCCATCAACAGCATGGAGTATTTTGTTATTGTTGTTTTGTTATTTTTTGTTACGAAATGGATTCCAGTTAAACGTATATAAACACCATCGTCTGTCTGAAACGCTATTATTGCTGTATGGTAAATGCGGCAGACATGGTCATTGTACATTGTTCTATTGCTTATATAACAGAGCTTAAGTTAGTCAGATAGCACATACAATAACAGTAGCTTTACTACTGTTCTTACTCTCGTAAGAAAGATAGAGTAGCATTGATTCTTCCAAAAGCCGCACTTTATCCCTTCATCTGGACATGTTTACCACCTAACGTTACTTTTACACGGATTTCAGTGCAAACAAAGCTAACGAACCTGCCCAACAAGTGCTAACGTTAGCTATCCATACAAACACATTTGGGCAAACATAGTTAGATTTCTAACATAACACTAAGAAATAAAGTAACTGGTTGATAAAGCACAATTACCTGTCGTGAAGAAATTTTGCAAGCTCTGCATCCAGCTTGAACCCAATTAAATCACGTAAATCTCTCCACCTTTCAAATGCCGATCCGATGTTGATCCTGGTTTTATTACGGGCACAGTCGCTTTATTTCTTTACTTCTTTCTTTTCAGCAGGTGTTCTCTTTTCCTGTGTTGTTTTTGACCTCCTAGCTCTTGAGGTTAACCGAGGAATTGGAATCTTTTCCGCCATCACTCTTCATTACTGCGCGAACTTCAGGCGTGTGCATGTGATTGTAACGTGCGCGAGGGGTGGCGTGTGCACGGCCTGTGATTGACAGATCTCACACCCCCCTGCGCTGATTGGACCCGATGATCCGGGAGCGGTGGATTTTTGAAAAACAAATAACACGCTCAAGGTGGAGTTAGAAGCTCGGGTTCCCTTTCGTTGTCACTCCGAGTTCCGTCGTATGACGACGAATGGGGTTTCGCTTAGAAAGCCTATCAGCTTCGAGTATTACAAAACGAGCCAATGGCAAGGAAATGCCATGGGTCTGCGGAATGTGCATGACGTAACTCCGCCCCACCTCGTGGGTATAAAAGGAGGACGCCGGCAACATGCAGATATGTTTTCGTTTCGGAGCCAAGAGTATCTCTTCACTCCACGGCTATTTCTGACTTAGGCTCTACGAGACGAGCCACTCTCCAGTGTTGGTGTGACGGCGATCTGCAGTGAATTCACATTGCCTGCTGATCTGTGCAGTGATCTGCCAGTGAGTGTGTTTCTCCCGGCTCGCTTCAACATCGCTGAGTTTTCTCTCCTCTCACAAAAGAGCTCGCACGCGGCACGTCTTTTTAAAGACGGCTCGCCTTGCATTTAAAAAAAAAATAGAATGGTTGCGGCAGCTTGGTATCGGACTCTGATGGGCACGAGCGTTGTCTAGTGTGTTTGGGCTTGATCATGTTAGAGCAGCGCTCGTGGATGATTCATGTTCTCTCTGTGGGAACATGACCATCGGGTCATTAAGGTCGAGACTCGGTGAACCCCAGTCCCCCTCCTCAATGACGGTGCCCGCTAGTGAACAGGTGATTCCCCGTGTGTTTCATTTGAAGCTACAGAGGATGACACTATGTTTGTAGCAGCTTCACAAGGTGGGTGTGATTCTCCTGGAAGTGACGACTCGTCACAGCTGCCAACTTCTAGTGTGCATACGGCATTGCCTGAGTCTGATCCGGAGATGACGGCCATGCTTTCCCGGGACGATTGTTTTTTTGGGTAAGGCGCCAACCCTCGTCCACGGCAAACCCCAATACCTCTCTTCCCGGACGTGCATGATGAGATCTCGAAGTCCTAGAAGACCCCCTTGTCTTTTTGGGGAATGCTCGCTGATCTCATCCGCCTTTCCTCCCCTCGATGGGGCCGCTGCCCATGGGCCGAAATGAGGTCCGGCTTCTACAGCCCTTACTTCATTGTCCCCAAGAAAACCGGTGCGTTACGGCCAATCCAAAGAGGATCTCTTTTTTCGGTATGGACATCGACTCGGTCGCCATGTAAAAGGCGCAGCTTACGAGCGAGCGCGCGCAGTCACTGCTGACTTGCCGGAGACAATTCGAGGACAAGAGTGCGGTTCCACAAACTTTTTCAGAGGTTCCTGGGGCATATGGCATCTGCAGCCGCGGTGACGCCGCTCAGATTTCTTCATATGGACCGCTTCAGCTTCGGCTTCGTGACAGAGTCCCAAGGTGGGCTTGGCATCAAGGCACGCGCCGAGTACCAGTTACTCCAACCTGCCGTCAGACCTTCACCCCGTGGTCGAACCTCAGTTTCTCAGGGCGGGTGTCCCCCTGAACGGGCTTCCCGGCATGTTGTTGTCTCAACAGATGCCTCCACCACGGGCTGGGGCGCCTTGTGCAATGGATATGCTGCCGCGGGCTCCTGGACAGGACCCCAGCGCCTATGGCATGTCAATTGCCTCGAGTTGTTGGCAGTACGCCTTGCCCTGCACCGCTTCCAGGCTGCTCAGGGGTCAACACGTACTAGTCCGATCAGACAATACCGCCACTGTGGCGTACATCAACCATCAAGGTGGTCTACGCTCCCGCCGTCTGTCACAACATTTTTTTTTGCAAAAATTGCGCATGCGCGTGCGGTTTGTGTTTGGAGCTCCGTCGAATTGTTTTATAAATCCTCGATTTTCTTCTTTACCACTCATTTATAAACAAGCACTTTCTATTTGTATAGCATGTGAACATATCTTCGATACTTTTCCTTATAAAAAACAATCGGATTGCTTTGATTTCGCTACTTAGATCCAACTTTCCGAATCTCCGCTACTAGCCTTTAGCCTGCTAGCATCGCAAGCGTGGCCTCTCGCCTATTGATCGTCTCATTTACACACATTTCACTGAAAGGATACGGGTTATATCCAGGATTTCAGTCCTAATTTAGTAGGGATATTGGTAGTATCACTATTAATTTACTGTTCATCTGTTATAATGGCGAAATTTCGGATGTGTGTCTAACGTTACCTCTGAGTGCAGGTGAGGACACATTCAAGCTGAGTTCGGTGCTGTTGGAGCTGGAGTCTGTGGAGAACCAAGTCTACTAGAGAAGCAAGCCGAGCTGCGAGATCGGCGATCAGCGCTTGAAACATCATGCGCTGATGCTCACAAGTCAGTGGTTAGTAACTTTTTGACTGTAGTCTACTTCGTGTACTTCTCTGCACAGGA
Source organism: Siphateles boraxobius (assembly GCF_051911475.1). Classification (NCBI taxonomy): domain Eukaryota; kingdom Metazoa; phylum Chordata; class Actinopteri; order Cypriniformes; family Leuciscidae; genus Siphateles; species Siphateles boraxobius. Next base: position 14,933,830 of record NW_027509195.1, read on the forward strand.
CGCAAGCACCCAGGACGCGATCATCCCTGGCTTCATTCACTCCGGCACCGACACAACACCATGGGCCCTGGGTGAAGCATGGGTGATGCTTGTGTTCTAGATGTCGCTGCACATGTTCCCGAGATCCTGAACGGCAACGAGCACGTCGGAGCTGTTGTGCTGCACGCGGGAGTGAACGACATTAGGCTGCGGCAGACGGAGGTTCTGAAGAAGGACTACAGGAGCCTGATCGAGACGGTATGCAGTACATCGCCTGAAGCAACGATCATCGTGTCTGGACCGCTTCCCACGTACCGACAAGGACAGGAAAGGTTCAGTAGATTATTTGCACTAAACGAATGGTTAATGTCATTGTGTAATGAACAGAAACTGCTCTTTGTAAATAATTGGAATCTGTTCTGGGAGCGACCTAGGCTCTACCGTGCTTATGGCCTGCACCCCAGCAGAATCGGAGTGGCTATTCTGTCGGACAACATCTCCAAGACGTTACACACCATATGACTAGTAAGTCAAAGTCCAAATCACAGTCTTTGCTGTCCCAACTTAATTGATATAAGTAGTGTAGAACATGTAAGGCCATCTAATTCGATCCAATGGCGGTACTAGATTAGAGGTGAAGGTCTCACGCGTGTTCCGTCTCTTCCCATGGCAAAGGGATTTTTAATTAAATGCAATACATTTTATCTTATGTATTAACTCGTTTCATCTGACTCCATAAAATGAAAAGGTTTTTCAATGATATCTGTGCATCATTAAATATACGTTAATGTTTGACTATTCCTTTTAACTCCAATGGAAATAAAGTCAAAGTCTGTTCGAATAATCAAATATAACAATTTATTATGTCAGGTAAATGTATTATTACAATTCCATAATCAATTGAAAGATAATCAATGCAAACCATCAAATGTTCTAGAACAAAGAGGAAAATCCTGTACCCGACACTGTATGACTACGTGAGCTGAGAGTCGCGAGACCCTCAACCACACGGGCTAATCTGAATACAGAAAACAGCCCTGAGCTCTCATTGCATTTTCCATATATAGCCAGACCTTATTTGATATGTAAAACTTGAGTTTAGTGGAAATTTACTGTATTCCCCCACCATTACTGGGGGTAGAAGTTGACCATCTGCTAAGAATAGTGGAAATTAGCATTCATGAATTTACACCTTTGGGAGTGCCTAGAGACCACATTCCTTTGTGTGCCAGTTATTCCTAAACTCTTAAAAACCTTATTACCTTTTGTTTTACTTTTTTGGGAATGAGACATTTGTAACAGTCGCACCGAGACATTTCAAATAACACCAAACATGTATAAACCTTGATGATAATCATTCACATTAAACCATTTAGATTCTTGTGTGAGTTTGGGAGATCTCTGCCAGGATGAAGAATGGGGGAGAGAAATGTAGAATTAGGATGAGGGAGGTGAGACCTTCGTCTCAATAGTGCATGAGGGGGAGTTCAAATGTTAATTTCCTTTGTTTTCTGAGAGAGTGGCCCTCTCTTAAAGTCCTTACAGTTTTTCCAGTCTTACAAACATTATATAGAAACTGTGTCTATTCCTCGTTTAGTGATGCCAAACAATAAATCTACTGTAGGATCTACAGGGTTCTACGCTAAGGTTTTTCCCAAGAAGCACATGTGCTCCTAAATGAAAAAATCTAGGAGCACACAAAGACATTTTGGAGCGCAGTGAAAAATGTTCAAGTAACAGAGTTTAACAGACTGTTTAATATATATATATATATATATATATATATATATATATATATATATAAACAAAACGTGTGTGCTCCTTCTCTTTCTGTTCAACTATGGTGTGAAACCGTCGTTTTGATGCAGAAGTATAAATCACACTTTACAATCACTTTAGTAAAACAGAACAAGGGGAACGTGTTGCTCTCAGGAGGACATCGGCACACCTGTGAATCTGCATCTTTGACTGCAGAGGCTTTTTCCACAACATGGAGTAGAAACTAGTTTAAATGAGTCTATTAGTATTTACTAGTATTAATCGACTAAAACTAGACTAAAAATAAAACAATTCAGATGACTAAAATATAATGGGTTTTGTTCAATTGTAATGCATTCGTTTAGAATTTCTCTAAAATGTCCAAACCCATATACTCCCGGAGAAAACATCTATTAACCTGTTAATATGAATGATTTTAAAGTTTGAACATTCAATACATATACAGATTTAAATGAATTAAATATAATGAATCCTTATTAAAGCTATTAACGAGCAGTGAATGCTTTTCTCTTTTTCTTTTGTTGCTTGATCAATATTAAGGACACAGACTGCATTAGGTTTATTACTCACTTTCACTTTAAGACATCGTATCATGTCCAATGACATGCGGATCCAATTGCACTGATGCACATCCGATACACTCAAAACTGTTTAAGACTTAACCGACACAGTTTACGTGAATACTCTCCAAAACGGACATTTCGACATAATGTTGTGTATTTGTCCATTCAGACACGAAAGAAAGCTAAATTCAGTCCTCGCGCTGTGTGTGTGTGTGTGTGTGTGTGTGTGTGTGTGTGTGTGTGTGTGTGTGTGTGTGTGTGTGTGTGTGTGTGTGTGTGTGTGTGTGTGTGTGTGTGTGTGTGTGGCTGCACGCTTCGAGTCGGATGTGTGCGCACAGAAAACTGCGTCGTCGTCACTCTTATTCAGATCTATATGACTGCTCTACTCATACTCCCAGACGTTTACATGTTTTAATATTTTATGAGACATGCAGCGCATGTGAACCCGTGTGCCGCTGGTAGATCATTACGTCCCTACTACAGGACAAATATGCGCATCTACAAACGCAGAACATCTGTTCTGACTGGATCGCTTCACAAATCGTCACTATCTAACATTTTTGTCTAGTTTTTATTCGTTGCCGAAAATGTCAATAGATTTTCGTCATAGTTTTTGTCATTCAAAACTAGTTTTTATTTAGTTATCGTCTCGTTTTCGATTATGGTAGTTACTCGCACATTGTGCTCGTAAATCATTTTTCCGGTTCGCACGGATCGATTTTTAGGGGCATATGCGAGCAAAATGGTCGCACTGTAGAGCCCTGATCTAGGAAAAATCTTATTGTAATTAAACCAGAAAGTCTCAATACCAGTGAACAAAAACAATTTCTAAAGCTAGGTCTTCTAAACATTAGATCGCTCACACCTAAGGCAGTTATTGTAAATGAAATGGTCACAGATAATAGTTTCGATGTATTTTGCCTTACTGAAACCTGGCTTAAACCAAATGATTATTTCAGTCTAAATGAGTCTACTCCACCAGGATACTGTTATAAGCATGAGCCCCGTCTGATCGGTCGTGGTGGCGGTGTTGCAACAATCTATAGAGATATTCTAAATGTTACTCATAAAACAGGACACAGGTTTAATTTGTTTGAAGTACTTAAGAAAGAAATCCCTATTATCTCTAGCCTTGGCTACTGTATATAGACCTCCAGGGCCCTATGCTGATTTCCTAAAAGAGTTTGCAGACTTTCTCTCAGATCTATTGGTCAATGTCGATACAGCAATAATTGTTGGAGATTTTAACATACACGTAGATAACACAAATTATGCGTTAGGGGCTGCGTTTACAGATTTATTAAACTCCTTTGGGGTCAAGCAAAACGTCAGTGGTCCCACTCATCGTCTAAATCATACACTAGATTTAATTATATCACATGGAACCAATCCAACCGATATAGATATTGTACCGCAAAGTGATGATGTCACTGATCATTACATGATAACTTGCATAATACGTACTGCTGAAATTTGTCATGTTGCGCCACGTTATCGACCAGGCAGAACACTCCTTCCAACCACTATAGATAGATTCTCAAATAGCTTACCTGATCTATCTCAGCGGCTCAGTGAACCCAAACAAACAGATGAACTAGAGGAAATGACTAGCAGTTTGAGCACCATTTTCACTAGTACACTAGAAATTGTTGCACCAATTAGATTAAAAAAGGTTAGAGAGAAAACTAACGCACCATGGTACAACAGTGCTACACGTTCCCTTTCAAGGGAACTCGAGCTGCGTTGAGACACAGTGGGAACGCTCTGCGTGATTGCGTCGTGAAGCACGTGTATAATCAGTCCAATGGAAGATCGAGACGTCACAGGCGGGTGACGTCATAGACCAGGAAGCTATAAAGCACCCCTGAAAACAGACCGCGACAGCTTCTGTTGCCTTCAGCAAGCGCTCTCTGTATACTGTCCTTGTCTATTTACTGTTGTCTGTCACAAGCACATTATATCTATCTATCTATCTATCTATCTATCTATATATATATATATATATATATATATATATATATATATATATATATTATGGCGAAACAAGAGTTTAAGCGTTGTGTTGTCCCTTGCCCTCGTTTCATCACAGGTGGGGACACACATCAGCTTTGTGTTGCTTGTTTGGGAGTGGAGCATGCCCAGTCAGTTCTCGAGGGAGCTGACTGCGAGCATTGCGAGAAGCTGTCCATGAGGACGCTCCGCTCTCGCCGGGCGTTCTTTGAGGAGGACGGTTCGGTTCTCGCTCCCCGAGGTGCGGGTCCCGCTGCTGCTGAGGCACAGCAAAGGCTTTCATCTTGGGGTTCGCATATGGATCTAGTAGCGGGGCTTGAGACAGGCCCAGCCCTTTCTCAACCCTTACCTGCTGGATCCGGTGCCTCTGCCCAGGAAGGAGCCCGTACTGCGGCTTCTCCTTCCCAGGTCGGGGCACCATTGCTGAGACTATCCAGTTCTGAGGATCTGGATGTCGTCAGTATTGATATGGGGGATTTTGAGTCTTCGCCAGCTCATACCCCCGGTAATGATGAGGAGCTTATGGAGGTTTTATCTCGTGTTGTAGCTAGATTAAATATTGAATGGCTAGCCGATGATTCTCAGAGTGTTATTAAAAAGAGTTTATTAGATGGAAGATTTCTACCATCTAAAACACAGCCTCCACGTCGGGGACTCCCGTTTTTTCCTGATCTCCACAATGAGGTTTCGAGATCGTGGAATAAACCGGCGTCATTCAGAGTGTTTAACCCACAAACCTCTAACTATAGTAATGTTTTGGGTGCATCTGATTATGGTTATTTGACAGTGCCTCGGGCTGAAGAGACGCTCGCGAGCTATCTCTGCCCCGAGTCAGCGTCATCATTAAAAGCCCCGACGTTACCCACCAAGCCCTTAAAATCTACATCTTCGCTGGTGGGTAAAGCTTATTCGGCAGGAGGTCAGGCTGCGTCATGTCTGCACACTATGTTTATACTGCAGGCATACCAGGCTGATCTGCTGAAGGATATCGATGAACGTGAAGAAGTCACCGCTGACGCAATTCGAGAATTGCGTCGCGCAACAGACCTGTCTCTCCGGGCCGCCAAGGAGACGGCAAAATCAGTGGGTCGTTCTATGGCAGCCCTGGTGGCCTCGGAGCGGCATCTTTGGTTAAATCTGTCAGATATAAAAGATAAAGATCGGTCTGTTCTTCTGGACGCACCACTTTCCCCTTCAAGTTTGTTCGGCGACGCTATCAACTGTGTCGTCGATAGGTTTCAAGAATCGAAAAAACAATCTGCTGCGTTCCAGATGTTTCTTCCTCGACGTTTCGATGTCCCCGAGACTGCTGGGCGGAAAGTGATTATTAAATCCGAGCAGTTTTGTCTGTGTACAAGCTCCTCACAGCACAGAGTGCATCAAAAACAGAGCGTCGCCAGTCGGGCTCCTCCACAATCTGGGGAACCTGGGTGGCGGTCGCAGTCCAGGCCAGCTAGGGGTAGGCAAGATCTGAGGACTGTCATATCTAAGAAAGCTTGGGCTAAAAGAAGTCCTGACGCCCAGGGTGTCAGGCTTCTGAGGGTAGTCCCCTCCGGAGAGGGACGATTTCGAGAAATCGATCATCCTGGCGCCCTGAGGACAGTGGCAGCGCTGACACATCGGTTGTTCCCTGCCGGTTCGCCGCTTCAGGGCACCTAAGTGTCCGTACAAGCGAATCCCGAGGCCAGTCTCGAGAGACTGGTCCCCTTAGTAGAATTTCTGGCAGCGTGGAAACTACTGCCAAATATTTCTCAGTGGGTCCTGCATATAATAGAAAAGGGTTACAGAATTCAGTTCGGTTCTCGTCCGCCCAGATTTCAAGGGGTCCTTCCCACAGTGGTGTACCCAGAGCCGGCTCGGGTCATGGAGCAAGAAGTACTGACGCTTCTGCAAAAAGGGGCTATAGAAAGGGTTTCTCCTCCCAGCAGACAGTCAGGGTTTTACAGCCGTTACTTCATCGTTCCCAAGAAGGATGGGGGGTTGCGTCCTATTCTAGATCTGCGTCAGTTAAACAGCAGAGTTCAGATACTCAAGTTCAAAATGCTTACACTCAAACAGATTGTATCACAGATTCAGTTCAAGGACTGGTTTGTCACAATAGACTTGAAGGACGCTTACTTTAATGTATCTATTCATCCTCATCAGAGGAAGTTCCTGAGGTTTGCTTTCGGGGGCGAGGCATACCAATATCGGGTCCTTCCATTCGGCCTAGGTTTATCACCCCGCACCTTTACGAAATGCGTGGATGGCTCCTCTGAGACTCCACGGCATTCGCGTATTAAACTATATCAACGACTGGTTGATCCTGGCTCGTTCCGAGCAGTTGGCAGTTCGGCATCGAAATGTCGTTCTGTCTCACATAAAGAGGTTGGGGTTACGGCTAAACACCAAGAAGAGTGTGCTCCTCCCAGCCCAGAGGACCACTTTTCTAGGGGTGATGTGGGATTCGACAACTATGCAAGCACGATTGTCTCCAGCAAGTATCTCTGCGATTCTCACAGCCGTAAAGAGGGTAAAACTAGTCCAGTCACTCACTGTGAAACAGTTCCAGAGACTGGTGGGTCTCATGGCAGCTGTGTCCAACGTAATTACTTTTGGCCTTCTGTACATGAGACCCCTGCAGTGGTGGCTCAGGACCAAAGGGTTTTCTCCGAGGGGAAATCCGTTTCGCACGATCAAGGTCATGCGACAACGTGCCATGGTCATGTGGAAGAAACCTTGGTTCCTCGCCCAGGGCCCAGTATTGGGGGCTTCTTGTCGACGCGTAACGCTATCGACGGATGCTTCCCTCACAGGCTGGGGGGCGGTCATGAGTGGCCGCTCGGCGACAGGTGTCTGGCAGGACCATCAGCTTTCGTGGCATATAAACCGACTAGAGATGATGGCGGTATTTCAGGCTCTCAAATACTTCCTGCCAGACCTGGGAGGCCATCATGTGCTTGTCCTCACAGACAACACATCGGTGGTCTCTTACATCCACCATCAGGGGGGTCTGAGGACCCGATTATTATGCAAACTGGCTCATCAGATCCTCCTATGGGCCCAGGGGAAATTACTGTCACTCAGGGCAGTTTATATTCCTGGGTGTTTGAATGTGGGAGCAGATATCCGGTCAAGGCAGGGGCTGAGGCCCGGGGAGTGGAGACTTCACCCCGAGGTGGTGGAGCTCCTATGGGAGAACTATGGTCAAGCTCAGGTCGGATCTTTTCGCATCTTACGATACAACCCATTGTCCGCTTTGGTTCTCCCTCACATATCCGCTAGGAACGCTATGGTGCAGGTGTGGCCGAGGCTGCACCTGTACGCTTTTCCCCCGATATCATTGCTTCCGGGAGTTCTGGAGAGGGTTCACCAAGTAGGGGCTCATCTATTATTAGTAGCCCCGGACTGGCCGGCCCGAGTGTGGTTCTCGGACCTAGTGTCCCTTCTGTACGGCTCTTCCATGGAGATTCCTGTCAGAAGGGACTTATCTCAAGCAGGGGGCACTAGGGATGGGAATCGAGAACCGGTTCTTCTTCAGAACCGGTGCCTAGTGAACCAATTCCTTGGAACCGTTAGTATGCCTGCTTAACGATTCCGCTTATCGGTTCTGCTCGTTGCAAATGTGTCATGACGTCACCCATGCGCTGCCTTGTTTTGGTTCAGAACGCAGCAAACATGGCATCGAGGCAGAAGCGCTCTAAAGTTTGGTTATATTTTACGCGAAAAGGCGACAATTTGAGGCTCCGTCTAGGGCTTAAATCAAACTTCATTCACGCACTGATGCACACATATATGAAACACTTGCATACATATATAAGTAGTCAAACATACTGTATGTACACTGCTGAATGCTCAAACAAATATGAAATGCACAACGACACACCTAAAGTCGCTCACGCACATACACGCAAACTCTACACACACGAGATGCGCGGAACTCTCCACGCACATACTCATATGAGACGCGCGTGCGCGCGCACACACAAACTCTCCACGCACATACTCATATGAGACGCAAGCACACACACACACACTCAAACTCGCGCACATACTGCTCAATGAGAGTATGACGGCGCCTCATAACAATATGGTCACTTGCAACACTTAAAATTTCCATTTCGTCAAAGGAGGGGAACTACCTCCAATATGCAGAAACATTTGGCCACACACAGACAGCATGAACAGACTTTAGTCCCATGAAACTTAAACTGGAATGTCACTTTCTGTCACTGCGACTTCACGAACAGGCGAACACGCGCACGCACGCACACATCACTTTTGAAGTAAAATTGAAAATTGAGGATGCAGTGCATGTAATGCATCGAGATATCGAATTAAACTGAATTGATGACATGATAATCGTAATCGAACCGTAAGACCAGTGTAGGTTCACACCCCTAATACTCTGTGCTGTGTCAGAGAGTTAATAATAATTAACAAACAAATAAGTTAAGTTATAAGTTCAATAAGTTAATACAAACAAACAAATTTGTACTTATTCCCTCACCCAATGAGAATCGATAAGGAATCGAATCGATAAGCAATATCGATAATGGAATCGGAATCGTTAAATTGTTATCAATTCCCATCCCGATATTTCACCCTCGCCGGGAGTTGTGGAAACTGTGGGCTTGGCCTCTAAGGGGGCCCAGCAGTCCGGTCTCTCGACTGAGGTCGCTGAGACCATCCTTCAATCCAGAGCTCCTTCCACGAGGAAACTATATTCATTGAAATGGAAGCTGTTCTCTACATAGTGTGGAGAACGTTTTTTGAGTCCTGTTAACTGCCCGGTTGGTACAGTTCCTGATTTCCTACAAGGATTTCCCTCTGCTGGATTATCTCCCTCCACCTTGAAGGTGTAAGTAGCGGCTATATCTGCTTATCGCTCCCCTCTGGGGGCTTCTTCTCTGGGGAGAGATCCTCTTATTATTCGTTTTCTTCATGGTACATTGAGGCTGAGGCCTGCACTGCACTCTAGAGTACCGGCTTGGGATTTGGCCATTGTACTTGAGAGTCTGGCCCTGGCTCCCTTCGAGCCTATTGAAGAGGTTTCAGAGAAGTTCCTTACACTAAAGACTCTATTTCTACTCGCTATTTCTTCTATCAAGAGAATTGGAGATCTGCAAGCCCTGTCGGTGGCTCCTTCATGTTTGGAATTTGCACCTGGTATGGTGAAAGCATTTTTACACCCTAGGCCGGGTTATATTCCTAAGGTCCCCACTAATGTGGCGAGCCCTATTGTGCTGCAGGCTTTTTGCCCTCCACCTCTCAATACCCCAGATCAGGAAAGTCCTAATCTGTTATGTCCCGTTAGGGCTTTGGATGCCTACGTTCACAGAGCTGCCCTGTGGCGTAGATCAGAGCAGTTATTTGTCTGCTTCGGTTCAACCAAGAAAGGTTGCCCTGCATCGAGACAGGTAATGAGCAAATGGGTAGTTGAGGCTCACTTGCTTATGAAGCAGCCGGACAGCCTTCACCTATGGCTGTCCACGCCCATTCTACAAGGAGTATGGCTGCCTCTAAGGCTTTAATTTCAGGTGTTTCCCTTCAGGACATTTGAAATGCGGCAGGCTGGTCCTCACCGCATACATTTGTCAGATTTTACGACCTAGACCTCTCCACTCCCGGGGCTAGGCTGCTTGTTTCCTAGTGTGCGCAAGGACTCCACACAGAACGGGCATTTCTCATTATGCCGTAGTGGGTATGGGGTTCCCACCGTGTCTCAACGCAGCTCGAGTTCCCTTGAAAGGGAACGTATCAGGTTACGTATGTAACTCTGGTTCCCTGATAGGGAACGAGACGCTGCGTTCTCCTGCCATACTTCCTGCATGCCCTGATCGACTTGCTTCAGGCTTTTTCAGAAGCTGTCGCGGTCTGTTTTCAGGGGTGCTTTATAGCTTCCTGGTCTATGACGTCACCCGCCTATGACGTCTTGCTCTTCCATTGGACTGATTATACACGTGCTTCACGACGCAATCACGCAGAACGTTCCCACCGCGTCTCAACGCAGCGTCTCGTTCCCTATCAGGGAACCAGGGTTACATACGTAACCTGAGACGTTATCAAGAGAGAAACTCGTAACTTAGAGCGTAAATGGAAACAAACTAATTTAGAGGTCTTTAGAATCGCGTGGAAAGACAGTATGTCACGTTATAAAAAGGCTCTAAAAGCAGCCAGGGCTGAGCATCTCCGCAAACTAATAAAAAATAACCAAAATAATCCAAGGTTTTTATTCAACACCGTAGCTAGACTAACAAATAAACAAACATCACCAGAGCAAAATATTCCGTTACAGTATAGTAGTAATGATTTTATGAATTACTTCAATGAGAAAATAAAAAGCATCAGAAACACAATTGTAAATGTACAATTTTTTATGTTGTCTGATGATTCTGCCTCAATTATCGCCCCTCAAGAACAACTACACCGCTTTACAACTATAGGACAGGAAGAGTTAAATAAACTTATCATTGCATCTAAACCAAAAACATGTTTATTAGATCCAATACCCACTAAACTACTGAAAGAAGTGTTACCTGTAGTGGAAGAGTCTCTTCTCAATATTATTAACTCGTCTTTATCTTTAGGTCATGTTCCAAGAATATTCAAACTGGCAGTAATAAAACCTCTCATTAAGAAACCACAATTAGATCCAAATAACAGACCCATTTCAAATCTTCCATTTATGTCTAAAATTCTAGAAAAAGTTGTGTCCGCTCAATTGTGCTCTTTCTTGCAAGAAAATGATATCTATGAAAAATTCAGTCAGGATTCAGGATTCAGGCATCATAGCACAGAAACTGCGCTAGTTAAAATTACAAATGATTTACTTTTAGCTTCTGACCAAGGCTGTATCTCAATACTAGTTCTACACGATCTTGGCGCTGCGTTCGACACTATAGATCATAAAATACTCTTGGATCGACTACGAAACTACACTGGTGTTCAGGGACAGGCATTAAGCTGGTTTAGATCGTACTTATCAGACCGTTATCATTTTGTCTGTTTAAATGGGGAAAAATCGAAGATAACGTCAGTAGACTATGGAGTGGCGCAAGGATCGGTGTTAGGCCCTCTGCTATTCTCAATATATATGCAGCCACTTGGTAATATTATAAGAAAACATGGAATTAATTTCCACTGTTATGCTGATGACACTCAATTATATATTTCATCACAACCAGATGAAAACACTAACTCATCTAAATTGACAGAGTGTCTCAAAGATATAAAATGCTGGATGACGAGTAATTTCCTGCTATTAAATTCAGATAAAACGGAGGTATTACTTATTGGTCCAAAAAACTTCCCACAAAACCTTGTACAATACAACTTTAATTTAGAAGGATGTTCTGTTACTTTATCCACTACAGTAAAAGACCTGGGTGTTATACTAGACCGCAACTTGTCTTTCGAAAATCATATTTCATATGTTACAAGAACAGCCTTTTTCCACCTTAGAAACATTGCTAAGCTACGTAACATGCTATCTGTTTCTGATGCAGAAAAGTTAGTTCATGCATTCATGACCTCTAAGCTAGATTACGGTAATGCTTTATTAGCTGGCTGTCCTGCATCCTCAATAAACAAGCTACAGTTAGTGCAAAATGCAGCTGCTAGAGTTCTTACTAGGTCAAGAAAATACGATCATATAACACCAATTTTATCATCTCTACACTGGTTACCTATTAAGTTCCGTATCATTTACAAAGTATTACTACTGACCTCTAAAGCCCTAAATGGTTTAGCTCCTGTGTATTTAATGGACCTTCTATCGCCCTACAATCTATCACGTTCTTTAAGATCACTAAATTCGAGGCTTCTGGTCATTCCTAAGATATCTAAGTCCACTAAAGGAGGGAGGGCGTTCTCGCATTTAGCTCCTAAACTCTGGAACAGCCTTCCTGATATTGTGGGTGGCTCAGACTCGCTGTCCCAGTTTAAAACTAGATTAAAGACGCATCTCTTTAGCTAAGCATTCACATAATGGTTACCTTTTATACCACTGTTGAATCAGATCGAATGCATTAATATTATGAACAGCAGCTATGCTAATTATCTACCATCTGCTCTTCTGCTGTTAGCGTCCCGAGGTAAATAGCGTTCGTCAGCTCCAGTTTATATCCAGCCTCTCAAGGAGACTTCAGATGCCCCAACACCTGCGATGAGATGACTAAACCCCTGTGAAGAGACGGCTCGACGCCTGTGAAGAGACGACTCAACGCCGGCGATATTTTATGCCCTAAACTACTACATGATTAACTAACTGTATTTTTTCTATGTAGATTTCTGAAATGCACTTTCTATAAAGCTGCTTTGAAACAATGTGTATTGTGAAAAGCGCTATACAAATAAATTTGCATTGAATTGAATTGAATCGAATTGAAGAACTCGCTCGTCACCTCCCCCTATGGAGTCAGAAGCATCTGGGGTCGCTTCGAGCCATTTTCATCCCGGAGCTCTGAACTGTGCAGCCGACGAGCTCTCACGGCTTCAGCCCCTCCCTAGTGCTTGGTGACTCCATCCCCAGTCGGTTCAGCTGATTTTGGACCAGTTCGGGGACGCACAGGTGGATCTGTTTGCCTCTCACGACTCGTCCCATTGCGCCCTGGAGTATTCCCTGACCGAGGGCACACTCGGCACGGATGCACTGGCGCTCAGCTGGCCGCCGGGCCGCAATTATGCGTTTCCCCCAGTGAGCCTTCTTGCGCAGACTCTGCGCAAGGTCAGGGAGGACGAGGAGCAGGTCATTCTGGTCGCGCCGTACTGGCCTACCCGGACCTGGTTCCCCGAACTTGTACTCCCCACGACAGCACCTCCTTGGCCCATTCCTCTGAGGAAGGACCTCCTTTCTCAGGGACGGGGCACCCTGTGGCCCTCGTCCTGATCTCTGGAGCCTCCACGTGTGGCTCCTGGATGGCCGAGGCAGGTCTGAGTACCCTACCACCAGCCGATGTGGCTAACCTCACTCCCGCTAGAGCGTTGTCCACGAGACACGTCTATGCGTTGAAGTGGAACCTCTTCGTCAACTGGTGCTCTTCTCACTGAGAAGACCCCCGGAGATGTTCGATCAGCGTTGTGCTTTCTTTCCTTCAACATGGGTTGGAGCGAAGGCTGTCTCCCTCCACCCTGAAGGTCTATGTTGCCGCTTTTGCCGCACACCATGACCTCATCAAAGGTAAGTCAGTGGGGAAGCACGACCTGGTCATCAGGTTCCTGAGAGGAATGAGGAGACTAAATCCTCCTCGCCCTCCTCTCGTTCCCTCTTGGGACCTATCAGTGGTTCTAACTGCCCTGCAGAGTGCTCCCTTGAGCCTCTGCAATCAGTCGAGCTTAAGTTCCTGTCAATGAAGACAGCGCTTCTGGTTGCACTGGCCTCCATCAAGAGGGTAGGGGACCTGCACGTATTCTCCATTGACGAAACGTGCCTGGAATCCGGGCCGGCTTACTCTCACGTGATCCTGAGACCCCGGCCTGGATCCGTGCCCAAGGTTCCCACCACTCCCTTCCGGGACCAGGTGGTGAACCTGCAAGCGCTGCCCCCGGAGGAGGCAGACCCAGCCTTGGCACTGCTCTGTCCAGTACGCGCTCTCCACGCCTATGTAGACAGAACGCAGTGTTTCAGGACCTCAGACCAGCTCTTTGTCTGTTATGGTGGGAAGCTGAAGGGAAAGGCTCTCTCCAAGCAAAGGTTGTCTAACTGGATAGTGGACGCCATTGCTTTGGCATACCAGTAGCAAGGTCGACAGTGCCCCCTTGGTGTGACTGCCCACTCCACCCGGAGTGTGGCATCCTCTTGGGCTCTAGCGCATAGCGCCTCGCTAACAGACATCTGCAGAGCTGCAAGCTGGGCGACACCTAACACATTCGCCAGATTCTATAATCTCCGAGTGGAGCCAGTGTCCTCTCGTGTACTCGCTTCAACCAGCTAGTACCGGACCCGCTCAGGTGTCTTCGCTTGCTCGCCATTCCACTCAACGGACTGGATACGTGTGATATTCTCCTCAGGTTCCCTGTAAGCCCTGAGTTCCTCCAGCACTCCTGACGTCGGTGCCAGTGTCTATTGCCTGAGCGTCGGCTAGGTGTCTCTCGTGTGCATGGTCCCTCCTCTGAGCGACCCCCACATGTGTATTTCCATTGTAAGCCTCTCTGAGCATGTGTCTTTCCGTTGGCAAGCCACCTTGCCACCCGGGGTTGAAATATTTTCCACCTGCGGCTGGACACCCAAGTGTCTCCATATGTTTCCTTCGGGTCATATGTGTATTCTCTAAGTATACTTTAGTGTACTTTAAGTATACTTTAGTTATACTTTAAGTGTACTTTATTCATGTTGTTCTGTCGACATATTCAGTGTCGATTTCACTGAATATGACCAAAAAAATGTTGCCGACGGCAGCTTTAACAGTTTTGTTATTAGTAGAGACTAGGGGTGGCACGGTTCACAAAACCCACGGTTCGGATCACGGTTTTAGGGTCACGGTTTTCGGTTCTGTACGGTTCTTGTCGTTATTTTTTCTTTTAATCTTTAACACTCCAGAAATGTACTTCAGCATATGATATAGACTATAGCTTAACTCAGCGTTTCCCAAACGGGGTGCCGCGGCACCCTGGGGTGCCTTCTGGCGAGAGCAGGGGTGCCGTGTAAAAACTCCATTAAACATTTTTAAATTGCTAAAATGTGTAAAAAAAAATAATAATAATAAATGTATCATCAATCTCGCATCGTCGGAATAACAACAAATAATGCACACAAATTTATAATAAAAAATGCAACTCATAAGTTTTCCGCGTTCGTTGAATTGCGGGGGTTCCTCATGATTTCATTCTCGTGCTTCATTCCCAGCGTCCACACATAAAGCTGCCTCTTTTTCATGGCTTGTTGCGCTTACGGTCAAATACACACGAAACATTGTCACAACGTCCGTCTTGCCGCATATTCACAAACACATCGGTTATGTCCGTGCTGCTGTCAACGGTAACGCGTGCGATTAATGTTTTTCAGTTTTACGCGTTAAAAAAGATTTAAACACAATTAACGCAGCATCCGTTTTTTTCTGTCATCCTTTGGCTAGCCTTACATTATATAATCACGTTCTTATTCATGCAAATGCTTTTAAACCATGCAACCGCGAAAAGACAAAAGAGAACGCGCTGTCTGTGAATGTCCTGCTGACACAGGACGACGCGCATCGCGTGCCAGAATCGACTTCTCTTTCGTGCTTGAACGAATAATAACACACAGTTATGACAAAATGTCCGTTTTGTTGAGTATCCTCATGAGAGCAGTCTTAAATTAAAATCTTAAATTAGAGTTGTGAGAAGATGGGACGCGTGTGAGATAAACAAGTGCAGCAGTGACAACAGAATCAAAGAACAGGTAACAGAGAAAATTACTCACTGCTCTTGACTAAAGAACGCCTGTAGCTTTAATAAGGATTCATCTATATTTAATTTATTATTTATGCAGTGAAGACTGTAAAGTGTTTGATAACTTTATTCAATTTCTGTGTATTTCCTGACATCAGTAGCAGTATTGGTATCAGTGATAGGCTACTGGGCTTCATTCATAAAAAAGATGCCATTAAACCATTATTTAAAATATACTGTCTTTATGTTGTTTATACATTAATCTGGAGATTAACTGTGAAATTATTACATTATAAAATATATTAAAAACAAGCTATCTTGTGCAATTATAACTAAATTATCCCAATATAAAAACACAAATAGGCCTACACTGAGTGAGCAAACATTTAGGTGAGATTTGCAATGGTAATTGAGCAATGTTTTGCTGAATTATGAATAAAAGCCTTAATTAAAAATGTCATCATGTAAAGTCATCTCTGCAGAAGAAATTAATGATTTCCTAGACTTTAAATGGATGGACAAAAAAATTGATAATATTAAAAAATATCTATATGACAGTAGGCCTATATACGGCAGTTATTCCCTGTGGTATTGAAAATCAATACATTTCAAGGTATAGTATCAAAGTAGTATCGTGACAACACTAGTGTAGGGTGCCACAATTTTTTTTAAATTTACAAAGGGTGCCTCGACTGAAAAAAGTTTGGGAAACACTGGCTTAACTATCCACAATTCAGGATACAGTATTAAAAAAAAATGTATATCATGTAATCATGCACAAACTGAATTTGACTTGACTTTAAGCACATTATTGAGACCATCTCTGAGGAAAGCTAGGTGACATTTTGATACAGCAAGAGAGAAGACATTGATGACATGCTTTTGTTTATTTGGCAAAAAAGAAGAATGTGTATTGAATGTGTATCTCTACAGGGACTTATGTGCATTTTTAGCACACAAAGATTAAAATTAACTTGCATTTATCAAACTGTCAACGTCAGTGTAGCTCTTACAAAATGTTTATCTTTTAAAAGAAAAAGAGAGAAACTCTTAAAGCACTATCTTTTAAATAAGTCAAAATATGTTACACATAATTGCCTATAATGAGGCTATAACAATAGCAAAGGCATAACCATAAGGTGAAACATAAGTTCAACCTCAACACAAAAACAGTATCAACAATGCTTCTATTCCCTGAGAGTGAGGATACATTTTTTTTCACTTGAAATTAAAGTGCAGTATTTGGAAACATATGACTGGAGTTGTTATCTAAACTTGGTGCCACTGTATATATTTAAATATCATAGGTAGCATGAAATCCAAAATTTTCCCACACACCAGACTTATACGACGCTGGCGCATCCTCCAACTCCGGTTAGCCTTCCTTATATCTCCCACTTGACATTTCTATACGTGACGAGACCTGCAGCACTCCATACTCCACTTTTACTGTAGGCTTGTTCGACTTGAACCGGCGCTGCACAGACCGATCGGTTTATGACATCAAATTACTGCATGAGTGATTGAAAAGTATACGGAGCCGTTGCTCTCGCGGTACTTTGATGTTATTCATCGATCGGTCTGTGCAGTGCCGGTTCAAGTCGAACAAGCCTCATATGTATGTCCATTGTCCACACATCTCTTATTTCGCGCGAAAAGTAAACACACTGTCTGAGGTCACGGGCACGGGGTTACATTGCACATGCGTCGAACCGTGCGACGCACACACTCACCGAACCGAGACAAGCGAACCGAACGGTTCGGATGTTTTTTCATGTACCGTGCCACCCCTAGTAGAGACAGACAGTGCTAAGAGACGCACAGACTTAGGTATACCTAATTCACATACGCTTAATTTCTCTTTCTCTCTCTCTCTCTTTCTGCATTAGTTTGCTATCAGTGGCTGAAGCCCCCATTACTAGCTCTAAAACGACATTTTGGATTTGCAACGGAGGCTTGGGATTAGAAGCGCAAGACACAAGAGAGTGTTTTAAGGACAAAAACCTGACAAATGCCTTGAAATCATCTGAACAATGTTTTGAGGTTTGGTAAACGTAGTATAAACGGAATAATTAACTCCGGGCCGAAAGCTAATTGTATTAACATGTATTTACAGGGCATATACAATCATTCAATTAAACAAACACAGAAAAAGGAAAAGTGGCTTCTATAACATCTATCTTCCTATAAATTACAAGAACGTCTGTGTGTGTGTGTGTGTGTGTGTGTGTGTGTGTGTGTGTGTGTGTGTGTGTGTGTGTGTGTGTGTGTGTGTGTGTGTGTGTGTGTGTGTGTGTGTGTGTGTGTGTGTGTGTGTGTGTGTGTGTTGTTTGTGTCTGTTATCCGCATATCTCTCGAACCATTAGTCAGATGGATTTCAAACTTGACAGGTGTCTTGCTACGTGCACGAGTAAGTGCAGTGCCATGTTTGACGACGTTTGGATTAGAAATGCAAAAGATATCGGTAAAAGAAGCACACATTGGCTTTCGCCGCTCTAGCCGCTCCCCCTCTCCCACTGCACACTGAGTGAGCACAGCGCAGGACCAGAGACAGAGAGGCTCGAAGAAAGCAGCGGAGCTTAAGTATGGTTTTCTCTGAGTTCACTGTGTAGCCTGCTCCCTCAATCGTCGCGCGTATTCATTTGTGGATGTTAACTGAATCTGTAAGTCAGCTACACTGTTTACTTCTGAATATTATATGTAATTCTGGTGCGCTTAACGTTATCGCTACTGTGTAATAGTAGCCTATGCTATTCACCAACTAAACATATCCTATTCAATGCGTTCAGTGTCTTTCATGGCCATAATTTTTAGTAGCCTATTCACAAACTGTTCGCTCAAGCGTATCATTTTCTCTGAGTTCACTGAGTAGCCTGGTCCCTGAATCGTGTAGTTAAATTTTCCAAATTTATTGTATGTCATTATGTCAGTAGGCCTATCAGTATTTGCTTTCTACCATGCACAAATAAAAATGTCACTTGACTTTTGCTGTGTAATTGTAACAATGAGCACACCAAACACCCCAAACCAACAATTCCTAAAAACACATCTTTCAGTTCCTGAATATCCAGTAAGGTACTTTGCAAAGGACAGAGGTAGAAATTGCAAACAGAAAGCGCTAACATAAACCATTTGAGTTACAGAAAGGCACAATGTTCTAGAAATAAGATTCTCTAGAGTGAATGAAGAAGTTTATCTCTTTGGTGATACATGGAGTATAGAAAATTAAAACTACTCCTAAAAGTGTCATAAACATCATTCAGCAATGTGGCATTTATGTGGCTGACTAAAATAGAAAAGCAGAGTACAGGTGAGTTTATAAGTGATCTGTTTTCTTCATCAGTCTGCTATTTATCCCCACATTACACATTCATTACGCTCTCCTCTCATTAACGTGTCTGAAGCAATGACAGGCAGCTCGTCGGAGGGGAATACCAACTGAATACATGCTATCACCAGCCTCTAAATGAATGGCTAGTGTTCTGTGCAAGCCTTTAATTCCAAACCTTTTACTACAGTATGTGTTTAGCCTTTAACCTTTTCACGGAATGTTTGTAAGCTTTACACAACCTCCCATGTATTTTCTGCGTATTTGCCTATGTATACTTCTGTCTACCAGCTTCAGCCAGTAGACATATTTCATTTTCTTGTTTTTTACTTCTTGTGAACTGAATTTTTTTTTTTTTTACATTTTCTAAAGAAATTCGCCACCAAAGGGTTATGACAAAAAATTCATGACAACATTTGCCTTTCCAATACTTTAAGTAATCAAAATTATTTATTAAATTCCAACTTCATTAGGCAAGATTAAAAAATAATAATTTTTAATTACTTGAAAATTTAATGCAGCAACTGACCTTAGGTGTCAGCCTAGCTAACAGGAAACATTCTTAGAACTTTGGCTAACGTTCTGGCAAGGTTACAAAAATATCAAATAGAGAACCCATTACCTTAATGTTTTCTCTAATGTTCACATAACCAAGAAAATTTGTTTTTAAGACATTTAAAAAAACTGGACTTTTCATTACTGAATGGGAACATTTGCTAAATATTCTTAAACATATTTGTTTTTCAATTGTTTTAGCTGAACAAAAACGGTCTGTTATGCTGGTCGAACTAGAAAACCGGTATTTGTTTTCATATTATTTTAATATACTATCATAATCATAAACACAACTGGTTGTATTAAAAATAGTTTTACTGCAATTTGTTATTCAAGTTGTTTACCTATAGAGGTTAATGAATCAGAAATAATGCACATTTGCAGGAAGTTGCTTACTTCTGCATTGAAAAATAAGGTAGCACCTATAAATCTTTTTTTGTAGGACTAGATCATATAAAGTTAAAAAACGCTCTGCTATGACATCAGACTGACACTGCAATACGTCTTTTGTTTCTATTTGGAATATTTGATATTTTAAAATACTCACACAACACAGGTAATCACACATTACGAGATATGACCATTACATTACCATTACAGATATTTAGACCATTACCAGTTCATGTGTAAAATGAAATTTCAGACCAAATATTATGTGTAATTTTTGTCTGTTTTTCCTTCGTAAACGAAAATGGTTTTAAAGGAAGCCACATCTGAATTAACTGCTCCTGAATGAATCAGTGTTTTTGAACAAATCCATTGAATGAATTAATCAGTGACTCACTTAACTCGTCGTCACTTTCAGAATGTTGCACAGAAAAATTAAAAACACTGATATAATATGGGTAAATTCTGGTACCTATTATCTCAGAATCCAATGAGATTTTTATTATCATCAGCAGAATTTTTTTTTTAAATTATAAAATTTATAAAAGCTTATACGACTGTGAAAAATCTATATAATTTGAGTTATAATTCTGTACAGATAGAAAGATAGATGAATTGTAGAGATCACATGAAGCTTACGGTCTCATCCTATGCTATCTGTTTGTGGTTTGAGCTGTACTGTAGAATGAGTATGAGTCTAGGCGCAAGGCATGGCATGAAGCCGAGATCTACCATGCTGCTTAAAGAGACTGTTTTCGGGGGATGGCCCACCGCTCGGGGGGCCTCCCTGTCTGAGAGAGCGGCTACAAGGCACCAGTCTCTGCAGGGGAGACATAAGCTCCAATCAAAACAGGATTACATAGACCCTAGTTTAAAAGAGAATAGTGCCCACACACAAAGACAGTTGCACTGAGGCAGATGACATGTTGAGGACAGCTTTCCTTCACACCACACACTGGTTAAAGCTACAACAAACCAGTTTAGTCTCAGATACCCCGGAAGTCATTATACAAAATGTGTTCATTCTAAATCCTATTCCTCATTAACTAGCTCCCCAAAGATTAGCATAACGTCCAATAAATACAAAGCAAAACTTCCCGCTCCAACAAGTGACGCACTAACACTTATAAAGCAAAAAAGGTGCGGAAGGCCATTTGAGACTTTTGTTAGTTAAACCACATCCCGCCAAAGTTTCTTCCCAGTGGCACGGTGCTGAATAAAACGACACTGTGACAGGACATGGGAACTCCGCCAACGCATCTGTAACACAGGAAGAAAATTCAACGGGAGCCTGCTGTAATTAGACTAATAAATGTTTTACCATGGATGTATTGGAAACAAAGCAGGGCTTATTGCAGCGTGCATGGCTTTCATTGCAAGACATTGTAAGCAAATGAAGTCTTATACTCCGAGTCAAAGGGCGTCCTTAGTGTAGCAATGAAACAATTTAACGGGAGCTCAACCTCTAACAATAAAAAAAAGAGTTTCTGCTACTAAGGAGGAAATGTGGAACTGCTTACCTTGTTTAATAATTGACGGATGTTTGACAATTTGTATGAGGATTTTGTTTAATTCAAACCCATTTTATGAGCAAATAAATCCTGATTAAAGATATGAATGAGGCCCTGAGTGAATGTCACTGCTAAAGCACGTCGATTTGACAATGTTATGATAATGTGTGAAACATTGTGTGCCACGTCCATTAAAAACACGCCTTCTGCTGTTGCAGAATAATCTGGTAGAGAAGGTGGTGTGTTTTTGGTTTGATGTGGTGCTGAAGAGTCTGGCTCATTATTGTATAGGGCCGGTTTGGCCTCAGCCACAGAATATGACCTGTTTAGACCCGATTAGCCCTCTTTAATGACCCAGGGGCCACCATATCACATTCCCCCAACCTTTTATTTAAGATGTGGTTATTCAAAGAGTGTTGGGGAAATAAAAAGTGGCATAGACTGGGTCAGGAATTCATACACCACTGGTTGCTGGCAGACCAAATCATAGCCACATGAATGATGCTTACAGGTAGGTAGGCTGAAGTTCGGGTGAAGCCCCAGAAAGAGTGAATAAGATTAAATAGGAGCGCCAGACAGGTAACCTTGATGTTTGCATTAGCAGTGCATTATGGCCTCCATGTGTATACTGTACAGTATATCCAACCTCCTACTGTAGCATACATTGCTCTGTAATTTGCACAGACTGTGTCCTCGGCTGGTTAATTAATCTCAGAGACCAAACCAGAAACGACTGCCTGATTATTTTGATTGGGACGGTTATATTTAGCTGTCTGACATGCCACTCTGAGGTGGCTGAGAACCTTGGCATGCTGGATTACTGACGGTCAGTGCTGTAAAAATATCCATTTGTCAAGTGAAAATGGACTTGAGGTGTTTCGTATCTCTCCCAAAGTGATTCTTCACTAGACACAAGCCATACTAAGAACTGAATTAGACAATTTCCACTTATTAAAGACCTGTACAGTACACACACACACACAAAATGGATAGCAAAATATGTAACATCCTCAGACTGTTTTCATGATTTCTAATTATTGCAAAGCCAAGTATCAGTAGTGCATTAATGTTTTTTTTAGTTCTTTTGAAAAGTTAACATTTTTTATTTTTAAATGTTTGCCATGCCACTATTCTATCTAAAATTTGATTCTATATTCTGAATATATAACCAGCTAACTTAAATTGTCTGTATAATAATTTGCAGTTGATCCATCCTAAAACCTGTATGACTTTCTTACTTCTTTGGAACACAAAATAATGTTTTTGAGAAAATATATATTTATTTAATTTATTACACATGCAATTAAAAGCCAATTGGTCCAGTCAGTGTTTTTGGACCATCCACATTTCTTCACAATATCTTCTCTTTTTTTCAGAAGAAAGAAAGTCAGAATAAATATAGGTTTGGCATGAGGGTGAGTAAATGATGACATTTTTTCATGAGTTTTTCATTTTTGGGTGAACTGTCCTTTACCATGCAATTAACATAGCAATAGGAATGACTTGAGGATTTTTAGACAGCAAATACAGTATTTCATTTTCACCTTTCATACAAGACCCCCCTCTAGCAAGCTTAAATAGACATACTGGAAATTTTGCATGTTTTATCCATCCTGCTTGACAACCAGCTTTCATAATTTAACGTGGCACCTTTTACACATTGAGCATCTAATATATTTTCTCAGCTGGAACTCTGGAATAGCATTGTGAGCTTTGTTGAAGTGTTGAGTTGCAGAGAATCCACATTCACCACACAGGAGGGGGTCTCTGAATAATGAATCTATAGAGGAAATACATGTCCTGCCAATGAAACATTCACAAATCCTAGACTTTGCCCTTCTAACCGTAGAGAAATATTCATTTTTAATGCTGGGGAAAGTAGGTCTGGACAGACGATTTCATCTCTTGGTTAGTGGAAACTCGACAGTCCATGGTCCCTCCAAAACGGAGCCACAGCTGTCAAATCAACCTGTCAGGAAATGCTAAGCAATTGCCAGAGATGATATTATTTGCCAGGTTATACAGATGAAACCTGCTATCCCAACACGTTTAGGTGAAGGAACCTTTCAGCAGTAAAATGTGCAGTGCAAACTTCTCTCCATGAATTGTGTCATAAAATAATACTAATGTTGCACATCAGTATAATGATGATCCTATTTCTCAGTTTAAATTTAAGGACAGCCTAATTTTTCTCACTCAAAACATAGTGGCTTTAGTTGGCTAAACGATACTCGGTTACTAACGTAACCTCGGTTCTCTCTAGAGAGGGAACGAGTATTGCGTAAGTTTAGCTTTCGCTACGGGAAAGATTTATCTTCTCGAGATACTGAAGCCAAAAAATTATCCTTAATTTTGTATACCTTGTCAACGCAGTGCAGCAGCTAGCAGACCTAGAGCAGGCCATCTCGCGTGCTCATTGGCTGCCCTGCGGGCAACTGCTGCAGCCTACCAGTGAGCCCGGCGTGACGACACGCCCAATGAAGGGCGCCCGCGCCTTTATAGCGTCACAGCCCGCCAGATAGGCGTGGCTTAGCGTATAAAATAGGGGCTGTAGGCTGAATTCTCTGGTTTTTCGACGACTGAAGCGAAGTCGCTCGTGGCGCGAGCACGGCCGGTTACGCAATACTCGTTCCCTCTCTAGAGAGAACCGAGGTTACGTTAGTAACCGAGTATCGTTCCCTTACAAGAGGTTCTCTCGTATTGCGTAAGTTTAGCTTACGCTACGGGAACACTTTGTCAACGCCGTGCGCGCCAAGCATCCACATGAGACCCCGAGCTTGAGGGGAACCCCATAAGTGGAAAAAATAAGGTGGCCAGCCACGCGGGCCATCACTTGTACATAAGCACATATAGGGAATACAGAGCAGCGCGCCGATCTGTATAGTCATATGGCACATACCCTACTTAGTGCAGCTCAACCAGGAGAGCTGAGTCATGAAAGTGATCTGAGCAGGAGATCTGGGCAGAATACACCTCTTTTTCAGACTGACAACAGTTTAGCCTGCAAGGCAGGAACTTCTAGGTTATAAAACCTGACAAAGGTAGACGGGGAGCTCCAGCCCGCCGCTACACATATGTCATGGATAGAAATTCCACTGGACCATGCCCACGACGAGGCCACGCCTCTCGTGGAATGAGCCCTGATGCCCAGAGGGCATTGCAGACCTTTTGACGCGTAAGCTGCCGCTATAGCGTCCACTATCCATCTGGACAGGCTCTGTTTCGAGGAGGCGAGCCCCTTGGCGCGCCCACCAAACGAAACGAAAAGCTGTTCCGAACGCCTGAAGGAGGCGGAGCGCGTAATGTAAAATCTCAGCACTCTGACAGGGCAGAGGAGATTCACATCACTTTCGCTGTCAGATGCTGGGAGAGCTGACAATGAAATAACTTGCGCTCTGAATGGAGTGCCCATCACTTTAGGGACATAACCATGTCTAGGTCTGAGGATGACTTTAGAGTCATTTGCAGGGGAAGGATTCATCCTTCTAGCTCCTCTAAGGAAGGGGATGACCAACTCATGTCTTCCCAGTGAATGGCCGTGCGTCGATTCCGCGAACGCTGCCACGGCCGCCACGTATACTTTGAGCGTGGATGGGGACCTTCCCTTATCCAGCAGCTCTTGTAGGAAGGTGAGCAGCTGCGCCACCCCGCATGTCCGCGGGTCCAGACCTCTGTCGATGCACCATCCAGAGAACACCGACCATTTAGACGCGTAGAGCCTTCTCGTGGAAGGGGCTCTAGACTGCGTGATCGTGTTCATCACCCCTTCTGGCAGGGCAACGAGTACCCGTTGATCAACCATGCATGCAGAGACCAGCGCTCTGGAGGAGATCTGCCCTCACCGGAATCGGCCACGGAGCTGTATGTGACAGCCGTGCCAGTTCCGGGAACCAAGTCTGATTCTCCCAACGCGGGGCTATGAGGAGCACCGAGTGGCGCGTTTCCCTGATCCTCTTGATCACCTGTGGCAACAGAGAGACCGGAGGGAAAGCATATAGCGGGAGGCTGGGCCAAACCTGGGCCAGCGCGTCCTCGTCCTTCGAGAAGAACGTGGGGCATTGAGCGTTGTCTTTTGACGCAAACAGGTCGACTTCCGCTCTGCCGAATAGGCGCCACAGTTTCTGGACCGTTTGGGGGTGCAGGGACCATTCCCCTGGGGGAACATTGTCCCTGGACAGTTTGTCTGGGCCGTCGTTCAAATGGCCAGGCACATGCGCCGCCCTCAGCGAGCGCAGGTTCATCTGTGACCAAATAAGGAGGCGTTCCGTCAGATTGCAGAGATTTCTGGATCTGACACCGCCCTGACGGTTTACATAGGATACCACAGATGTGTTGTCCGAGCGGACAAGAACATGCTGGTCCTGTATGAACGGGAGGAAGCACTTCAGCGCGTTCTCGACCGCTATCATTTCCAGACAGTTTATGTGAAAACCCTTCTCCTGGTCTGACCACTGGCCAAAGGCCGGTCTGCCCTCGAACAGCGCGCCCCAACCCGAGTTGGACGCGTCTGTCGAGATGACCTTCCGATAAGAGATGGTTCCCATCATTACTCCCTGCTGGTACCAGTCGGCCACTAACCAGGGCTGCAGAGCTGTTATGCAGGTCTGAGTCACTCTGATTTTCTGGCCGCCAGACACCCAGGCTCGGCGAGGCGCTTGAGCGTTCAACCAGCGTTGGAGCGGGCGCATGCGCAGTAGGCCCAGCTGGAGCACCGCTGCAGCTGATGCCATGCAGCCCAACATCCTTTGAAATGTTTTCAAAGGGAGAAAGCTGCCCTTCTGGAAAGATGCGGCTAGGTGGCGAACACGGCGCGCGCGCTGTGTCGATAAACGAGCCGTCATGGTCACCGAGTCCAGTTCTATTCCTAAAAAGGAAATTGACTGGCTGGGCAGTAATGAGCTCTTGGTCCAGTTGACCGTGAGACCCAAGCTTTCCAGATGACTGAGAAGCACTGTTCTGTGAGATAGTAGTTCTGTCTCTGACTGTGCCAATATCAGCCAATCGTCCAGATAGTTCATTATGCGCAGCCCCTGACTTCTCAGGGGGGCGAGCGCCGCGTCCATGCACTTTGTAAATGTACGGGGTGCCAGGGACAGGCCGAACGGCAGGACGGTGTATTGATATGCCTGACCGTCGAAGGCGAATCTCAAAAATTGCCTGTGACGGGGTACTATCTGAATCTGAAAATAGGCATCCTTCAGATCTAGAGAAATAAACCAGTCCCTCGGGCGAACGTGCGCGAGGATTTTCCTGGTCGTAAGCATTTTGAACGGTCTTTTTGCAAGCACTTTGTTCAAATATCTCAGATCTAGGATAGGTCTGAAGGCTCCGTCCTTCTTGGGTACGAGAAAATATCGGCTGTAAAAGCCTGACTCGCTCAGAGAAGGCGGTACCTTTTCTATAGCCCCTTTGCACAGCAGCTTTGCTATTTCTGCGTGAAGTAGGTGTGCTACTTCCGCATTCACTATCGTCGCGGTCCGGGCTTGAAAGCGCGGGGGGCGG
Source organism: Siphateles boraxobius (assembly GCF_051911475.1). Lineage (NCBI taxonomy): Eukaryota > Metazoa > Chordata > Actinopteri > Cypriniformes > Leuciscidae > Siphateles > Siphateles boraxobius. Next base: position 14,960,793 of record NW_027509195.1, read on the forward strand.
CGAATGAATTGAAGTGTATAGCCCTGCTTTATTGTGCTCAACGCGCAGGCGGGGCCCGGGGGGAGGTTTGTGTTAGCAAGCGTGAGCGCTCTCTGGGCACGAGACTTACGTTCATAACCTGCTTCTTTGATCGTGTAACAGAGCGGGCAGATAGTGGGCACGGACCTGTGGACACATTTCTTACATTCAACACTCGAGCGGCTTTTCTGCGCTTTATGAGAGTGTGCTCTGTGATGACACGGGATTTGGAGTGCTTATGTGTAGGGGTGAACACTGGGGCGTGGGCACATTCACTACACTTAAAACACTGACGGCGTGAGCCGGAACAGACATTATACTCTTTTTGAGATTTCTTTGGGTCGCCGTTAAAACGGCGTTTGTGTGCAGGCGAGAGGGTGAATAAACCTGCTCGTTGGCTGCTAGTTGAACCACTCCAGTAGCCTGTTCGAAGGGGACTGACAGGGAAATGAACTTTGACGGCGGTCCGGCGTTAGCGGGACACGCTTTTCTCTCTCGCTGTTAGGAGGGCTTCGCGTGCTCGGACTTCAGCGTGATTCTTTGCCGAGGCCCTCTGGGGGGCGGCGGTCTGTGACGGCTGTCTGAGCGTGATCTAGGGCGGCCGCCCTGACGTCGCTGCGAAGGCTGAGGCTGTGCTGGACGCTGGGTGCTGGTTCGCACAGGAGGCTGGCTTTGTCTCTCGCGAGAGCGGCCTGTGGCGGAACTCGAGCGTCGCGGCAGGAAGAGGTTCATGGCCTGCGTGGTCTTTTGCACCACAGAGAAGCGGTCAACAATCCCGTTCACCGCTGGGCCGAAGAGACCAGTGTGGGAAAGCGGCGCGTTCAGAAAGGTGGCTCGCTCAGTTTCCCTCATATCCGCAAGTGTTAACCAGAGGTGCCTCTCCGTCACGGTTAACGCGGCCATGGCTCGTCCGATGACTTGGGCTGCAGCTTTGGTGGCGCGGAGAGAGAGATCCGTCGCGCTTCTCAAATCCGTAACCGCAGCTGGGTCCCGGCCCTTCTCATCCCATTCACGGAGGAGGTCGGCTTGCAGGATCTGAAGCACAGCCATCGAGTGTACAGCAGACGTGGCCTGGCCGCAGGCGGCATAAGCGCGGCCGACCAAGGCGGAAGTGGCTCTGCAGGCTTTAGACGGGAGGGCTGACCGTGACCGCCATCTCGCGGAGGGCGGGCAAAGGTGTGCTGCGACCGCCTCTTCCACAGGGGGAATCGCTGTGTACCCTTTCTCGGCGGCGCCGTCCACTCGGGAGAGCGATGCTGAGGCCTGTGACTGAAGTCAAGCAGAAAACGGTGTATTCCATGACTTCGTCAGCTCCGCATGAAGTTCTGGCAGGAATGGAGCGGGCCTAGTTTCTGAAACTGCGCGGCGGCGACTTTGAAGGAAGCAGCGTCGAGCCTGTTCGGCGCGGGTTCCTTCGGCAGCGACCACTCGAGCCCGAGACGGTCAACAGCTTGTGTCAGCAGGCGCATAAGTTCCGCGTCAGCTCCAGCGCGGGTACGGGTGGATTCCTGGATTGACGAGGTGGCGGAGTGAAGCGACCATTCCTCGCTGTCTGATGCCAGGATAGAGCAGCAGTCTCTTGTGACGTGTCCCTCGGACTCATCCTCCGAAGCGACGGCAGTGAGGCTCGCAAGCGGCAGCTGCGCGTCAGTGAGGAGAGGTGGTGAAGGCGAGAGCGAGGCTCGAGGGAGGTTCTCCGGCGAGCGCGTCGCTGTGGCCACAGGTTCCGGCTGTCTCAGGGAACCGCGCTTCTTTCTGCGCGGTCCCACAGGGGACGGAGTGACTGCTGTGGTGTTGAAAACTTCGAGTCGAGCCCGCAGGGTCGACAGCGGAAGCTCCTCACAGAGCTTGCAGCCCCCGGACGCGAGGGCGAGCTCTGCGTGTTCCAGGCCCAGGCAGAAAGCGCAGATCAGGTGGCGGTCTCCGGCGCTGAGCGGGGCTTTACACGAGCCACAGGAAGTGCGAGGCATCTTTAAAAAGACGCTCGCTGCTCTTTTAGAATAATATGCAAAAAGGATACGTCGCCGGATAGCGTAGCTTGCACGGATGGCTGAAGGTGGCGAAGACGGCCGGCTTCCTCAGCGCTGTCCTAGGCTGGCTGTTCGCTGTTCGACGGCGGCGGTGGCTTCTCTCAAATCCAGCGATGCGAAGAGCTCTCTGAAGAGTCGAAAAATCAGAGAATTCAGCCTACAGCCCCTATTTTATACGCTAAGCCACGCCTATCTGGCGGGCTGTGACACTATAAAGGCGCGGGCGCCCTTCATTGGGCGTGACGTCACGCCGGGCTCACTGGTAGGCTGCAGCAGTTGCCCGCAGGGCAGCCAATGAGCATGCGAGATGGCCTGCTCTAGGTCTGCTAGCTGCTGCATTGCGTTGACAATGTATACAAAATTAAGGATAATTTTTTGGCTTCAGTATCTCGAGAAGATGAATCTTTCCCGTAGCGTAAGCTAAAGTTACGCAATACGAGAGAACCTCTCATAAGAGAACTCAGATGTTGTCAGCCTTAGGGTTGTGGAGGATATTTTTCAACCATTTAGCATACTGTTTTAGACATAAGTTAGATCTATAAATTTGTACAGTTTTGAGAAAGTGCAACGCACAATATGGCAGAATAAGTCCTTCTAAATAAAAGAGCCAATCAATCAGTCAGTGTTCTGAGACACGCTTAGGATGCGCATTAGCCTAGACAATAAGCTTTTTTAAACACTATTTCAGCCTGTCACGATTATGAAATTTGGCTGACGATTAATGGTCTTAAAAATAATTGCGGTTATGCTGATTAATTGCCAGTTTTAGGGCTTTGACATACATTTTTTGTGTGCTTCATTCATTAAATAATTGTGATGAATTTAATGATTTGTTAGTTATAATTTTGCAGTGTAATATTACAGTTAACACCTTTAAATATTAAATAAATGAGTTCAATACCTATGTTTTTTTAATTAAACAGTAGGCTAAGTGTATAAATCAGCAGCAAAAACTAATTCTTGAAAAAATCTGCACAGTAATTTTATAAAAATCTAAACATGATTTAAAAAACAAATTACTAGTATTCTCATAAAATTAATTAATGTATTCATACAGTTAACAATTTTATATTTATATATGAAAGTAAAGAGTTAGGCTTGTTAATCTTTCAGTGCATAAAACCATGATAATATGACATGCATGAAGTATGATAATATTCTTCAAAAAACAGCGGCACAAAACCATAGACAGTAAAAGAAATGAACACAGCGACCCCCTTGATTTTAACGGAAAAAAGTGAAGCCCATTAGAAGCTCTCACTTCCTGATGGCTGAGCGTCCTGCGCAGGCTCAAACTGAGCTTGACGACGTAGATGTGACGTGACCAACCTGTCTGACAGTTGTAAATCTTCTAGTAGCTGTGCCACATACCGAATTATTTCCAATTCCTCAAAAACGTTGTTGAAATATTTTGTCCCGTTGCTTTTATTGACTCTCTATCTATGGGCTTCTCCCTTGACTTTATGCCTCCATGTCCCCCCGATTGCCTCATAGACAGTAAAAGATTGCCTGCGAGCTCTTCTCCTGTCTATACGGTAATTTCTCTACTGTGCGACAGAGAGTTGCGGGGTTATAACGCAATCGTTAGCCTATTTTTACAAAAACGGCTTCGGGGCCATAACGTAAGATAAAAAGTAATGGAGCCTTTTATACATTGTCGTGTTTCTTTAGAAATAAATAATGGACAAATGAAGTCTTTGGACGCCTCAGATGTAAAGTTATTCGCTATCAAAGTGACGCCAAAATGAATGGGAGTCAATGGAATGCTAACAGCAGGTGATGGTCTGCTACAATGGCGGCCCCCAGGGAGGCTTCAGTTTCCGGCTGATGGATTACCCCCTTACACAAGTGCGCATTTAAAAGTTCACGACACAAAGCGAAGAAATGCGAGCACATAAATCCTAGTGTCTATCTGTCCAACAGTTTATTGATCATTTGTTTCTTCACAGTTTTAAAATCCAGTTATTGTGCCACTGATGCCAATTCATAGCCATTGTGCTGTGTGAACAGACAGTAGCGAGTCGTTTAGAAACAGCAATAAACTCCAACTAAATAAACTAATTTTATGCAAATCCACAGCACTTTATCAACAGATCAAGCATTATAACCTGAATCTATCAAATTGGAGAGAGTTTTACTGTGCATCCTGTCGTAACCGGACGAGGCACGTGCTAATTGCTGAACAGAGAAATGACAGCCGCATAGGAGGGAGGACGAGTTTACATGAACTTTAATTTAAAAATGTAAATATACTTCTTTCACTCACATTAAGCAATGGAATGGCTTCAGATGACTTTGAATACATTGCAGGAAAACTTAATTAGTGCTTGTCTATTTCTTTTGGTCAATGAACCCCATACCCGAAACCCGCCACTTGTTGTGGTCCCCTTGAAACATTTGCATTGTGGGCTGTGCTGTTTGCAGCGTGTTTCTGTATTTGGATGCGTTGTGAGTATTTGCAGCGCATTTCTGTATTTAGTTGTGTTTTCAGTACTTGCAGCATGTGTTGTCAAACTGAAGATATTTTCTTAATTTTAATCTTTTATTTTATTTTATTAATATTTGCATGTTTTCTTCAGTTGCAGTGAGTTGAGCTATCTTGCAGCGCAGTGAGCTCTCTTGGCCACCGTACAAAATAGCTGCCCGGAGGGGTTGCAAATATGTACAATGGTACAATAGTAAAAAAAAAACAATTTTATTTAAAAAATGTAATTTTCCACCATTTGAGATACTAAAGGGGTGGGTCACCAGAATTTTTTAAACTCTGGAAAATGGGTTGTGTGCCAATTTCTTTTTAAAAACTCTGGACAAATGGCTTGCACAAGAGCATCTAGTAGCCTACATGATATTAAACACATTAAACAAGCTGACAGAAAGAAATACAGACCATCATAATTCTCTTTATGATAAAACCTAACACATAAGCAGACCCATAATCATATTGACAGATCTTGTTCATTTAGAGAGTATGTCGTAACATGGTCAGGCTCCACCAAGTGCAAATTACTCCAAGTTATAGACTTTAAAGTGATCCCTTCCTTTTCTTCATTCATGGAGCTGAGAGGGGCCACGAACAGATGAACTTTGTATATGTAGTGTTTCTTATATTTAAATGTTCAAGAGGACCACATTACCTTTTTATGATTTTGATTGTAATAGGGTCTTATCAAAACCAGATGTATGCAGTAATAATAGGCAGCTGCATAACTCTGCCTCAGGGCTTTTCCTTACATTAAAAAAAAAGAAAAGAAAAAATGAGGAAAAGGAAAACTTCCACATGCTAACATTTACACAGTGCTTTCTTTTAATTGCACTCTGCTTTTTAATTTGCCTCGGACTAATGCTTTTAAAAATTTGCAGAAAGTATTTTATTGAAGTTTTTGCCTAACGCTGGACCATGTTTCCGTGCGTGTTCTTCTCTTTGGTGCATACCTGGCAACCTGCATTCCTTGTTTCATTCCCAGTGTCAAACATGTCACACGGCATGTCGAATGAGCTGACTTCCATCAGTTCTTTGCTTCAAAGGATTACTGTAAGTTAACATTCCTTATGTTGGGCTGTATGGACAAGTCCCAGTGAATCATGTTCGAGGCTCTGGTTGCAAAGAACGGAGGTTTAAATCTACATGACTTGCTATAGCTTACTGAAAGGAGCATTGTGTGGAATGCAATGTTTCTATAAACTTCCAGTGAAGATAAAGCTTCTGAAGCAAGTCTTCAGAAACTTGACAGCTTAAAAAAGTTTTGATATGTATTTGGACTTTTTTGGATGACTTTTGTTTCCTGGCTTGCAAAAGAAAGCAGAGTTTTCATGGACCATGACCAGAATTGCATCATCATCATCATGTTGTTATAGAGTCTTCAATTTTGGCTATTATAATAATAATTTGTATTAGGACCATCTGTTTGACATAGTTCATTTATACCATCATGGTGTAGGCATTGATACAAATCTGGGAGGTAAAAGATTGTTCCAAATTCTGTACTTTCCTTGACAGAACACTGTAACCTTAACGTCTCCTGATTTAAAAAAAAAAAAAATTATGAGAAAAGCAACAACATAAATATTGTGAGAGTATTTATGGTTATGAGCTTCCAGTGGCAGTTCCTTCCAGATCTATATTTCTTGCTTTCAGTTTGTGGAAATGAGGGATTTAAGTCTTGAGGAAGAGCCCAGACCCCCGACCTGCAATAAAGCAGCTTTGCCGGATGACAGCCACGGCACCATCCACACTCGTCCTCCAAAAGGAAAAAAGTGGACAGAGAAGTGTGCAGAGGGGACTGGGAGATGTGCATGAGGAGAAGAAAACCCAAGAAAAACAAACATTGATCTGAAAAATGATGGCGCAGGTTTAATCTGAGAGTTAGGCCTACAGCGCTACTGTAGCCCTACTGAACCTCAACTTTCCATCTGAAGAAAGTGCTGGTCAGTGAATGGGTGCAAAGCACTAATTATGATCATGCAACTGTAGGTGTGTGTATGAAAAATCAGCTTTACTTGGTACTCAAAATTACTTGAATAAAAAACGAATAAAGTTGTTCAAACTTTAAAAAAAAATTACTTACCGTCATGTTGCATATCCGCATGACCCATAGCTCTCAAAACTCATTTGCGTAAGTAAACTTTTAAATTAAAAACAAGGCTTAAAGTGACATATGTGAAATGTAGTACGGAGATTGTTCTTGTAGTTCGACATAGCCTACTCAGTCTCGTGTTCTAGGTCTAGTGAAAATGTAATGTTAATATGTAGCTATTGTAGACCTAATGTTTGTGACAAAAAGGTGGATGGGTGCCGGAAAAAGAAAGGTAAGAGTATGTTTTGCGATGACGTCTACAGAATACATTTTTAATATACCAACTTTGGACGGCTGTTTTCAGATGTTTGCTGTCTTTTTTTTTCGTCTTGTTCTAAGATAATCACTTATCAATTGCCCCCTCATGAAAGCGAATCAAAGCTGACGGTGTTTTAAGTCGCCTTTGCGTGTTCTCAAGACTATCTGCATGGACTCGTTTCATTCGTTTATCTAGTCAAATTAAACAGACAGCACCATCTTGTGGTGAAATAAGGTCAACTATTCTGCCAAGTGTAGAAACTCATTGTTGATCAGCCTACTTAATTTTCTTTTTCTTTTTTTGAGTGAGTGAGTGAGTTATTGGACTTCCCATTTTTATCTGGCAGATGATAATGTAAAGTGGCCAAAAAGTTCTATAAAGACTTAGACGACTATGAAAGACCATTTCCTCCACATATGAAAATAAACATGCCTTTGTAAATCTTAATTAAAACTTAAAAAGTTGAAATAATGACACAAAAACTCAAAGTTCGGACTTAAAAAGGCAGAATTATAACTATATCACTTAGTTTAATGCATAAATCGAAATTGACAAAATTTTATAATTTCGACATTTTAATCTCATAATTATGATTTAAAATAGCTTATATCATAATTTTGACTTTTAATTTCATAATTATGACTCACCCAGAACACATCTAGCAACACAAAAAATGTAAACACCTAGACTTCCAAATTAAAAAATGGCATCCAAAGAACTTTAGCCTCCAAAAAAACTCAAAACCTGTGTATCAGAGTGGTAAACAACGGTATTTCATGGTTTAAAAATAGTAATAGAGGCCCACGGCCACACATCTCACGTATTTTTGAGTGAAAGCCTCGAATGTTCCGCAGATGGACACCTTTATTCTCTCTTAGTCTGAGCAGGAGCATCGTCGTTGGACTCTGGTCCTGCTCAAACTCACGGTGGTTAATTACTGTAGTGTCCTCTGGCAGGCAGCCTGGCAAATCCTCTGTCTAATGAAACCTCTTCAACAAAAGCCACAGTGTCTCCCCCGCATTAGAGCTACAGTAGCAGACTCACAATAACATCTCAACGTTATTATGCCTTCTCAGTAAGTAGAAAACCACATTGTCTCTCACTGGTCTGTCAAGCACTGGACCCTCTGTCATTTCCAACCTAAGGGACAGACAGCTGCCTAGTCATAGTAACTGCAGTATCCAGGGATTACACCAGACTGCTCCTCACACAATGGTGGGCTTCTTTTGGCTTAATGAAGCAGATGATGTTTAATCCGGACGTGGATGTGGGAAGTTTCATCACAGAGCTCTTCATGCATATTCAAAAGTCGAAATATGTGTCTACTTTAAAACAGTATTGCGAAGTAGAAAATCACTTTTAGGAATACCGCAGTGTGACATTTCTGAAATGTAACTGTTTTCTCATCTTTTTTTGTTACCATTTATTTCCGACAGAAAAATATATGTCCTGCACGTGTACCCTGTCCTACTCGACCCGCTTCGAGCGGGATTTGAACAGGTGTCGCCGGCGTGCTAACAAGGACGCAGTCTCTAGTGTCAGTCTATAGCATCAGTAGCTTGCGTGTCACTTGAGGCCAGCATAGTGAGGTTTACACAGCTCTTATTGGCTTGCTTCCGTTACACTCGCCCCCCTAAACCTCACTCCTATCTGGGTCACGGCACCAAATGTAACTCCTCCCGTCCTACTCGACCCTCTCTGAGCGGCATTTGAAACGGAGTCTCTGGCATGGGAGGCGGGTACTCTAACAAGTATGCTAAAGACTGTAGGCTCTAGCATCGGTCGCTAGTGCGCCTGTTGAGATCAGGGGAGTGAGGTTTACCTCCACAGCTCTTACTAGCTCGCCTCATTTACTCACGCAACCTCAAACAATGAACACTGCTTGAGATGTGCTGTCCGAATCGCGAACAAACAACTCCTATGTGTTTTTTTGTGTGTTTTTTAACAAGGCAGTCAAAAAGATTCACAAAACAGCCTAGAACATGTTCTTGAGTTAGCGAGTAATTAAAGACATTAAAGATACATATTTACAACATAGTTTTGTAATACTAGATTAGCAATGTTTTTCTTAAAAAGCATTCAAGACAGAATTGACAAAATATTATTTATTAATTATTGTTTAGATCCATTAGTAAGGAAAAGATTGTTTGGGTGACCTGTTGAAACCATTAATCCACTCAAAATTACTTTTTATTTTTTCAAACTGAAATATTCTTTCAAAACGTTAAATTGTTGTGTACATATTCAAATGTCCGTTCATTTCAGCAAACCGCAGTTGTGATATTTGACTGGTTAGCTAAAATTGGAAACCATGCACTCACTGAAGCATTTCTGAACAACCATTTTTATCAGGCAATTTACCTTTTTTTTTTACAAGCGTGTTTTAGAGTTGTGTTCTAAATGACGCACTATGCACTTGTATACTATTTTTTAGCTTGTTCCACACTGAATTAAAAAAATGGTAATTGAGACAATTATCTGACTTTTTTCTCAGAAATGCTGTATATAAACTCACAATTGTGAGGTATAAAGTCAGAAGTGTGTGATATAAACTCACAATTTCGCAGGCATGTGGGCTTGATAAAAGCGCATCAAGGCCACATATCTGCCGCAAAGGGGATCCTCGCGAGCCCTTGTGAAAGGAATCTCGTGAGCACCCTTCTGAAAACAAAAATGACAAATGGGACACCCTACGTTCTCGTGGACTTCACGATCATGTGCACGTGGTGGCCATTTTAAGTCCACAAAGCTGTAAGTGCATATGAAGTGTACCATTTGGGACAGAGATAGCCCCTGCCCTCTGCTTATTAAAGCAGCGCCAGTGCATGAAGTGATCAACATTCCACACTTAGTTTTTTTAAGTTCAGTTAATTAAGTGCATGTGGGTATTTAAAGTGTACTTTTTCTTTTTGTAATTTGGTTACTACAATAATAGGTTACTACAAAATAGTATGAATTGAGACGCACCTAAATAATATAAAGAGAGAAAATAATTATTTATCACCTTGTGTTTACCCGCTCCTTCACATCTGTGCTTGGCTGAAAAAGAGTTTTTTTTTTATACTTAATACATACTTAATAATATCAGCCAAGCAATTTGATATCATAAGTACGACTGGTGTGGTGAATAACTTGATTGAGCCCCAATCATATTATCAAATCCAGTAAGTCATTGATGATTATAATTCAAGGTTAATGTAAATCACAGGGAGTTCATTTAGCATTTTACTTGCTTTTTACTTACTGCCAGGTTTCCATTGGAGCATTATGTAAAATGAGGTTTGGTTCATGTTACTGTTCCATAAAATTATGTCAGACCCAACACGAGTTTAAAAATGAAACACTCCATTTGAGCTTGAAAAAATAAGATCTCGAATGCTAACTGAGTGTTTGAGGTGAAAGTCATTTCTTATGTTATATTGGGTCAGTGGTTGTGGCAAAGCAGTTTGTCTATTTTTCATGTTCAAGCACGCTTACTATTACAGTCAGATGGCTGAGGAACCCGTCATCACCACCATCAATAACATCCACAAGTTTTGTGTTCGAATAATTTATAATAACGAAATGTCAGATAGGTTTGTGAGCTCATTAGCGAGCTTGATAAATGGGCAGGCAGGTCTGGTTGTGCTCAAGATAATATACAATTATTGAATTTACAGCTCCATTAAAGTATATGATTGTGTTATGATTAATCAGGAAAATAAATAATACATACTCCAACTAATTAGAAATCAATAAATTAAAAAAGGCTCTATAAACATCTCACAAGGGAGCATGAAGGAATCATGGAGGACACCTGGTTTATTCTTGCCTGTTTATTGGGAAAATCTTATTAAAGCCAAAAAATGACATTTAGAGTCCAATTCACTGACAACCGTTTAAACATTAATGTAGCAATGTAGCTGTTGTGGAAAAAAAACTAACAAAGGATACCAGTCACAGCAGAAATCTTTCTCCCCTCCGCCATGTTTAAAGTTTATAGCACACCCAGCTCAAGACTTGGGTATCAAAATTATCCAGAGCTTTCCGGTGGTAAATACAACTTCAGAGGGTGATCATGTCGAATTTTTAATAATTCCGAAAGCAAGTTAGTGAAGGCAGTGTTAGTTTGGTGGCAGGATCCTGACACTAATGTGTTTGTCTTGTCCTTTTGTGAGCATATGGCTTTGAGTGTGTTCTCTGGGTTGTGCACACTTATGTCTGTGTTTTGAGTGTTTGGGGAATGGTGTCTGGATTCTGATACTTCGGTCTAGTCTTGGTTTAGTTTCGGGGTCCTGACATCCATGCTCCATGCATTTCTGTCTGTCTTGTGTCTTGTTTTCTGTTTGGGCACATGGCAGATGAGAGTGTCTGCCACGAGCTCTTCTGTTCTGTATGTGTTTTCTAATGGAGCACATGACTTGTAGTGCTGTTAGGTGTGTTCGACATCGGCTGCGGATGTATGTAACCGATCGGCGAGAGTTGCCGCGTGGCGGGGAGAAGCTGCAAATGGAGACGTGAAGTGAAATAAATACAATATTTGCTAAAAACACAGATGTTTCAGAGACATTTTCATTCAATACTTCTTGTACTGCTTCATACAGCGTCTGTTTGAACAAGAATAAAGTTCAACATAAGCCTATAGCTACTGTCAATGAAGTGACTTTTTTAAATTATTTTTATTTTGATAAACATGACACAATATAACATCGCGACCACATGAAAAGAGTGTTTACTGATTGAAAAACGGATTTGTGAGCTTTAGTGGAACTAAGAGTGTGAGAATAAACACGAAAAGCACGTGATCGTTGTCATGCGGTGAATCCGACCAATCGTGGAACAGCTGTGTCGTCATCAGAGCTTGTGCAGCCGCTCTTGAGAAGCTGCGCTGGCTGAGTTCTCCGGCTACTCTCGAATCGCTCTCGCTGTACTTTGATGGCATACATCTCAGTCACGTGGCGTCGGCGCTGTATCAAGTCGGACAAAATTTCTAACCGGCATGCACTGCTTCAAGTCAGCCGCCGACCAGTCTGCGCAGAGCTGCATGAAGTTGAACAAGCCTACCGGTTTGTCATGTGCTATTCTGTCCTGTATGTTGTTCTCTGTTGGAGCACATGACTTCTAGTGCCATTGGTTTGTCATGTGCTCTTCTGTCCTCTATGTTGTTCTCTGTTGGAGCACATGCCTTGTAGTGCCATTGGTTTGTCATGTGCTCTTCTGTCCTCTATGTTGTTTTCTGTTGGAGCACATGACTTGTAGCGCCATTGGTTTGTCATGTGCTCTTCTGTCCTGTATGTTGTTTTCTGTTGGTGCACATGACTTGTAGTGCCATTGGTTTGTCATGTACGCTTCTGTCTTGTCTCATGTTTGTTTGCCATGTGCCTTTTGCAGAAGGCTTTTGTTGGTTTCTGTGGCCACATTTACACATAGCCGGGTATTTAGAGAAATTAATATTTACCCCCATCCGTTTTCAATAATAACATCATGCACACAACATCGTTTTCAAAAAAGTTGTCATTTACATACCCACATAAACACGCAGTCAAGCACCATCATATGCCAAACTGGGCGCTCACATGACGTTAAGCATTTTCTGGCGCATAATGTGACGTTTGAGAACCTAAAACCCCGTTTCTCCCAGTTGACATGGCAACACATAACCGGCGTTAACAGAAATCTCCACTTTGGCCGGAGTTTTTAGAAATAATCGTTTTCTGTGATAAAAACGGGGTTTTCGTGTCAAAACCAGACCACAGGGAATACGTGTAAACGGGGCATACGTGTGCTTTACTGTGTCTCTAGTCTTGGCGCCACTCTCTTGTTACCCGATTATTGGTTTATTTGCCCCACCTGCTCTCCCTTGTCACCCTCCTGATTTCCTTCCCCCTTTTTCCTCTGTCCTGTGCTAGTTTGTTGTGGATGTTTCCCCATTAGCTGTTGCTGTCCAGCTCTGCTTTGCTGGTCTGTTTTCCCCCATGGGGTTGTTTTTGTTTGTTTTGTTTTATTTGATTATTAATTGAATAATTGAAAACTCTGCTCTTCCTCACCTGACAATTAAAGTACTTTATCTAGATTTTGACTTCATAGATGAATGATCTTAACAGAACTTCAATAGGAGGAATAACTTTTATAATTTTTCATGCACTTTATTCAATACATGTTAACATACAATAACATACAATATAAAGAAAATGAATTCATAAATAAATCAAAGGAAAATGTCATATGAGGTAGTTTGCTTTTCTTTTTCTATAGGAATGAAAGCATTGAAAACATGATTTCAAATATCATTTGAACGCATTTCAAATTCTGAGAACATAGAAGATAGTAGATACAGTAGTAGAACATCTGTAGGCCTGCTTGCCAATAACATTGATCACCAAGCATAGTATACAAAGATGCTCTGTATTTGGCCCAGTCCTTCTCTACTTCCATTATTCACATTTACAAACAAGCAACCACAAATGGAATGCAGAAAAAAAGGCTTTTTTCTCTTGGTCTCCCCGTTTCATGATGTAAAGATGCAGTTTTCAAAAGATGTTGATGCTGAAACCTTTTTCCTTGCTGTTGTCTCTCTTTGACTATCTACCAGCTTAGCAAGCAGGTTTCTATAAAACCAACATGATACTTCCCGTGCTCCTGCCAGTTTTCTTCTTGAGCACAAGCTCTATCGACTGCCGGCGTCCTGTGCTCGAAGCTTTGTTTGACTTCTACTGAGCACTACCCCATGTACTCTGGTTTACCATCACACAAACACTTCAGGCAAAGTCTTGCAATCCAAATGCTTGGTGACAATCAAGTTCTTGCCTTGATGTGGCATTTTCAGCAAAGAATCTTTTGAGACCTTCTTGTTGCTTTGGAATACATTCCTTAAACAAACCTGTGGTAAACATGTCTTTGGTAAATACCTTAAAAATACATGCATAATATCTTGACTCAAATTATATATACTTTATATAAGCTATTAAATGAATACATTACTTACATAGCTTAAGCAAAGCATCAGGAGTGACACACCGAGGACTGTGACGGCCACAACTACATAAATTGTATCCCCTTTATTAAATTCCATTTGCTCAACTGTACAATGCTCTAAAAATACAAAACACAGTAACATCAGATTGTTATTTTGCCCACTTTCATCATTCATTTGCTTTTAGATGAACTACAGCTTTAATTAATGTGCTAGGTCACCCCAGTGAACTTAACTATGATTACAAAAACAACAAAAATGTGTTTTTAAGCTTAAGAGTATAAAATTATTTTAGTGGCCATTAAACATCCCCACACTTACCATAGACCTTCAAAACGATTTCGCCTTCCTGGTTCTGATGGCCAAGAGGAGCAGACAGAAAGCAGTTGTATATTCCACTGTCTTGTGCAGTTACATTAGACAGAAGAAGGCTCTGTGTTTTCTCAAGCAACTCAACCTCTCGTTCGACACCTTTGTATTTTTCCACTTTGCCATTGTTTTTAGTTAGTCTTACAAGACCAGTTATTGTTCGGGGAGGCCCTTCAACAACCTGTAAAACAGAAGTTTAATTCATTAAGTTAAACGTCATCTTCATTTAAAACAACACTGACCATCTCTCAAGAACATAGTGACTAATTTGTATGAAGTACCCTGACAAAAAATGTAAAAGTAACAAATACTGAATTACTTTCATTGCACCTTGATTAGCCTACATGTACACAATAATCTATAGGCAATAGGCCTACATATCAATGACATTTATTTGGCAGAAAATTTAAATATTAAAATTATAATCTGCTTCACTGTTTAATACTTTTTAAAAATGTCAAATTAAATGTAGGCTAGCCTACTTGGTCATGTTTATGTATTTTTTTAAATATCTGAATAGATAGTTTTAGTGGTTATTAAAGCAAAACGAACATCTAGTAAACAAAAGATGATAGGTTAAAAACACAAGGTTCTCAGTAATGTATACAAATGTTGAACTTTACCTTGTACCATGTCACCAAGCGGTACTCGACACTCGCCTTTGATTTCGCAGCACAAGGCAACTCGACGTCCTCGCCAATGACAGTGCGAATCTCATTCCTTACACCCTTCGCCACAGCTGCAAATAAAACACCTCATGTCAACCTGGATCAACAGAGTCTACGTGAAAATACTCTCAGGAATACGGGTGGAGTCTTACCTAAAGTTACAAGACATACGATGAATTCCGAGAAGTAATGCATGGTTCTGGCTATCTTGGTCGGTGTCGACATCGTTTTTATAAGCAACACGCCTTACTTCACTCACTTGGCTTTTGGGGAAGTTGGAAAATCCCTCACGCGAGTGTGACTGAACTAAAGAGAAAGTAAGTTAACCCGGAACCGGTACGTGTGATGGCGTAATAGTAGGTTAGTTTACTTCCATTCTTTACTGTGACTGCTAGGGGCTCAACCAAGCGATGAGTTGGATCAAAGAGGTTTTCGTGGGTTTTATATCGCTATCGTTCTTTTTTTGGCCTGGTAAGATCTAATTTAATCTCGACTTTAATTGCTGAGGCTTGAATTAATGCAAAACATTGTGCGATGACAAATAACGCAGGGTTTATTTACAGTCCTACTCAATCAGTCAGCCTGAAGAATGTGCACGAATTCGGACAATGCTTGGTGTTATCTGATTGTTTTATTATTATACCTGCATGCGTAATGTTTTGTAATCAGTTTGGCTTTTTCTAATTCTAAATTATAATTCTGCCTTTGTGCTTTGTGTCAGTTCTCAGGTGTGTGAAACGCTGGAACAATAAGATTCTTCAAAAGTTTTAATTTTAACATGCATCTTAATCTTGTTAAAAATGTGTTATATATGTTGTTAATTTAAAAAAAAAGTTCACTAGGGAATTAAAGATCACTTAAAACCCCCTATGGGGTTCCCCCATATTTACTGGCTAGTTTCAAATCAGCCCTCTATCTAGTTCAAGTTCGTTTTATTTATAAAGCACATTTTATAACAGCCACTGACCAAAGTGCTTTACAGAATTACAAAATTAAAAGACAATAACACCATGCATGACAGCACAGCACATATAAGTACAGCAAAGCTCAGAACAGCCTTAAACATGAGTAGCAAAAACATTGTCGGACTTAAAAAATTAAATAAGGAAACAAAAATGGCAAAAACAGTATCAGACTCATCAATAATAAAACAGAAATGGCAGTATCAGACTTAGATAAAAAGGAAAAACAGCATCATAGTCAAAGGAGAAATGGTAAAACAAACCAACCTTATTTATAGACCAAGGAAAACAAGTGCGTTTTTAAAAGTGACTTAAAGGAGATCACGGAAGGGGCTATCCTAACATCTATGCGAAAATTGTTCCACAGCGAGGCCCAACCACAGAGAATGCTCAATCCCCTCTGCATTTGAGTCTGGAATGTGGGACTAATAACAGGTTCTTGTCGCTTGATCTCAGACTTCTTGATGGAGTATAAGGTTGCAGCAGTTCAGATAGGTAGCTCGGTGCTTAGTTGCATAAAGATTTATAAACCAAAATAAAAGGATTTTAAAATCAATTCTGAAATTAATGGGCAACCAAAGAAGTGACCTCAGAATTGGGGTGATATGGTCACTTTTTCGACTATTTAAGGGGAATCTTGCAGCAGCATTTTGCACTAATGGAAGACGAGCAGTTTGAGTTTTCGAAATACCGCAAAGTGAATTGCAGTAGTCTACATGTGAGAGTAGTCTAGAGCTTATTACAGAGGAGATTTGTTTATCAAAGTTTAAAGACTCATCTAGTAGAAAGCCCGGGCTCTGTACACTTGAAGATCTAAAAGCCGATAGTCTGCCTAGGTCAAAGGTGGCAGCCTGAGGATTAACAGTGGACCCAAAAACAATGATCTTGGTATTGTTTTCATTTAGAAATAAAAAAATTTGGTCCAGACAAAATTTAATTTCATCTAGACCACTTAGTAATGATGAAAGGGCAGAGGGATTGTTTCTCTTGATTAGTACATTTGAGTATCATAACACTGAAAAGATAGCCCATGTCTTCTTAGAATAGTGCCCAGTGGTAATATATAGAGAGAGAACAGAGAAGGCGCTAAGATAGATCCTTGAGGAAGACCACAGGTTAGATGCGCAACAGAAGAGGAACAATTTCCTAACTTTGCTCTGAAAGTTCGACCCGAGAGACAAGACTGGAACCATTGGAGCACGATATCTTTTAGCCCCACATAATACTCTAGTCTGGATAGAGTGGTCGACAGTATCAAAAGCTGCTGATAGATCCAGAAGGACCAGAGCCACAGGGTCACCAGTGTCCGTGGATGGATAGATGTCATTTAAAACTCTCAACAGGGCAGATTCAGTACTTTGAGCAGACTTAAAACCAGATTGAAATTTTTCAGAAATATCATTGCTATAATTTCTTTGAGGAGATTCAGAGTGATTGGCTCAAAAGCGTCCCAGGTAACAGAATTCAACAACTGACTAGAGTGTTCTGTATAAGAGATGCTAGCATTGCATCTCAGGTTAGATATTTTGTCAATAAAAAAATCTCAAGAAGCTTTCACATAACTCAGCCGAAGCACCAGACATTGTACTTACTGAAGGGCTTAAAACAAAGTTTATAACAGAGAATAAAACCTTTGGTCTAGAGTGGTTTGCCATAATCATGTCAGAGAAGTATGTGGCTTTTGCCGACTTTACAGTATTCTGGTAAGTCGACAAACTGACTTTAAATAACTGAATTGAAATATGTAGCTTGTCCTTCTTCCATTTGTGCTCAGCCTTTCTGCTAGCTTGTCTTAGTCGACGAATATCCACGTTGAGCCATGGTTCAGATTTAAGTTTAGGTTTGTAAGGCTTAAGCGGAGTGGTTTCATTTAGGGCATTTAGCCAAGTAGAGTTTAACAGACCGAGATGCTGGTCGGCATCTAAGTCCAATAGCGGTGAGTCCAATGAGAGGAATTGGACAGAGACAGTCTTACATCTGCACTAGTAGAATGAGTAATGCAAGGAAGTGATGTAGAAAATAACATCGTCTTATGGTCCGAAAACATAAAATCAGATTTAACAACATCACTGATTGCCATCCCATATGAAAGAACAAGGTCCAAAATGTGACCCTGAATGTGAGTGGAATCATTTATCCACTAGACTACGTTAAAAGATTCAATGAGGCTGAGGAAATCCTTTGATAGGGTGTTTGATTGACTGCAAACGTGGATATTAAAATCACCCACCAATAAAAAACGGGCATCGGTTGTGATGATATTAGCAATGAATTCTGTAAATTGCTGAATGAAGTTACTATCTATCTATCTATCTATCTATCTATCTATCTATCTATCTATCTATCTATCTATCTATCTATCTATCTATCTATCTACTCTCAGTCTGGAATATAGTCACAGAGACAACACAAAGCTACACCTGCACGGAAGAAATACACCATGTACAATCTGAATATGCAATGAATCACCCAGACTGTGATCAGTATTGGTCTGCACAGGAACTTGTGAGCATAATAAAGAATTAATTGAAGTTAAGTTATAGCTTCTATGTATAGAATACATGTTAAATACTTTGCAGCTTACTGACTTTCATGCTGTTTCCTTTAGTCCATTGGAACGTTTTTGAGATTCACCCCGGAGTGTCACAGTCCATGCAACGAGTTGTTCGTTGGGAGAATCACATTGACTGAATGTGTCAATATCACCCTGGCTGTAATATGCTCAGGAGTGAGTCATTTTCTGTGCACTACATGGCATGTCTTTTAAGAATCCGCATTTGAATAGCACATTAACCAGCATCTGTGTCTCTTTAAATTGTAAAGGAAGATTTGACTGAACACCGTGTGCATTTTTATGGTAAGTTTATTTTCTACCAATAATATATTGTTAAAACAATTATATATCAAAAGTGAATGCACATTTGTTGTTGTTGTTTCGCTTTAGGCAAAAGGGTCCCTCAATCACGCCACAAACCTGTGAAGAGATATCACATTGGTAAGAAGAAACAAACTGTGTGTGTGGGTGAAGGGGCACTACATAGTCCAGTCATTTTAAGCCAAAATGGGGGTCAACATAGAACAAATTGCAACAGAAGCAAACTCAACTGATTTTGTATTCTCAATATGTCCCGAGTAAGGAAAAAAAAAGCCCAGAAGAATCCCATTAGGGGAAAGTTTAGAAAAAGACCCAAATATAGCCTATTCATACGCCTATTTATTCTTTTTCTCACGTGAATAGGGTAAACATGTTAACCTTTAGATATCACCATGAAAATTACTGAGTTGATTACTTGCGTCAAGACAAATAAAAACTGTATTAAATTTTTTTTGAAATTGCAAAAAGTGCATTATCTAATTACGTATGTGCTAATTTGCATAAATACCACAACATATCTAAACATTGGGAATAGCCAGGTAAAAATGTCTTGTTGAATCTTGTTGACATATAACAGTAAAATACTATAGAGGCAAAAATTTGTCATCATGAGGGGCAGAGATTCATGCCCCGTTTACACGAAGGGAAGACGCAGATATTTCCCTGCGGTTTGGCCTCTCATTTGCACGAAAACCTTGTTTTTAACACACAAAACGATTATTTCTAAAAACTCCGGCTAGAGTGGAGATTTCTGATAACACCGGTTACCTTTTTTCATAAAATGACTGGACTAACAATCAATAGTTCTGTTTAGTATAGAACTATTTTTGGTTTCATTTCAGAGGATTTCTCTGTTTATCTCTTTTTTTAGGTGTTTTCCTGTCCATTGCCTTGCTGATCATAACCATTGCATGTAGACTATATGCTGGATGCAATCAAGCCACTCACTAAGATATTGGACGAAGAGAGCCTTCAATAGAGATTCAACTTTTTACATTTTTTTTAAATTTTGTGACAGCCTCATCATGGCAGGGACTCATATTTGTATATAGCATAGGAATTAGAGATGCACCGACATTAAATTTCCTCTACCGATTATTCAGAATGATAGCTGCCGATACGAATATAGTTTTTTTTTTTTAAGGAAAGAAAATCTCTACTAACTAATTTTTTAAAAATGATTTATTGCTAACTAACAAACTGTAATTACTTGATAACTTTCCTAAGGTACATGCAACGTTAAGTGACATTTTGCTCACATACTGGTTTATTGAAGTCTTTACGAGGTTGAGAAACAGATTGAGCGATAACATGAGACATTTCAACGGTTTGTCTAGGGTTATTATAGTTAACTAAAACTGAAACCATTTTAAAAAATTGTCACTTGAAATAAAATAAAAAAAATACAACTTTCATTTTAGCTGGTTGCCAAGGTAACATTTCTCATTTTCATGTAATTTAACTTGATAAAAATTTGAAAAACTAAAACCTAGAAAAAAAAACCTGTTTCTAAAGCTTTAAAATAAAAATTTTAAATAAATACACTGATTCAAAATATTTATAAAGCCTATAATATTATCTAAGTAATAATTAATTATAAATGTTTACATGAGTTTTTGTAAATGGAGACACATGAAAACACTTACTTTGGGTTTGATGTCTCCCCAAGGTGCAAAATTATATATTTTGCTGCCTATAAAAAAATGACAGCATTATACTGTATTAATTTAACTATTTTTGTATTTTCTTTGCTTCATATCTACCTCTGATGATTGTATGTTTTACTGATAGTCGTGTTTTTTATTTTTTTTAATAAATGCTGCTCGTTATAAAAAATTGTTTTAAACTGAAAATTCATTTAAATGTTTTTAATTGTGTTTAAAGTGTACAAATAATATTTAAGGCCACTGTGGTAAAAACAAGACCTTAAGAACCAAATCAAACACAATGATAAGTTATATGTACCAATACTAGTTTAATGTATGTGTTTAGGAATTTAAAACCACCCTTCTTTACATTGAACATTATAGAATTTGCAGGTTATTAAATGTTTAGTGATGTGAAAATACATTTCCCTGTTATAAGCAAATGCATTTTGTCCTTGATAATACATTAATCAGAATGGAATGCAAAAACATACATGACTTTAACAACATAAAGCATTTTCCTAAATAGATTTTACAGTCATTTAAAAATGTTTGATAATGACCTGAAGACAGATCAGAAAATGTTGTGGTTACACTATAGTCATGACACACAATCATACACGGTTTACAAAAAATGTATCTTTAATTCAACTTAATGCATCAAAAGGGAAATAAATATTTCCCTGAAACTACTGGGCAAAAGAACGGCATTGTCTCTAAATAATTTAAGGCTTGTTTTTAGAGAAAATAAAATATATTCAGGACACAGTAGATGTATATTTAAGATGCTTTACAAAATTATTTACATGTCTGTACTGTATACATAATGAAAACAAAACTTTGTTGATGAATGAAAGCAAAAGTGCTGGCAGTATTCATTTGTGTAGTTTCATTTGACACCTTGAAAGAATCAAACTAGTAAAACAAAACCCGTAGAGACTTGGGGCCTCATTTATAAAGCGTGCGTACGCACAGATTTGATCTTCGAGTGTGTACGCTAAAATCCACGCCAACATTCATATATATAGAAACGGTCTTTGATATGGAAAAGTTCTTAGCGCTACGTCAGGGTCTGAGCAGACATCAGAGAACTCTTTTTGTCTAAATCACACGTATGCACATTTGAGAAATGATCGTAAGAGGACGATTTCTACGCAACATTTTATAAATGAGACTCCTGATCTCCAGGTTTTGACTCCAGTCTGTCTAGACTCTAGTCGGCACCCAACAGCACAATATTCATGGTCTCTGCTAGAAAGGCACTTCTGTCCCAGGTCAATCACAATCCTCCCTGTTCTCAGTCCTGGCTGAGGGGGCCTTTGACCAATCCCATCTCTTTGCGCACTACAGGTGCATGAATGCTGCAGTCTCGCGCCTCGCACACGCCAGGTATTCCTGCATCACCAGCCATGCCAGGCTGACCCACACGCCCAGGAAACCCACGAGGTCCTTGTGGGCCCTCAATGCCATCTTTAGGTTCTGCTTGATGGCCTGGCAGTCCTGTTTGGGGAAATACACCAGAGTTACTGTAACTACATCCAATCCACAGTTATTGAGGGAGATTTCAGACCTGTAGATCGATTAAGGAACAATGTTTCGGTTTACTTTTACAAGGCAACATTTCAAAGTGTACATACACCAATAAGCCAAAGCATTATGACCACCTGTCTAAAGCTGCTGGTCCTTAGTGTGCCAACAGAACAGAGCAGACTCGCCGAACCATGGATTCTACTAGACCTCTGAAGGTGTCCTGTGGTATCTGGCATTGACATTAGCAACAGATCGTTCAAGTCCCTTAAATTGTGAGGTGGAGCTGCAGTGGATCGTACTTGTTGCTTCAGCACATCCTAAATATGCTCAATCAGATTGAGATCTGGGGAATTTTGAGGCCAGGGCAACATCTTGAACTCATGTTCCTCAAGCCATTCCTGTACAATGTGGAAGGGTGAATTATTCTGCTGAAAGAGGCTTTTGCAATCAGGGAATACCATTGTCATAAAGGAGTGTACCTAAGTTAGCAACGTTCAGATAGGTGGCAAGTGTCAAAATGATTTCAAGAGCATCACACTTCACCCACCAACTGTCATCTTCCTGCATCTTGTCCAGTTCCAACACTTATGTACCCATTGTAGGGGTTTTCAACAGTGGACAGTGGTCATCCCTCGGACCGGTCTGCTGCTACTAAGCACCATATGCAACAGGGTGCGATGCACTGTGATGTAAAACATTCCTCCCATAAATTTTGTGACTTGTGCCACAGTAGACCTTCAGTCGGTTCAGACCAGACGGGATAGCCTTTGTTGCCCTCATGCATCAATGAGCCTTGGCCGCCCAACACCCTGTTGCCGGTTTGTGGTTTGTCCCTCTGGACCACTGTTGGTAAATTCTCAACACCGCTGACCGGGAGCAACCCGCAAGCCTTGCAGTTTCAGAGATCCTCTGACCCATTCTTCTGGCCATAACATTTTGGCCCTTGTTAAAGTCTCTCAGGTCTTTCCTCCAGTCCATTTCTCCTTACTCCATCACATTGACTATGAGAACTGATTGTTCGCTTACCATCAAATCAACCCAAGCCTTGACATGTCACTTTGTTAGGGTATGAAACACAACCAAAAGAACACCCAAACTGCTCCAGAGTTTTCAACAAAACCACTGACACTGGTTTTGCCCCCAGTTTGGTTAGTGTTTATGAACATATTAATCACACTCGAATCAACACCAATAGTTCTGAGATCCCCTGAACAAGGTGGCCTTATTTGATGCAGATCCTAGTAGGAGCCATATTCATATAAGCCTAAATTAACTGAACCAGGGGTGAAAACGCCTGTCTCCAAAACAAACCTTCTAAGTGAACCAGGTGAGAAAACTCCCCCAAATTACCTCTGAGGCCTTGGTGACCATCATGCCCAGGAAGACCTTTGCCAGCATCACCTCTCTGGCCTTTCTGACCTTTTGTACCTTTAGAAAAACACAGTGAGCTCATCTGTATGCATAAACAGCTTTTTTGTTAAGTTAAAACTTTTAATAGTGATGTTGGCACAGTACCTCTGTCCCCAGGAGCTCCTTTCTGGCCCTCTAGACCTTTCAAGCCTTGCGGGCCTCTTTCTCCTTTAGCACCTGCCTTTCCTGCTTTACCCTGAATGAAATACACTGTCTTAAAAAGTAAGAGTGATTTTATATGACAGGTTTGTGGCAACTGATATATCAGCTCACTGTTTTTCCTGAACTTCCTGGGGGTCCTGTGACACCTGGGGGTCCGATGAGAGTGCGGTTGTTGATGGGACAGCCCTGTACGCATTTGGCACGTATAGATGCAGCATACTGGGAGATCTGAGCAGTGACCACACTTTGACACAGCTGTAAGATCTGCTCATCCGTCAGTCCTGGACCCTGCACAGAGCGAGTTTTACAAATGTTTTCTGCGTTCTGGCCAAAAACTCTTTCATACACCCAAAATTAATTTATTTCTCATAATAATCATGATGATACTCACATGTTCACCTGGCTCTCCTTTCGGCCCACTCTGTCCTTTCCCTCCCAGGTCTCCGCTAGGTCCTCCTTCTCCTCTGGGACCTGGAAGACCTGGAGGTCCAATAGGACCAACAAGCCCATCGCGGCCGAAACGACCCTTCACTCCACGCTACACATAAAATTAAACTTTTACTTGTGATAAACAAAAGGATTTATTTGTACTGTTTATTACAATACATTGATCAAAAGTGACACTAAAAGTTTTTGAATTGTGACCAAAAAAAAAAAGATTTAAAATAAGTTCTATTATTTTGAACTTTCTATTCATCAAAGCATCCTGAAAAAAATTATAGGCTACTGTGTTCAACATTGATATAATAGGAAATGTTTCTTTAGCACCAAATCAGCATATTAGAATGATGTCTGAAGGATCATGTGACACTGAATACTGAAGTAAAAACCTGCATCCTTGTACGTCATGAGCTTGTGGACTACCATTGTTCCACGGCTCTGACGTAAAATAGTTTCACTCATGACAAACCTGGCCTTTGTCACCACGAGATCCAGCGCCTCCCTAAAACAATGACGAAATTGTGGTTAAAATAAAAAATAAAACTGGCTAGTGTAATGGAAACAGGAAGAGGAACTGTGTTGGCTGGCACCTTATCTCCTTTAGCACCCTTCCCTCCTTTTCGTCCTTGTGTCCCCTGAGAGAGTCATGAATTCAATAAAATCAATTCATATATCCAAATAGATCATTTTAATGGTGACACCATCATTTTATCTAATGCCTATAACAAGTTTGTGGCTAATATTATACTGATGTTAAATGCTTTTTATATTACCTTCTCACCATCTGGGCCTGTTTCCCCTTTGGCACCCTGTAGATCAGAACAGCAAAAAGCAAAACTAAGCATTTGATTAATAGACAGGTTAATCAATTAGAAACTAAAATTTGTTCCATACTGTGGGCCCAGGCAAGCCTTTTGGCCCGGGTTTCCCCGGTACTCCTGCATCCCCACTGTCTCCTTGTGGACCCTATGGAAAGAAAATAAAGAATTACAGGTCAGAAGTCAGATTGGATCATAACATAATTTTATGCAATTCATCTGAAGATCGGAGTCATCACACGCGTATGGGGACGAGTTTGTTGAGGATCAGTGCCGATCGCTGTCGTGTCGATGAGGCCTTCACAGGGGCAATAAAAAACGAGTAAACATTTATTGCCTTTTATGATGTAGACGAAACTACATGTTTACACTACGCTATGCATAGTACTGTACAGTCTCATTTCCTTTAGGGGCAACATTTAAGGGGAAATCCGGATCTGCGCCTTCACTGCAAAGTTAAAGGTAATGAAACTGCTGAAGCTAAAAATATAAACTAGTTTCACTTTCAGTCTGGGGCCTGTCTGGTGAATCCCCCACCATTCAGGGACATTCCCCTCTGGATTACTGTTAAACCAGCAGTAACAAGATAATCTAGCAGATTTCTGGTGATTTCCAACTTCCAACAATATGGTACTCCCACAGAATAATAATGTGGCTTTTGCTTTGAACTAGAATAGATCACATGTCAGTCAACAGATTAACCTTGTGTGGTTTCTGATTGTGTTACGTGCATTTTAAATATTTGAGAAGTGTAATATCGCCACAAAGGCCGAAATTCTCTCTTACCATACTTCCTACTCTTCCAGATGGCCCCCTCAAACCACGATCACCTTTCAAACCCTGAGGAAAAGAGGAAGACGGAAATTTACAAACTTTTTTGCAAACTCCAAATAATAAAAAAATATTCCTTATTCTTTACAAAGAAATGTCAAGTGGATTATGGAAACTGAATTGTGAAATTTTTAAGTAGAAAAATTAAATTGTATTTTCTATGTGTGTATATTGTATTTTCTCTTACCTTGGGTCCAAAAGACCCAGGCACCCCCTCAACTCCTGGAACACCCAAAGGACCCTGGAAGATATATTATTATTATTATTAGGAGCCAAGTACCGAAGGGGCTATTGTATCTGTTGGCGTTCTTCTTCATCTTCCGTTTCTTCTACTTCCGTTCTGGAAGCCTATATTATTTCTTAAATAATGTTTAAATTAACTTTATTATTATTTACATTTATTCATTTAGCAGACGCTTTTATCCAAAGCGACTTACAAATGAGAACAATAGAAGCAGTTAAACTAACATAGGACAACAATATGTAAGTGCTATAACCCCTCTCAGTTTAACTTTAGTGCATATTTTTTTTTTACATTGAATAGAAGAGACGAGAAAGTGTTAGTATTACTGAATCAAGTGCTGCCGAAAAAGATACGTCTTCAGCATTATTGTTGTTGTTATTACTTTTAAGTTGGCTACATTCTATTGTACAATAGTAATATTCTTTAAGCTAAACAAACTTTTATTTTGACAGTTTGTACAAAACTCCTATGAGTTTCAGTCAGAGTATATTATGAAATGCTCATTTAGTTCTCTCGGAGCAGCTCTGGATATGTTCATGTGTTCACGTCCTCATATAGTGAGTGAGACGTCAAACGCTTTAAACACCATGAGCGTCACACATAAGCTGTGTCCCAATGTGAAGGCTGCATCCTCGAAGGCCGTATTTGAAGGCCGATTGGCCGCATTTGAAGGCTGATTGCATCACAGCGGTGTGACGAAGCGTCACAGCGGGATGTCTCAAAAAAAATGCAGTCAAAGTCTAGTGTTGGTAATTTTGTTATGTGCTCATAAATATAAATGTCTATAACTCCTAAACGAAATGAGAAATTTTCTTCACATTTGACACGCTTCTGTATGAAGGCACTCTTGATGGCACTTTTATTGAACAAAACATGAAATTGGCTCTAACTACATAACGTTGGTCTGATTGACTTCAAAATTGACATGCAGTGTCTTTGTCTCAGTTGCTATCATAGTCCATTATGACATTGGTGTACCAATGTGAAAAACTTGGCTGTCATTTTAATTACAAAATTACAGATCCAAAGCTGTAACTGCAATGGTTTAGCATATTGATGTAGTTTACAAACGTATTGGCATATCATTATGAAACTTTATGAAACTCGTTATGTGTCTTAGGCACCATACCCTAAAAGTACTCAGAAATTTGGAATGCTATTATATTATAAGCAATTCTATCTCATTATAACTTAATGTATTTATGGGTTTTCAACCTTTTTTAGTTAAAATTGTCTCCATATGTCTTTATTTACTCATTTTTGCAGATGGTCTGCTGCTTGCTTCCTTGTTTGCTTCTGTTGTACTTGGCTGCTATAATTTCTATAATTGCTGCTTGCAGCTATATTTATTAATATTATATAGGACGTTTTTTTCCATATTGACAATGGCACTTGCATCAGTAACAGTTTGCTACTCACATCCTCTCCTGGCTCCCCATCACTTCCTGGCAAGCCACCTGTACCTTTAGCACCCTGAAAATGATAGCAGATGGAAAGAGAAAGTCACCTACTGTAATACCAAAAGTCAGTCACCAAATGCTGATTCAAGGAAAAGCTTTTAGTTGGAATTGTCAAATTATGAAGTGTTTACTTATAGAACATTGTGAGTATACAGACCTAGACAAGGACAATTCCACTGAGCTAATCACTCTCATATTTACTGTCTGATAACCATCATAAGCCTTTTTATGAAAACAAACCTTTGGTCCTGTCACCCCACGGTCTCCGGGAACTCCTGTATAACCCTTATAACATGATGAAAAATAGTGGTATATTGAAATTACAACAGGGATTTTTGTAAATGTGAGAAAGAGATAGGTTGTGAGTATTTTGTCACCAAGTAACCCTGCTCTCCACGGTCTCCTGAGAATCCAGGTGCTCCAATCTGACCCTGATGATGCAAAGAGGAAATGAAAGTTTAGTCAGCAGCAGTAATTATAGGTGTAATAAAGCATGTCAAACTAATGACTAGTCTATGATTTAGATATGCTCATAGGTCTTGGTATAAACCTTCTGTCCCTGTCGTCCCTCAGGACCCAGTTTTCCTGGTTTACCAATGGAACCCTGTTGAGAGATGGAGAGACTCAATACAAGTCTGGACAGATCAAAACTCAACTGGAAATGTATTAGTTGTGTTACACGAGAAGCTGACAAAAAAGATGGACTTGTCATATTAAATATCAATGTTTTTAAATCAGGGGTGCCGAACTCAGTTCCTGGAGAGCCACAGTCCTGTAGAGTTAAGTCCCAACTCTGCTCCATCACACATACCTGGGTTCAGGATCAGGGTTTGTGTACAACAGTATAACATGACAGACTGCAAGGCCCTACTGTGTTTGCTTGAAAGGTCATGTCAACTACCCACATATAGTTCCACAGTTGATATATCAATTGCAAAAAAATAGTTAAGAAAAATAAAACCATAGATAAACAAACGGAACGAAAAAACTCCCTCCTCACGCCCCATGGGAAATGAAACTTGTGACATATGACATTTAACCAGAATAGGGAAGCACATAAATTTGACTATCAACAGCATATAAAAATAAGTTTACTTAGACATGTAGCATAACACTTTTGAAGGGACTGTCCCCCTAGAGCAGTGGTGCACTTTTTACAAAGACAAAGTTTTTCTAACCCTATTAAATGTAGCATGTTTTGTCAAATTCTGAAATTTTATTATTTAATTATTAATATAATAAATAAAAGCAATAAATTAAGCTAAATCAATTATTTAAATCAAATTAAGTGCCAACTTTTCACTGCATTTACACAGTGTTTAATGCCCTTAAGTAGGGCACTATTTGAGAGGACAGCCATTTGTAGAGGTGTCTGAAACCATAGTGGATGTTATCAAGGGCACTCAATCAATTCCACAATGCACCGCAATAACGAGTGTCTATATATGCTCAACGACCAAAGAATACCCCCAAAGCACTTAGAGAGTTGCGTGCCGAATGAATTCTCGCATCTGACTAGAAGATGGCATCTGCAGCTTAATCATCCATCCATTTTCCATACCGCTGGTCCAATGTGGCTACAGCGCAACATCATGCTGTGACGATCGGCAGCTGTAGTGCCCTCGAGAGCCACTGGAGGGCACTCTCTCATTGTGTTATGTTTTTCCCCATGGACTCATTATGTTATTATGTTCAGCTGTGTTTCGTTATTGAGTTCCTGATTTAAACCTGTGTTTCTCCTCTGTCCTTGGCGAAGTCTTGTTTCACTGTTGTGTACATCTCCGAGCGTTTCCTAGTTTTCCTAGTCTAGTCTGTTCCTGTCTGTGTATTTGACCCATTGCCTGTTTGACTACCCTGTGAATAAACTCACGCTGCGTTTGGATCTAACCTTGTCTGGTTGCTCATGACAGAAGACTTCGCCACACCAGATCCAGCAGCATGTCAGCCTTGTATGCCTCCCAGTCAGCCGCCGTACACCAGGATGAACTGGATCAACTCACCGCGTCGTTGGAGAGGTTGGCCAAGATGGTTCGCGGTCTTCGTGTTTCCCCACCGGGACCATCGCAGAATCAACCCGTCTCCACAGTTGTTGGCCCAGGACCGATCCCGATGTCATGCCAAGCTCTCCCGGTAAAATCCAACAGCGAGGTATTTCGACGAGCTCACACAGCGATTCCGAGCACAGATACGGGTGCTGAGATAATGCAACTTCATCAGGAGGATCGTTCTCTCGAATGGTATGTGGCGGAGTTTTATGAACTTTCTCATCATACGTGTATGAACAACGTTTTTCTAACGAACCTGTTCCGCGGAGGGTTGTCTGAACCGCTTCGCTCATTGATGCCCAACCCAGAGCCTCACAGCACTTTAAGGCGGTATATTAACACGGCTCTTCTACTGAGTGGTTCGGCTCTCACTGTGGGTGAGCTTGCCCCGCTGGTCCCGTCCAGTCCAGCCGAACCAGCACGTCACGTCAGCCCCGCCGAACCCGCGGCCGCGCTTCTCGACTTCTCTTCCGAGCCCGCACTCCACGTCAGCCCTAACGAACCTGAGCTTCACGTGAGCCGTCCCGAGTCAAGTGAACCGAGTCCCGAGTCAAGTGAACCGAGTCCCGAGTCAAGTGAACCGAGTCCCGAGTCAAGTGAACCGAGTCCCGAGTCAAGTGAACCGAGTCCCGAGTCAAGTGAACCGAGTCCCGAGTCAAGTGAACCGAGTCCCGAGTCAAGTGAACCGAGTAGTGAGTCAAGTGCCGAGTCAAGTGAGTCAAGTGCCGAGTCAAGTGAGTCAACTGCCGAGTCAAGTGCCGCCGATTCAAGTGAGTCAAGTGCCGCCGATTCAAGTGAGTCAAGTGCCGCCGAGTCAAGTGAGTCAAGTGCAAGTGAGTCTAGTGCCGCCGAGTCAAGTGAGTCAAGTGCCGCCGAGTCAAGTGAGTCAAGCGGCGAGTCAAGCGGCGAGTCAAGCGGCGAGTCAAGCGGCGAGTCAAGCGGCGAGTCAAGCGGCGAGTCAAGCGGCGAGTCAAGCGGCGAGTCAAGCGGCGAGTCAAGCGGCGAGTCAAGCGGCGAGTCAAGCGGCGAGTCAAGCGGCGAGTCAAGCGGCGAGTCAAGCGGCGAGTCAAGCGGCGAGTCAAGCGGCGAGTCAAGCGGCGAGTCAAGCGGCGAGTCAAGCGGCGAGTCAAGCGGCGAGTCAAGCGGCGAGTCAAGCGGCGAGTCAAGCGGCGAGTCAAGCGGCGAGTCAAGCGGCGAGTCAAGCGGCGAGTCAAGCGGCGAGTCAAGAGCCGAGTCAAATGCGTCCAGTGCTGAATCAAACCAAGCGAGTGAATCTAGCCAAGTGAAGGTATCTAGCCCAGTGACTCGCCGTCGCAGGAGGAGGACTCGTTCAGCTCGCCAGGCTCCGGTGAGCGTAACCAGACTCCTCGCCCTGCCGGCCCCGCCTCTGCGCCTCGCCCTGCCTGCGCCCTTTAAGCTCCGGGAGACCTTTCCTAAACCCGTGGATTTCCCCAAGTATTTTTTGGGGGGGGGCCAGGGGTCCGGTGAGGAGACCATGAGGGCTGTGCCGCCATGGTCGTCTGCAGGGGCTTCACCACCCTGGCCTTCGCCTCGTCTTGCTCCGCCCTGGCCTCCGCCTCGTCTTGCTCCGCCCTGGCTGCCTGTTCAGTCAGGTCCACCCACGCTCCACGGCCCAGGCCCGCCTTGTCTATGTCCAGGGTCCGTTCCCCTGCATGGGCCTGGCCCTCCATCCCAGCCCCCGTTGACCTCCCCCCGGAGCTCTTAGGAGCGTCTGGAAGCCGCTCATTAGAGGGGGGGTTATGTGACGATCGGCAGCTGTAGTGCCCTCGAGAGCCACTGGAGGGCACTCTCTCATTGTGTTATGTTTTTCCCCATGGACTCATTATGTTATTATGTTCAGCTGTGTTTCGTTATTGAGTTCCTGATTTAAACCTGTGTTTCTCCTCTGTCCTTGGCGAAGTCTTGTTTCACTGTTGTGTACATCTCCGAGCGTTTCCTAGTTTTCCTAGTCTAGTCTGTTCCTGTCTGTGTATTTGACCCATTGCCTGTTTGACTACCCTGTGAATAAACTCACGCTGCGTTTGGATCTAACCTTGTCTGGTTGCTCATGACACATGCAGGTATAATTTCCTTTTTAATTGATTATTAAATTGTTTAATTAAGGTTTATACATAGTTTGTTCAAGATAAATCTTTTCATCTTACTACTGGAGCTGCCAGTTTGCTAAGTTTTAATTGAGTATTAAACAGCAAGTAGAAACTTTGCAAAAGTGGCAACCCTTCCGGCACACTATTCCTAGTCCAAATTCACTCACTCGTTTTCATTCACTCCTTCAAGTGAACTATATTAGTGAACTAATGTAGGGAATAGGGAATGAGGGTGTATAGGGGGCGATTTCAGACACAGCCACTGTCTTAATGAGTAAGTCATCGAGTCATTCAGTCAGTAATGAAGCAAGTGGCTATATTTATGAATGGGTCATTGAATCATTGACCCGATTCATTCAAACCCGCATATTCATTCTCTAATGAAACACCGCTGTGTGTTGGAGATTGTGGTAGAGATTTTAAACTGAATATTAAATTAACCATGTTTTTAACATCTAACCATAAAGATATGAATTATACTAACATCTTGTGATAAGTTCTAACACTTCCTTTGGTCCTATGTCTGAAGATGACTAAAACTTCCATTCCTGATTCTAACAGTAAATCTAAATTGAGCTTACTTCCTTTTTTCTTCTAGGATGTAGCAGACAAACTCTAACCTCCTAACTTTTGACTTAATATAACTTTGGTCAAAGGAACTTTGAAATTAGACTATATTGTGGAATGATTGATCAAAATATTAACCCCTCACAATGTTTTTGATGATACGGGATATTTTTGCTGATGTTACTAACAAAGGGTAATGAAAGGGGGGACTTGCTTTGACAATGTAACCAATCGAGATGATTAATAGCGTAACATGCTAGTCTGGATGATTCTGTTTTGAGATGTCTGGGTTTGAGAACTTTTGGTGATGTATCATGTTAAAAAAATTGTTGTATTAGTGTTCACTGGTGAGATTCTCAATGGGATTTGTCAGAGATCCACCGGCCTTGCTTCTTCTTGGGAGATTCTCTGAGAACTGCTCGAGAACCCTCCTGGCCGTAATTAAAAGCATTTAAAGGATATTTGCTGGAGCCTGTCTGTTATTTTCAGCTGCGCAGCAGGTTAGTTTAGGGTAAGTTAGAAAACAAGTTAGAATACAATGTAAACTCGGCTGTAGTCGACTGTAGACTCGCTGGAGTAGGACAATGTAAACTCGGCTGTAGTCGACTGTAGACTCGCTGAAATATAGGCTTAGGTAAAAGGCTGTAGTAGACGGTAGACTCGCCGAAGTGTAAGTTAGAGTAGTTAGGTTTAGGGAAAAATCTACAACAAGATGCACAAAGGTTCTGCTGTGGCTTTCATTGGAACTATTATTTCATTGCAAAATAGAGCAAACAATACTGTTTACACTGTATGTCACTTAATATTACATTTTTGTTTGTTGAAATGTATACAATCAATGTCACATTTGCAATTGTGAGGATATTTGGGAAAAAATGCATTTATGCTTGTATAATATATTATCAACATTATAAAAACAAGAATTCACACAGGTATGTTTTTCTATCGAAAAGAGCCTGAGTCTTAAAGGTATTGTAGTTGGAAATCCCCAAAAATACTTTTTTCCAAATTTTTTCAAACTGTCTTTATATATCAATGCATAATTAAAATGTTAGTACTCTGGAAAAGAAATTATAAAAATCGAGTGTCTGTAGTTCTCTCAGGACTGTAATAAACACAGCTTATTATTACATTAGGGACGAAATAAATGATTGGCTGGGGCTACTGTCACTCTCCCTCGCTACCATGGATACCACCTCTGCTGATACAGGAGCAGCCCAAATGCGCGCACCTGTTTGAAGAGGCACGGAAGCTAGTAATAACAATTATGGCAGAGAAAGGACAGTCAAAATTCTCAGTAACGTTACCTGCATATAGAGGCAGCGAAGTCAAACAAGTTAAAAAAAGGAAGACTATGAACGAAAAGTCTTTGGATAAGTAAAGAAATCATACGAGAGTCAATATCGGCGTGGCTTTCCAGCGGTGGCGACTACTGAGGGATCTCAAGGGGCTGAAAAGTGACTCCATGATGGCTTTATTTCTGCTGGACAGGTAATCTTGCTGTTTTCATTTTGATGGCATTTATTTTTTCATGAAGCATGTATCACTAGCACACGTAGCTACCTAATATATACCTAACGTTACGTAGCATAACTAACGTTACACTGGGTTAGCTATGACAGTGTAACTTTGGTGTCGACTGGTATAACGTTAGGCTACTGTTAGTGAGCCAGGGTTGAGACGATAAATAAGCAATAGGCCTATTTGCAGTTGAAAGCTGTTTTGTTTAATTTCGTCAAATTTAGGTTAAAAAGTTTAGGGGATCTATTTTTATACCTAGCTTTACCCTCTGCCTAAACTTTGTTCCTATTTTCACCGTGAACTCTACCTGCTCCGTTTTTTTCACGTTTGGTTTGTTTTTATATGCTCTACATATGTTTACCTATGTCTTTTTGTTGAATCTGTATGTGCTATACAATATATGTTGTGTGTGTGTCAGTGTGTGTTATATTATCTTGGGTCTGCAATGCAGTTGTGAGAAAATGTTTGAGTGTATGCTAGGCTACTCAGTTTATCTGTAAATAATCTTATGTTATGAATCTTACAAATTCACCTTCATCACAGTGTAACTGATAGTAACGGCAAACGTGTATCAATGAAGCTATTTATAGCTTTGCCTTATATTGAGTTTGATTCCGTTACGAGCTAGTAAAATATTTTAAACTTTACCAGTATCGATATGCGAGCTTGATAGGGAGTACTAACAGCCATGTTAATTGTTTATATTCATACTGATAAAGTTAGTTATTTTATTACTTGTGATTCTGACATGATGTCACTACATCTGGTAAAGCTGGTAAACGCGTCCGACTCTTCCAGCTGAGCGAACGGCCGGGATCGCGCGTTCATTTGTTTTGGGGGCGTGGCTTTGGAAGGAGCCGAGAAGGGAGGGGGTGGGAGGTAATGGAATAATGAGCTGTGTTTATTGCAGTCCTGAGAGGACTACAGACACTCGATTTTTATAATTTCTTTTCCAGAGTACTTACATTTTAATTATGCATTGATATATAAAGACAGTTTAAACAAATTTGGACAAAAAGTATTTTTGTGGATTTCTACCTACAATACCTTTAAAGTTAAGTTAAGCAAAATATGAGGTAATTTGACTGGATGTCATGTATTTGACCTTTTACGGTACTACCATTTACCCACTTTTACACTAGATGTGGCATTTTTCCTGTTAGAAATACATGCTTGGTTTTCATTTTTAAGATTTGGCAGAATTAAATGAATGGAAAAACTCAGCATTTTGTTTGCGTACCCCCTCTTGTCACCTCACGTACCCTAGTTTTGAAACGACTGCCCTGAGCAACTTTCATTTCCGATTCATTTTTCTTTCATTTACTTTTATTTTTAGCTTGAAATCATGATCAAATAATCAAAATAAATAAATACAAAAAGTGAAAAATTGTAAATATGCTAATCTTTCTGCAGAGTTCTGAAGATGCAAATTTCATGTGGACCTGTTGACATACTTCTTACAGGCCTTGAACCAGCAACATTCTGCTCACCTTCTGGTCACTACATTTCAGCAAGTACACCAAATAACATTTGTAAAAGAGTGAAGTGACCTACCTTAACACCTTTACCTCCTGGTTTTCCAGATTTACCTTTTGGGCCAACAGGACCCTGTAGTCAGTAAGCAAAATATAATCTGATTAATTTCATAGAGAAATCTGGGATTTGGTTAGGAATCTAATATATATATATACAAGATGTGTTAGCTTTGTGCTAGCTGTGCTTTGACTTAAAGGTGCAGTGTGTGATTTTTAATCTGCATCTAGTGGTGAGGTTACGAATTGCAACCAACAAAAGTTACGGTGGCCGACAGGAAAATATGTCATCGTCTGAGACAGCAGAGAGTAGCCAGTTTAGCAATGAGGTTTCTTTACAAGGATAAATTAAGAAATTATGTTTACTTAATTATTCAGTAAAACTGCTCATTCTAAGGTAATAAAAACATAACGGTTCATTATGCAAGGTCTTTATACACCACTGAAAACATAGTTATGGATCTTATATTGCATTTCTGTCAATAGATTCTCAGAAATATTACACAATGCACTTTTAAAAAATGGAGGGCTAGACATCTCAGCTGTGTGATCTCCCTATATATTCAGATGTTATCATTATAACTATCAGCTATGTGATGATCACTGACTGAAATGCAAAATATTTAAGTAATCTGGAGAGGAAACCCTGCTGTGATGTGTTACTAAGGATGCTATGTTGCTCACAGTCCTTCCAGAGAGACCCACTCCTCCACGAGGACCCTCTATTCCGAAATTACCCTGGAAGGCACAAATAAACTCAATTTCAATCACAAGTTATAATATTTAAATAATATAATAATGTCTGTAACAACTACATGAAATAAGAATTTATATAAGAATAAAAAAGCTAACCTAACTTGGCCTAACTTGAACATAAATAATATTAAATTGCATTTAATATCATTCTGGATAAACCTTGTATGCATATAATATAACAGTATAGCTCTGCTATATAACCAAGAATTATAACTCTTTTCCACTCATGACCTTAAGCTTTTTTTTAAGTGAGATCTAATAAATGTTCTATCTAACACTTTTTAGTTTACTTTACTTGTCTTAATTGTAAAAATCTAGCATAGAATAACTACTACTATTGATGGGGTAAATATAATTAAATATTGCATTAATGCCCCTCTTGTGGCATCAATGCAAAAAACAACAATGGTGATAATTAGATTAATTTTGATAAGATTCTGAACATTAGAAAACAGTTTTATTTGCTGTCTTTGTTGTGCTAATTCAGACAACAAAGACAGCCAATTAAATGTTCAAATTAAGCCAGAAAATCAAATCAATTAAGCCTGTGGTGAAAATCAAGCTTTTAATGTTGTTTATATTTCTATGTGGTGTTTTTAATATGCTCACAAGTCAACACTATTGCTGAATATTTTCTCAATTACATTTTTCAAGGTACCTAAAGTTGTAGTAAGCTTTATCAACTCAAAAATGATGAAATAATTTGCTTCTGAAATTTGAGACAATGTATTTCCAAAGGTTTTCTAAGTAATTTCAACATTCCTTTTTACAGTGCATTACCTTGAATCCAGATAGTCCAGTTTCACCTGGGTCCCCTGGTAACCCGGGAAGGCCCTATGAAGAAGAGCAAGAAAACTACATTTTAGAGACTCTTCTGTAATTAGCAAGTAAACACAAAATAATGTAGGTAATGGTAAAGTTTTCCAAAAGTCTTGGCTCACAATTGCACCAAAGAAACCAGATGCACCATCCTCTCCATCAGGCCCAGAGTCACCCTAAACATACGGCAAATAACATTAAGGTGAGCCAGTTCTTTGAAAACCTTGTGGTATGAACAGGATGCAGATTCAACAAGTGTTCCCTATGTTACTCACCTCAGGACCAGTGTCTCCTCCTCTTCCTCTTACTCCTTTGGTTCCTTTGTAACCCTAATAAGATGACATCCAGTTTGGTCGCTTACATTTTTCACTAGTTACACAACTCTACAAACATTACAATCTGATGTTTTGCCCTTACCTCCCTTCCTTGGACCCCAGGTAACCCCTGTTTGCCTTGAAGACCCCTAGAACCCTATAAGCAAACATAATCAAATTGAAGAATGCATAATACTTTAAAAGACAGTGAACTATAACATTTAAAGGCATGGCAATAATCAACCTTGGGTCCAGCAAAGCCTCCAAATCCTGGCTCTCCTGCTTCACAGTCGCATTCGGTGGGTCTCTCCTGCCCCAGCTCAGCGTCTCCTCCATATGGCACCTGTGTTATTAAGGTTTTATCCTCTTTGGCATAATCAAAAGATTCCACGACTGTGGCATACGGGTATGTTTCCTCAGTGATCATGGTGACCACGGTGGCTGCAGGCGCATAGGGGTCGAAGCCAGATGCCGAGTGCTCACCTTCATTGCTGCGTTTGGATTCTGCAGGATACTTAACTGAGGAAGCAGAAGTAACATTTAACAGATGTACTGCTCACTTAATACTATCATTAACTAATGGACCTTAATGTAAAGTGTTACCATTATATATGGTACAGTATATTATTGATATAATACACTCTAAAAAAATGCTGGGTTGTTTCAACCCATGTTTTGGTCAAATATAATATAGTATAATATAATATAATATAAGATGATATAATATAATATAAGATGATATAATATAATATAATATAATATTTCAGAATACAAAACATTTCATTGTTGAAATTGTAGATTAACTACAAGAGAAAAATGTATATGTAAATGAAAGAGAAAAATGTGTGTATAAATGTGAGAATCTATTGTGGCAATGTCCAAGTATATGTTGCTAAAGAAAAAGACAAATTATTTATAATAAATTATATTGTATTTTTTATTTAAATTATATTTATATTGCATAAAGTAAATGAAGTATATATTTCTTTGCCTTAAATAACATTACAACTATGATGTACCAGTTTGAGAGATTTGTGAATTGTGACCAATTATGAAATGTATTGTTTTTAATAAATTTTTATTTTATTGCAACACCAGTAATTTATGTTCAACTTACAGAAGAGGGTTGAACGTTGTTGAAACGTGAATATCAAAATAAAAATAGGAAATACAGCACAGCTAAGGGTGTGTTTGTTTTTAGTAGTATGAACAGTAATATCTTATTTACCACTGTCAGTGTATCCAGAATGTCCGTCATATCGATCGACTAAGGAGCCTTCATACACGTGTTCTTCTCCTGTGATTGTAAAAGAGAGAGAAAATAATCTGCCATTTTAATGTTTTATTGGCTATTTATACATAGTTATACAGATGTAAGCATGTTGGTGGTGATGTTGTCTCACCTGATTGTAAACCAGAATAATCTTGCTGGGCCTGAGTGTGCAGGACACACCACAGGAACACAGCCAATACCTGACAATACACCAACAAATCAAACAAATGCATAGGAACAGGTTACAGTAAAACATCATGGTGGCTAATCTAAATACGTCAAAGTTGATATAATATTATTTATTGAAAAAATATAATAACAATGTATTAAATGTAGTGTTTCAAAATGATTTACAAACTTCATTAGAAATGCTGATGATCTATTTACATATAGAACAATTATCTGTCTTTTAGTTGTAATTTTACCAACTGGGCCAGTGCAAGGAGATTTCCCCTTGGTAATGTGGTTTCACAAAACGTTCCTTCCTTAAAGGGATAGTTCACCCAAAAATGAAAATTCTGTCAGTATTTACTAACCCTCATGTTGTTCCAACCCCGTAAGACCTTCGTTCATCTTCGGAACACGAATTGAAATCTGAGAGCTGGATCACGCCTCAATACTAGTCCATAGGCTTCTTGAGAGATTGAAACTTGCCGGCCTCGAAAAGTTATTAAAGACATCGTTTAAATAATCCAAGTGACTACAGAGGCTCAATATTAAGTTTATCAAGCGACGAGAATACTTTTTTTGCGCAAAAACAAACATAAATAACGACTTTATTTCAACTATTCATTTCCTTCTCTTTAGGCCTCTAGTCAGTTAAACTAGTGTAATTGCGTAGAGCTACATCATACGTAGGCTCACAATTGGCCGACGCTGGTCATGTGGGTGATGCGTGTGACGTACAACAACAGATCATACGCTGTTAAACTAGTAACCTGACTCGAGGCCCAGAGAGAAGGAAATGAATAGTTGAAATAAAGTCGTTATTTTGGGGGGGTTTTGCGCTCAAAAAGTATTCTAGCCGTTTGATAAACTTAAGGTTGAGCCACTGTAGTCACTTGGACTATTTTAACGATGTCTTTAATAACTTTTCGAGGCCGGCAAGTTCAATCCCTGAAGAAGCCAATGGACTAGTATGGAGGCGTGATCCAGCTCTCATATTTCATCAAAAATATCTTAATTCGTGTTCCGAAGATGAACGAAGGTCTTACAGGGTTGGAACAACATGAGGGTGGGTAAATACTGACACATTTTTGGGTGAACTATCCTTTTAAACTGGGGGTTTTCATTGCCACTATCACCTTATTTACAAGTACTGTTTCCACTTTGCTAATAGGAATTTTAATTTACATTACTTCGGTTCACTTTTGTCTTTTTGCTGGAACAAATGAATATATGCAGTAACTGAAGCTGATCTTTTTTTTAAAGGCCTCTGCTTAAATTAACCCTCTTCCTGTTTTGCACTACCTCATGTGATTAGCTCAAATGTCACTAATGAGGTCATGGAACATGATTAAAAATAATAAATAATAGTTATAATAAATTATTTTAAATAAATCAAGACCAACTTATCAACTACGCATAGAAAAAACAAAATAGTTATCAGTTGTTTAAAATTACACCAAAATATTTTTTCTTATCTTTTTTCCAAATAATCGTAGTAATTAAACAATGCAGACAGAATTGTTTACAAAAAAAAAATGAAGGAAAATGGCTATAGATAGATGTGAGATTCCTCAAATAAAATGATGTTGTATATTTTAACTCCCTCTAGTGGTCATTGTTAAACAGAGTAGCACGTTCAAAACTCCCTAGAAAATCACCTCACAAAAATAGCAAAGAAGTACAGACATGAAATTGATATCTAGATTTGTATCACATGTTAGACCTGTCAGTATCAGTTTAAAATGTATTTTTGTCAGTTGCATGCTCAACTAATAGCTGTTTATAGAGTAAAATATTTAGCCAAGAACATACAGCACATGTAAATGTAAAATTGATGGTCTGTGTGTGATTTCAATCAGGTCCTCTAGAATACTGCTCTCACATTCCAGACTAGATTGTTGAAAGGTCCGTTTTCTTTTCATCTATAGGCTACAGTCTCTCTCTCTCTCTATCTCGGCCTCTCTCTCTCTGCAGTACTGCATGCTCATCTCAAGGCATACTGTATACAGCATGTGACCTTTGACCTTTCCAACAAATACAAAATGCTTATGTAAAGAGTTGACTGACTTTTTTCAGGTCACTTGTTAAATGCCAGATAGCCAACAAGACTAAGTTACAGGCAAAATTGGAGAGTTTATAGCATAATTATACACATTTTAAAAGTTTGGTTTTCAGTTTATTTATTTTTTTATTCAGCAAGGACTCATGAAATTGATCAAAATGAACTGTAAATATATATTTAATATTCCAAAATATTTTTTTAAATAATATTTTTTAATAAATTATGTTCTTTTTAACCTTCTAGTCATCAAATAATCCTGAAAAAAGCAATATCCTATTAAGCTGCACAACTGTTTTCAACATTGATAATGATAAAAAAATAAAATAAAATAATTTCTGGACCACCAAATTAGCATATTAGAATGGATTCTTTTGAATGGCAGTGTATATTCAACTCATATGATCACCCATAGACTAAATGCATTTTTTTTTCTCTTACAGAAAAAAAGTCTCATCATGCATTTTCGGTCTAATTTGCATATCGGTCTAATTTCTTCTAATTCTCCAAAACCTGAAAGAGTGACGTAGCAGAGCTAATGGCTCATATGGCTGAAACACTGGGTTCCTCACCAACCCACAGGCCCTCTGGGACAGTGAGGTGCTGTACGAGTAGTACACACACGTTTTCATCAGCCCCACAAGCTTAAAACCTGGAACTGGCCTTTAACTACTACTACATAATTTTATTAAAATCAGAGTATTAATGTAACATGATTTATACTAGTCTAATTGGCCATTTAACCAAAATAATAG
Source organism: Siphateles boraxobius (assembly GCF_051911475.1). Taxonomy (NCBI): domain Eukaryota; kingdom Metazoa; phylum Chordata; class Actinopteri; order Cypriniformes; family Leuciscidae; genus Siphateles; species Siphateles boraxobius. The sequence continues at coordinate 15,001,959 of NW_027509195.1, forward strand.
GTTGTTCCTGGCACACATTAAGGAATATAAAACAAACTATACATTCGTTAAAGACCCATAAAAGCATGTCAAACTATTTCTATAGCCTGTGATATCTCCTTTCACTTGATACCATTTGACAGATTTAGATAAACATAAGCACACTATGCCTGATAGTTAGATTATAACAAAAAACTTAAAATGAACTTATCAACAGTCAATAGGATGAAAGCGTCGTCAAAATGAATTCCCCTCAGCGACCCACAATTTGTTTGCTTTTTCTAAAACGGTCCTTGAAACCAACCAATATGAACCTGACAACAAAACTACCAATCCATATGATCTGAATAAGCATAAAGAAAGCTTATGTGAAATCTGCTTTGCATATCTCAAACGAGTATGTTTTCATTATGAATTCCCCCAACACTTTAGTAACCCATCCTGCATCTTACCTTCACCCTGGAGGCTCCCATGGTTTCCAGGTGCTTTACGGACACGGAGCTCTGATACCTTGGATTAGCCCAGTCGAGGGGTTTTTAGAGAACGCAGAGAGCACTGTTTCAGTGAGGAGCTGAAGTTGTCCTCACAGCATTCTCCCTCCTTGCATGCGATGCTGAGACAGAAGAACAGACCGGCTGGTCCCTCACCAGAATCTCCCAGGCTCCCAACTCTCCTCATCTGGGTGAGAAATACCTGAGCCTTCCCCAAACAAACACACTCCTCCACGACACAGAGAGTAGTGAGGAATAAAGACACTGTAAAAAGAATACTCCTATCAGAGACATCACTATTCTTTACTGTATGACATTAATTATTCAGAATTTATTACATTCAAATTTTTATGTAGTATACATGGTTCACTACTATAATCAGTAAAGCTGAATTGCAAGATGTGACTGTGATTTTCAATGAACTTTTGACCTCATTGGAAAAAGGTGCCATTAATGTAACCGATTTCTCAAAATCCATATCAGGTGGTTATTCTCTCTCTTAGCAATAGAAAGGGGGGCTGGAAATATCCAATGAACAGCTAAAGGCTGAATAAAAGGCAGGTTATAACAAATTATGAAGATCGTGTGCACCAACTTAGTAAAAATGCAGAGCTCTCTTGAATTACACATCTACATCACTCTCATTTTTATATTCATCAAAGAATCCTAAAAAACATGCATCACAGTTACCACAAAAATATTAAGGTTTCTTGAGCACCAAATCAGCATATTCAAATCATTTCTGAAGGATGGCGTGAAACTAAAGACTGGAGTAATAGATTTGCCATCACAGGAATAAATGACATTTTAAAATATATTAAAAGAGAAATTTAAATTGTAATAATATTTTACAATATTACGGTTTAACTGGATTTAAAAAAAATCTAATTAAAGCAGCATTGGTGAACGAGATTTCTTTTAAATTTTTTTTAATAATCATTGAAATCATTAAAGAAAAAAACCTTTTGAACGGTAGTGTTTATGGAGATTTATCATGACATGGATGTTAAAAATGCAAGAAATGCACAGAAACAAATATTTGAAACATTTTTATTCTCATTTTATTGTACCATATCATCCAACTAAAAACATTAAAGGGAACAATACTGATATTAAAATAACTAAAATTTCAAGACTTCTTTTTCTTCTTCTTTTTCTTGTGATGTCTCTCCACATCTGGAGAGTGTGAATCTCTGAGGACAAAACAAAAGGAGAGAATAATATAGTCAGTCCATCACAAACTATGAGTGTAAAATAGCGAAATGACAATATGATGGATTGTTCACGATAATGCACAATAAGAATTTAAGAATGATGGACTGATGGATGAGTAAAGTTCTGATTAGTTAAAATACTCTCATGTTGTTTAGGTCAGTTGTTTAGGCCTTACCTCTTACTCTTGTGTTTTTTCTCTCGACTGTGCTTGCGACTGCGGCTGCGTTTGCGGTGCTGTTTATGCCCATGCTCATCTCGGGAGCTGATACGAGACTCACGTGACTCAACGGATGCGGAGCGGCCTTTCTCATCTGACCCTCTGTAACCACAAACCAACATAAAAAAATCAATAGCAGTCAATCTGTGCTACTTCTGTCAGGGAGGAAAGAGATTCGCTGTACTGAAATCAGACATGTGACCTGTGGGATGACTCCTGTGATGCTTTGGGCTCCTCATCCTTCACTTCCTGCCAAATCCTGCCTAGTTCTTCAGAGTGGATGTCAATAACCTCGCGGATCACCTGGAAAAGGTATACAATTGCAAACAATTATGCAGAATATTCTCTATGGCTCTCGAGCCATTCACTGTGTGAAGACCAGTGATGGGAATAACGGCGTTATAAATAAACCCTGTTACTAACGGCGTTATCTTTTTCAGAAACGAATAATCAAACGAATGACTGACTGAAGAAGAAAACATAGAAGCCGTACGGAAAGCCACGAAGAGCGTCGTTGGAAACAGCCGAACTCAACTCATGGGATATGTGTATCAGGTGCGCTTGTAATAAGTGCACATTGAACGCCAAACACAGGCAGAAAAAATATTGTGACAGAGCGCTTGTCCTGAGAGATTAACGCCGTGTTTTTTGTCCAGTTACACAATGTCTCCTTTTGAGGAAAGAACTGTGTGACTGAAAAGAGTTATGAGTGAATGAGAACGACAAAAATTGGATGCACATCAGTGATTAGCTTATTGCCAATTTATATATTAAGATAAATGCCATCTTGTGTGTTATTTGAACTGTTTGTGTGTTTTGAGACATTTTAATAATTGATATTGTGTATGATAAGGTTGCATTAGAGTGCATATGGTTCATATGTGTATTTGAAAGTCTGTTAAAAATGTGCAAATTGTGTTAATGCATAGGGTGTCAAATGTTTGATTGTAATTGGGTATTTTATTATTTTTCCTTTAAAGGTTTTCAACCTAATTTGAGCTTGAGATTAAACTAACTTTTTCTACTAAAATAATTACTGTTTTTCAAGTCTAACTGCAAACTAAGCTCATCTGTTGGGAAGCTGCTCTAATCAATTGTTATGTGAACGGAAATCAACAGAATGCAAACCAACTAAGATTGTAAAAGCCATTTTTGAGATGATCCTTGTGTTCATGGTTGACTAAGCTCTTTTTCGAATAAGACGCAGAAATAACTTAAATAACTTTAGGTTATAAAATAAAACCTGAAAATAACCTGCAGGGAACATTTCTTAAGAAGCATAATTTATTTTTAGACTTATTTGTTGGCCAGTTGTGGTCAGTGCAATATTAAATATTATGGTTCGAAGCCATCTATTGTCTTCTATTGTTCTACTATAGTAATGATAATATTTAAAATAATATATTGAATTTAAAAGGTGTCTCTCACATTGTCCCACAGCAACATTAAAATAATGTAGATTAGTGTATAATTTATTCAATTTAGTGTCATTTCATTCATTTGACATATTTAATATTGGGGGCATCCAAGTTATTTGACATGTTACATTTTTTTTAAAGTAATGCAATAGTTACTTTCCCTGGTAATTAGTTACTTTTATAATGATGTAACTCAGTTACTATTTGAGAGAAGTAACTAGTAACTATAACTAATTACTTTTTATAAGTAACATGCCCAACATCGGTGAAGACAATTTAAATTCAAAACGAAGGCAATCTACAGTGAGAACATACATAGTGACATTAGACTAAATTGTGTTTTGTGGGCAAGTAGATTAACATCCCCCAAGAGCAAACACAAACTCAAATCACAGACCTCCGTGTAAGACTTCTTGGTGATGTGAACGTTTTTTGCTCTGTAAGACTGTCTGCGTCTCCTGTAGTCCCTCATCTCAGCCAAAACCTCCAGATGAGACTTCGGCCCACTCTGTTTATCTCCTATAGAATGGATTTTAGACAAAACAACATTCTTTACTTTATCAACCAGATATTATCAAGTAATTGGTACTCAGTATAGTGAAATTATATGTGAGGTAAAAAAACACACAAAAAAATAGAAGTTATATGGACTTATATGTACTGAAGCCTTTAAAAGTGGAGGCAATCATGAGATTTTCTCAAAGTTAAGAGCAACTTAGGTCTTATGCAAATCAGCTGCAGTTGGGCCCAGTGATGCAGCTCCACCTCAGGGCTCAGTGGGCTCCATGGTGTAGCTCTGCCTTAGGGCTGAGTAGGTTTTGTGGTGCAGCTCCACCTCTGGGTTCAGTGAGCCCGAGCCCAAGCCCAATATTATGTTATGACATCTTTACAGATACTATGTATTTGCTAGCTGTCGTTTTATAGGTAACTTCAATGGAGGGATGAAAATCAATCAGATTTTTTTTAAATTTATTTTTTTCATTTGTGTTCTGAAGATGAATGAAAGTGTTATGGGTTTCAAATGAAATGAGGATGATGACAGAATTTCTGTAATACTAACTTTCTGTTAATTAAGTGAATTAACCCTTTAAAATAAATGTAAATTTGTCCGAGAGACAAACATTTCCCCTTAATTTGCCTCAGGATCAATGGTGATATAATGGGTCTGTGAATTCAAGTACCTTTTTTAAGCTTTGCAACAAGGTCTACATAAAGATCCTCGTTATTGGATTCTCTCTTTGCACTCTGCTGACTGGCTTCTTGTAACACATGACCATGGACGGCCAATCGTTCTGCCACAGTGAGGTCACATAATGCGCGCTTATGATTCTGAGGTATGTCAGGGAGATCTGTAGATGTGTCCCCTGCAAAACAATAAAACAGATTTTACACAAAAATCATAATTATTAGTAAATGGTTAAAAAAAATAACATTGATTCTGAAAATTCATTATCAAAGTGTGTTTATTTCAGGGTCGTGTTTCCGAATAACATTCTAAATGACCTTCTGCAAAAAGTAAATCCAGTGCAGAACTAGCGAGTCAGAAAAACACTCCCAACACGTAAAGGGACAAATGGGCCTATAGATTTTAGATTTTTTTGGTCTTAAGTCATTTATAAATGTTTAACTAATGTGTACCTGGGTGAAATAAATTAAAATCTTCTATCAAGCAATATTAAGGACCAAGTCTTTAAAAGGATATTGAGCCAAAGGATACAGCAAGTATGAGTGGAAAACTGTCTAGACCAGACTTCTTTTAATACTCACCCCTGTTAATGGGGAAAAAAAACAAAGAACACAGATAAATGTTGAAAATATTTAGAAAAATAAATAAATACATGGATATCATTAATACACTCATTCTGTCACACACAATTTTAAATGTGCCATATGGCTTGTTATCCTGATACGTGCTGAAATGACCAAATCACTGGCACTAGAGAAAAGAAGACTTACTTTGTGTGTGGATTCCTGTCGAGCTCACGTGAGGAGCATTTTCACGGGTCTGCAGAATTACTTGGTGAAATGCGTCAACGTCTGAAAGTGATATCAGTCAACATCACACGACACCACAGCCTTGCAAAGCTCTTTCAAAACCTTGAATTGAATAGTATGTCTTTCACAAAATCAAAAAACTCACCCATGGTAATGGACGGAATGTTAGCTTTCTCATAGTACACTGAAGGATCAAACATTTCAGCCTGAAAACAAATGACAGAAAAAAACCCACCTTAAAATTTCATGTTCATATTTTCCAATATGAGATGAGGTCAATCACAAGAGTTTTTGCTGACACGGTACTTAATGTGGTTAATTTTTCACCTGCTCTTCTTTAGAGTATCCCAGCTGACTGAGCTGACAGGTGGCTTTGTGTTTCTCCATCCTGTCCCGCGGTACAGTGTGGTTTGGATCGAATGGACACACTTCCATCTGGTAATCAGAAGACAATACAGGCATTTAAAAAACGATTTAAGCCCAAGAGAGGTAAAGCAGGTGCCAAATAGTTTACAGATTGACCCATACAAAATGTTACCATAGTAACCATACTCTCCGCCTGTATCTATATATTAAACTATATGAAGTATTACATGGATAGTTGAGATGTGAATTCTATCATCATTTACTCACCCTCAGTTGTTCCAAACCTCTATGAATTTCTTTCTTCTGCTGAACACAAAATAAGATATTTTGAAGAATGTCTGTAACCAAACAGTTGATGGACCCCATTAATGTTTGGAACAATTTGAGGGTGAGTTAATTATAGCAGAATTTATATTTTTGGGTGAACTATCCCAATAAGAATGACGCTAGTTTTTTTTAACGAGTAGTAAGTGATTATGTAAGTTAATAATAATTTTTAAGATTTAACGTTAGATAAAAATAAAGACTTCCTAATAGTTTATTGTTAATTTGCATTAATATAAATGACAGTAGTGTGGTATTTTAGGTACTTTGGTAAGCGGATATAAACTAGATCCAGGGTCATTAACACAAGGGCTACAAAGTACCACATATCAATTCACTGCATTCTCTTTAGTTTTGTGTTTGGCTGTTGACGTTACCTGAACTGCATGTGTAACGTTATCCAATTCCTGACTCCATTCCAGCGAGTCAAACAAATCCCTGAGTTCGGCTTGACAACTCTCTGTAAAATCTGTGAGCTCCTGCAAACGCTGCATGCGCTCTTCGAGACCCAACGAAAAAGCTGTTTCACACATTTTACATCAGGAACGATCGAAAAAAAAAGCGCCTGGCTTTACGATTGTTGTCTACGCGAGTGTTCGTTGACGCTTGAAAATGACGTATGCACGACGTAGCCTCGAACAGTGGTTGCCACAACCGTGAAGAAACATCTTTTCGTGCAACAATATTACAGGTATTGTTGGGTGGGAACTGTATTTTTCTAAACAAGTTACCTAAATATAATTATTAAAAAGTGTTGTATTTAACACCGAGTGTACCAAACCTGATGAAAAAAAAAAACTTAAATAAATGTTTGGAAAAACTTTTTCAATTAGTTTTGAGAGAATAGTTTTGAAAATTCAGCACTTGCTTTTGGAAATAGTACCGAGGTGAACATTACATAGGTTCCAGATTATGATGCAATAAATTCCATTAATTCTCAGGCCTACAGAAAATATGTTCTTGGTGTGTGTGTGTGTGTGTGTGTGTGTGTGTGTGTGTGTGTGTGTGTGTGTGTGTGTGTATACAGGTTTATATTACAAGAATAGAAAAACCTGAGATCACCTACATTGTGAGGACCAGTCAGCGGTTCCCACGAGGGAAATGTAGCCTATTAATAAACATAGGCCTACTATTTTTTTTTTCTGTGATGGGTAGGTTTAGGGGTAGGGATAGTAAGGGAATAGAAAATACAGTTTGTACAGTATAAAAATTATTACGCCTATGGAGAGTCCCCACAAAGTTAGCGAAACCGAGTTGCCTCAGTGTCCGTTTGTGTGTAGGCTATTGTGTGTGATTGTACATGGTAGTATACGGTATGGGGACCAAATGTTCCCACAAACACAAGGATAGTAGGCTAATACCAGTAAACTTTGACAGAAATGGGGCAATTTTTGGTCCCATTGAGGAAAACAGCTCATAAATCGTACTAAATGGTGCTTGTTTGAAAATTTAAAAATGCAGAAGGTTGTTTGTGATGGGTTTTATACAGTTTGTACAGTATAAAAACCATTACTTTTACAGGAAGTCCCCACAAAGATAGAAAAACCTATCATGGTCCTGGTAAACCCTATGTTATGGGAACAAAATGTCCCCACATGGATGGCAATATCCGAAATCCTTGTCCCTTTGGGGACATGTTTTGGTCCCCATGAGGAAAACACCTTATAAATAATACTAAGTGATGTTTGTGGAAAATGTAAAAATGCAGAAATTTTTATGCGATGAGTAGGTTTAGGGGTAGGGTTAGTGTAAGCTTCAGATTGCCTACAATGATTGTATGAGGATTATATTTAAAAAACGAGGTAGAGCAGTGCAAGTAATCTATGTTAGTAAAAACCTTTACGGCTTTAATGAGAAATTTGATGTATACATTTATTTGTCGGCTGGATAATTCACAGAATGCTATTATGATGCTGTTGTCAAACCCTAGGCAAAGTGTGGTGCAATACCAGTCACCAATGATAAAGTATTGCATAATTGTCTGTATGACAATTGTATGTAATTTTTTGTTGGTTGTATGTTTTCTTTCTAATGGACCTTGAGTCTGGAAATAAAGTTGAATTGAATTGAATTAAGAGGATAAAATATACAGATTGTACAGTATAACAATCATCGTGTGTGTGTGTGTGTGTGTGTGTGTGTGTGTGTGTGTGTGTGTGTGTGTGTGTGTGTGTGTGTGTGTGTGTGTGTGTGTGTGTGTGTGTGTGTGTGTTCATTCTGTTTCGATTTACTTCTGTTCAATTTCATTCTGGACCACCAGATGGCAGCACATCTTCATTTACTGAACAAACACGTTCCACGTTAGATTGGAGACGGGCTCAATTATCAAAATGATCAGACTGCCTACGGTTTTAGTTCAAAATAACTCTTGATAAAGCCTTTTGTTTTATCATTAATATGATTCACTTTATAAAGTAAACAAAAAGTGCGGCATCAACGCATTCTTCATTCTGAGAATATGTGACAGTGAATCATAGCTTCCCTCTATTCACTGGATGTATTTACCTTTGAAGGACTTCAAATCCAACAGCATTTCAACTTAATTATGCCAAACAGAATGAATCACTGATTTTCTATTTTAAATAAACCTTGAGACCAACATGTGACAATTAAAAGTAACTTGAAAAATTTCTAATTCAGTCTTTCAGTCAGTCAGTCAGATGCTTGACATTTTTAAGACATTAGTCTAGGACTGCATATTAAACCAATGATGAGCCAAAAGTCCCCTTAAAAAATGAGAAGTTCATTTGTTTTTCTATATATAAAGATGTTGGCATGGTAATAATGGTATGCTCTCATTTTACGGGCCATCTGTGGATGAGTTTTTCTGTTTCCATATTCACTTCATAACCAGTGTGGGCGTTCTGCCCTGATGCCATGCTAACGCATAATTGGAGATACTAGTAGAGTTTCGCTGCTCCCACGCAGAACCAGGTTAGCTCTGACGTCGGCTGGCTGAACGCTAACACCTGCATTAAGAATACCCGGGGAGGAAAAGATAATTGGTATCTTGAAAAATTCAAATATCTAAAATACAGTGTAGAACCTTGAGTCTCTGTTGGCAGAAATACGTCTGAAAAACATGTTTTAAATGTCACATTGCAATGTTTTCAATGATATGCTATATTTAGCCTTTTTGTCTTCTTTTCTATTTTCAGGCACATTTGTAAGTATTTTTGTAAGTCTCATTTAGCCTATGTCTAGGGCCTACACTGTAGAAACAAAACAAAAACAAAATGACAATCAATAAGTCCTGACAACTTATGTTTTTACATTACTTTAACTCAATCCAAATGGGAAGAGTCACTCAAAGTCAGTTACAAATAAAGTCTGACTCTGTATTTTGCCACTTATTATCCCAGTTGTTAAATTACTAATAATCACTATAGTTGTTCTCGGTTTCAGACAGCTTCAGCCTAGTCCCAGACTAAAATGCATGTTGAGCTGTTTTAACTGACAGCAACTTGCACGGAATATCTTAAAATATGTCAGTGCCATTGTTTGTCTCAAGATTCAAACCATAATGTTTTTTTTTCTATGGCACATTTATTAAAGCGACTCAAATGTCAAATTGAATTAAGGCTTAATTATGGCTTAATCTAAGCCCTGTCTGTGAAACCAGTCCTGAATTTGGTATCACTTTATTTTAATATTCCCTTTTGAACATTTTGATATAAGTAACTTTGCAGCTACAAATCAACTTACTCTTATTAGAGTATTGTCTGCTTAATATATGCTAACTCTTTATTGTGATGGTCCTCCAACAGACATTCTACTGACTATAAGTAACTTTGTAACTAGATGTCAACTTAATCTAACCCTAATCCTACCAGTCTACTAATACTCTACTTACACTCCAATGAGAGTTACATGTAGTTGCAACTTTACTTATAGTCAACAGAATGTGTTAAAGGGACCATTAAAATAAAGTGAAACCCTAGCTGAATATTTTCAACGCTTAAGCTTTTAGGCCCAAACTTGTACATGTTTTTGTTTCTGTAGCAACACTTCTTATTGCACTTTATTGAGAAGCAATAATGTTTGTCATGAAAAAGGAAGCAATTTTCTCAGCCCAGACACTGTAGACAGACATCACTGGACAGCAACGGTCGAAGCGGAAAAGATTTGTGGTAATAAAAACCATGTCCCACTCAGAGACCCTTACAGTTCACTCGATTTTCTTTTTCAGACAGATCTATGCCCTATTGCTTTTCCCCCTTCTAGGTTCCTGCGTCTCACTCAGCAGACTCTGCTATTGAATGTATTCTACTCTTAAAGCACAAAAGAATGCCCTCTCTGATTACCTCCAGTCCTTGGACTATCAAAATTACCACCTCACGGATGAAAATGATCAAAAAAACAGCACTGGGGTGAAAAAAATAACAGTGTCTTGGGACTTCACTCGAACGTTGCAGTACGTTCGGATCATGTCTGCAAGTTTGGAGCTCATACTCGGCTGGATTAGCACTGGCGCTGTTGGAAATAAACGTGTGGCCTGTGGCATACCAAACGCGGCCTATTAGTGTGCAGCCCACGTGGGCAACTACACTCTCAAACGCTCCCTCTCCCTCGCTCTCTGCCCTCACCCCTCCCGTGCTGTCTCTCTCTCGCTTGTGTCTCCTCTGGCTCAGTGGTGTGTTTCTAAGAGATAAGACCCTTGCTCATTTCACACATGAACAGAATGGGGGTGCTGGTGGAGGAAGTGAAAACAGGACTCTGATTGCAGAAGAAATGGCTCACTCGGTAACTCCGCCCCCAGCTGCAGGGCTGGATTGGTCTGTCTCAAAGGTGGGCGTGTTTACAAAACGCAAGAACGGAGTAGTTGCAGAACTTCCACAGAGGCCACGTTTAATGTATCGGTCCATTGGGGGTCTTGTGTAAATAAAACATTTAGTCAAATTATGGTAGGTCAAATAATTTTTTTTTTCCAGTTTTTTTTTTATCACTATAGGCCAAATGTAGGAAAAAGAACGAAACTATAATACTTCAAGAACTTCAGTGCAAAGTGTAGCAAAATAAGTTACAATTTCAGTTATAATGCTAATAAATGCAACAGAGAATAAAAGAGACCCCCCCCCAGGGGTAGTTATAAAACTTATTTTGTATACACAATAATGTAAAGTCTTTGAATAATAAAAGTTACATATAGGGATGTTTCTCAGCAAATATTTATGTATGTTATTAATTTGAATAATCAATATGTCATGGAATTATTATTATTATTTGATCACTTTTAATCTATTTTTTGCTTTACATCATTCATACAGTTTTTGAAAAGCCTTTGACAGATGTTATATAAATCATTTTGTGTTATTTTAATGTGTTTATATTAAGCAATCTTGCCAATTTAAAGGCCATTCCTTGAGGAGACCCCCCTTCTGATGTCTCAGTGGCTTTATGAGAAGTAATTGTGAGGAATGAACTGCCTACAGTCTGTTGGCCTTGTGACAATCAGACGACACATGAAAGGAGTTAGTCATGCAAATACAAGTTAATGAAGTGTTTTTAGTCCCTTAAGAAGGACGTTTTTGGGTGCCTTTGTCTCTATTGAACACCCTGTTCGAAGCACTGGTTGCCAGGAGGAAAAGAAACTCAATTTGAGCTGCATTTGAACATTAAAAGCCTTGTACATAAAAAGAGTTGCTGAGCTTTGACCGCAAATTAAACTACACAAAAAACGTATTTCCACCACAGAACCAACAATCTAAATTCATGTTTACTCGCAAAAGCTGTAATAAATTTGATCTGGCATAGAGCACATTGTGTGTTTGTTATTCACCGAGATGAAGGAAGTAGAAATATTGATGACATCTGAAAAGCTGTAGCTCTTGAAAAACTCTTTTTGCACTTCAATTGCATCTGAAGCCTGTGTATTTCTTTAATTAATTTCTCAAAATCATTGATGACTTTATTACAGAGTCTGAACAGCTAGTGTTGACAGGAACCGTCTTATGTCTGTTGCATAGAGTTTCCTTTTTTTCCTGTTCAACATCCCCAGTGGTAAATTAACAGGGTTGAGGTCGATATGCCTGCAGCACATCACTAGATTCAATGCAAAATTGCATTGTTGCCACTCTCTCAGTGGAGCAACGACAGAACGTACAGTGAAGTGAACAACAGCCAGTGCATCTGAAGTTAACAATCTGTTCTGATGCCAAATAAAAGGAGCACAGACTAGGGAAGGAATCACATAATTAAAGTTACAGAACCATTTGGAGCACTTGCTCAATGGTGAAAGCAAGGTATGTTGACAACTGATTTTTGTGGCCAAGAACAGCCTGGTTATCAACTACATGTTGTCATCCGCATCATCAGCAGGTACAAATATTATCCACAGTTTGGATTTCATGACACCTGTTTTTAATACCAACTGTAAAGAAATATTGAATTGCATTTTACTCTCGTTTAAATCAAGAAGAATAGTTTAACTATACACTACAACATCTTTAAAACCTGAATATACTTTAAAACGAAACGCAAAATAAAACAAACAAACTCAAACAGAAACATGTGACTCGTTTGTTGTATGCATGAAAAATGAAAACTATATGTGTTCTAAAATCGCTTCAAAATATCAAACATGTGTGTTGTCCTCCGACTGGATGGCTCAGAGTCTGAAGCTAAAAATATAAAATAAATCTGCCTGTGAAATCTGTCAACTGCAACAGCCTAAAATCTCCAGATTGGCTATGACTTTTGGCAATTAGTGCACTGTTAAAAATAAAAAAATAATAATAATTAAGTACAATTACCTTGGCTGTGTAAGTAATTTCAACTTAAATTACATTAAACTGACTCAACTTAGAAAATGAGTTGAATCTCAATCAAATTTCGAAATTTTAGTCTTAATTTTATGTCTTTCTTGTTTGACTATGTTGTCAAAACATTGTTTCATTATGACTTTTTATGTGACACTAACACAGAAAAAAACTATTTTTGTGTTTCACAGAAAACAGAAAGTGTGAGTAAATTATGACATAATTTATTTTTGAGGCAATCTATCCATTTAAATGTTCCTGTCAGTCCTGAACTTTACACACTCACTTGCAATGACTTTCATGAGTGTTTGACAACATAATTAGTCATGATTGGAGGAGTTAAACCTCAGGCTTTGTGAAGCGCACTTTGACACGGGTGAAGCAGACTTGCTGTAAGCTAGACAGACATGTCATTAGAGTGGTCTTTGTGTTTGTCCGGGTCCTGAGTGCACCAATATGTAGAAAAAAATCCCTGACATTAAGCAGAGATGTTGATGTTTCTATTTTAAGGCACATGCTCATATGTTCTTATTTGGCAGCTACAAAAAGCTTATTTTAAAAAGCTGGATATAAAAGGACTCAAACGCAAATTTCAGGTCTAGATTTCTTTTACAGAACCTTCTCACATTATTATTATTACTGTTTTACTAAATATAGTTGGTAAGACTTTACAATAAGGTTCATTTATCAACATTAGTTAATGTATTAAATAGCATGAACTTACCACGAGGAATACATTTGTTAATGTATTTGTTCATCTTTTTTAACGTTAGTTAATTAATATAAAGTTGTTCTAGTTTGTTCATGTTAGTTCACAGTGCATTAACTAATGTTAACAAATACAACTCTTGATTTTAATAATGTATTAATAAAAGTTAAAATTAACATTAACAAAGATAAAAAAATGATGTAGATGCGCAGTTCATTATTAATTCATGGTATAATGTAGTTTAATAATGTTAACTAATGAACCTTATTGTAAAGTGTTATCATTTAGTTACCGTCCTTCTTCTTTTACAGATTTAAAGGAGCTACACTACGCACATATTTGTACAGAAGAATTAAAGTAGAGTTTATAATAGTTTGTAAAGAGTCCATTACAATATTTATTTGGATAAACTTTGAACAGTCAACGACTAAATAGGTGCCATTAAAAAACTATTAAAATTGGGATTTTTCCCCCCAGAAATGTTTACTTATTGCATTGTATTTTAACCTCAAGTCAGCAATTGGGTAAAACTGTTTTGTGTCACAATATCTCATTGTAAAAATCCTAAATTCACAAATTCATTATTTTTACTCTTGCACTGGAGATACATCAAATGCTGAGATTAAACTGTCAGCTTTGATTTTAAATGCTTTAATACACACCCAACAGTTATTCAGTGCAGCAGCAACTAATTCTCTGTCATGGCGTTGCTGGGGGGGCTGACAGAGACTCTGGGCGCAGGATTAGCACAATGATAGAGCAGTTATTACTTCTACAAATCTACTTCCACAATTAAATGTGCTAGAAAGAGTGCACGGTGTATTAAAAAACCTTTTCCTCATCAATTCCTGATGTTTGACCCGTATCAATCGCCGAAACATATATAGGACATTCTTCAATAATAAGCATGACTAGGAGATAAATTAGGTATTTATTTGAGATGTTGGGAAAGAGTAAAGGTGCCTTTGTCAAGGTCATGCAGATGCAGCATTGGATGCCAAATGAGTTTGGACCTCCTTTTTGTATGAGGGAACACCCTCAGGTGCCAAACAAACAATGCTTTAATTATCGGCCAATTAGGTGGTTAATAATGCTTTTCAGTAGAAAGATAGCCCTTGCTGCTATCAATTATTTCATTTTTTTTTACACTCGCAGCAGGTAACTGAGGTGCCAATTACACCAGGGTAATGCGGCTCACTCTTTCATCACCCATTTTTTGGTTTATTTTTAGTCATAGTTTTGTCTTTTAACAAAAAATTTTCTTTGATAAAAAAAACCTATAAATTCAAATTCACATTCAACAGTTTTAATCCATTTTACTGTGACTAAGGCCCTGGTCTTGAAACACACAAAAAGTCTTGGATACATATGGTAACCCTCGTTCCCTGAAGGAGGGAACGGAGATGTACGTTGTGACCGACTAATAGGAATCTCGCAAGAGAGGCCAATCTAGTTGTAGTGAAACTAAACAAGCCAATGCACATTGGCATGCAATCATTTGCAACAGCTGGTCAGCCTGGCAGCGTGGGTATATAATGAGCAGCAGGTGCGATTGCACTTCAGTATTTTACTGAGGAGCCAAGCTAGCCTGGCAAGCCAGACCTACATCAAGATGTTAGGTCTGGGAACTCACAATTGGCATACCTCAATCCGAGGGGCGGGATAAACGGTTGTCTTTCAATATCCCTCTGCACGCAATAGGACAGCGTTACAACCAACCAGAGCAACGAACGGCTGTGGCTGAGTGAGTCCCATGTGTTTTTCCACCAGCGAAGCTAGTTGATATATTAAACTTTTGCCGTATCCGGTCCTCAAAACTCCGAACACATCTTCCTTTTTTAAGAATGACTTAAGTGACGTTCTCTTAACTCCAAGTCCTCCAGAGTCGCGGCCAAAGCCTATTCGAAAGACCGCTGTTCGCCAGCAGCATCTTCTTTGTTTTCAAGTAGCAGAGGGAAATCACCTATGGAAATCACGTGGAACCGTCACAACTCTGCTGTCATTATGTTAAGCCCGCCCACCAACTCTATACACGATGTGATTGGCCTGACCAGAGTTTGGTTTTTCCAGCTCGAAAGCCAATGGAGAGTTGCTAGACCACACTGGCTGCAAAATAATTTTTGCGGCCGCTTGTGTGCGTCTAGACTTCAAGACTAGAGCCAAGCCTGATAAGCTGGCCACCCTGGCGGGCAGAAGGAGATGTGGCGACGGGACTTGTGTCTCCGTTCCCTCCTTCAGGGAACTAGGGATTCCATATGTAAACGAAACATTCCCTATCAGTCAGTCTCTCGATGTGCGTCCTGACCGACTAATAGGAATCCCTACCAAAGCGCCACAGCTGCTGCACCCCATCCAGCTCCCTGTGTAAGCCTCTATACCTTCTTGCCTGGAAGGACGACAGGAGGAGGCTTACACAGAGTGAATCTGTCACTGCTGTTCCGTGATATCCGATACAGTGAGATATTGGATAACACTGGCAAGCGTGCACTTTCTGTTAGGAAGGAGAATGCTGGGGAAGCCACTTTCTTCAAGGAGTTATGTGGGAAATACATATGGACTAGACCGAAGGTTGTACTACATATGAATACTGGGTGACTTAGCCCAAGGGAAAGAAATAGGCTTCCGATAGGAGCAGCCGTGGAGAAAATATACACATATGGGATCCCCGTAGGGTCACACATATGGGACCCAGCCTAGATCCGGTTCTCAAGGATTCAGCGGGATAAAGGCCTGGTGCCGGACGCTCTGCCATGTCCGGGCCGATGGTGTTGGATGGCTAAACAGTTTTTTCACTCTGGAGTAATAAGGGTGCACAGTAGGGTGCAACAAGCCGACAGAGCCGGACCTCTCGGTGCTTCTACCCGTTTAGGGTGAGAACACGGGAGGAGACCGGCCCTACACGTAGGCTATAATATCTAGCGAACGTGTTAGGTGTCGTCCAGGCCTCAGCTCTACAGATATCTGTTAGCGAGGAGCCACGTGCCAGTGCCCAGGAGGATGCAACGCCTCTTGTGGAGGGAGCATGCAACCAGAGCAGGCAGGGCACGCCTTGTGCTTGGTAAGCCAAGGTGATAACATCCACTGTCCAGTGGGCCATCCTCTGCTTGGAGACAGCCTTTCCCTTCTGCTGCCCTCCGTAACAGACAAAGAGCTGGTCTGAGGTCCTAAGACTTTGAGTTCTGTCCACTTATAAACGCAGAGCGCGAACGGTACAGAGCAAAGTAAGGCTGGGTCTGCCTCCACCAAGGGCATCATTTGCAGGTTCACTACCTGGTCCCTGAAGGGAGTGGTAGGAACCTTGGGCACATAGCCAGACCGGGGTCTCAGTACTACATGGTTCAGTAACGTGTGGTGAAATCTTGTCATGGGTAGGCTGTGACCTATCAATGTGGCATATATATATTCATTCAGTTAATGTAAGACATCTATCTTATGACATATGCAACAAACAAATGTTTTGTGGGGGACACATTTAGAGAGGAGTGAGTGAGAGCGAGTGGATCACGTGACAAGAAGCAAGCTCGGTCTCTGCCTCAATGTTGATAATTCAAGACAGCATGAGAACTGACTGCGCATGTGCAAATCTACGTAAACTACGTTCTATGGACCAAAGAGGCACTGCTAACCTCTGCCTCAATGGCCATGGCCTTGAAATTTCTGCATGAAACAATGATTTTTAGGACCAAACAACGGCAAAAGGAGTATATTATATGTGTATTCCTGAAAATTTTTGTTACAAAAATTAATATTTGGAATAAAATAAATGCAATTAATAATGTGGTGAATAAATAAAGCTCTTGGAAATAATAAATGTAATGTCAACATTTCCTTTGGTGAGGCACTGCCTACCCTGCCTACCCTGACCGCACGTCCCTGACATGGTTGTCACCCGGCCCAAACTCTAGGCCAAATCCCAAACTGATTGCAAATGTTCAAAGGGATCATCCTGAAGTGCTCAAAGCACCAAGGAAAGGTCCCAAGAGGGTATGGAGGGGGGTCGAGGAGGATTTAATCATCTCGCCCCCCTAAGAAACCTGACTACCAGGTCGTGCTTTTCTACTGTTTTGCCATCTATGTGGTCGTGATATGCTGAAATAGCTGCAGCATGTACTTTGAGGGTGGAGGGAGACAGCCTTCGCTCCAACCCTTATTGCAAGAAGGAAAGCACAGACCCTATCGAACATCTTCGGGGGTCTTCTCGGCGAGAAGAACACCACTCGACGAAGAGATTCCACTTCAGGGCGTACACACGTCTCGTGGACATTGCTCGTGCAGAAGTGATGGTGTTAAGTACCTCAGGGGGTAAGTCACCTAGAACCTCCACGTCCCGTCCAGTCTAAAATTAGCCTCAGTGTCTCCGATCCCAAAAAAGCCCTTGCCTGATCCTTCAATCTATTCAAACTTTCGACCAATTTCCAACTTGCTGTTTTTATAAAAAAAATTAGAAAAAAATGTATTTATGCAGCTTCAAAATTACTTGAATAGAAATGGTATTTCAGATATTTTTCAGTCTGGTTTTAAAACTTTACATAGTACAGAGACTGCTCTTTTAAAGGATTTAATGATATTTTAATGTCCACTGACGCTGGTAACATCGTAGCTTTAATAATGCTTGATCTCAGTTCTGTGTTTGACTTTGTTGATCATGGTGTCCTCCTGTCTCGTCTGGAGCAATGCATTGGTTTAAGAGGCACTGTACTTGACTGGTTCCGGTCCTTCTTGTCTAACAGGAAATTCTCCGTAAATATAGGGAAACACTCTTCAGCCATAGCACAGGTTATATGTGGTGTCCCTCAGGGTTCAACGTTAGCACCGTTGTTGTTCTCTTTATACATGCTACCTATAGGTTCTATATTTAGAAAATATGCTATACATTCAGCTATACATACCATTTAAACGTGATAAGTCTGCCTTAAATCAACTGACGGATTGCCTTCAAGAATTGAAAACATGGCTCAGTAAGAACTTTCTCCACTTGAACGATGATAAAACTCAAATAGTCCTGTTTGGGCCAACTGAGAAAAGTGACCTGAGCAATGTTGATTTGGGTTCGCTCACTTTATATCGCTCACTTTCGGTAAAGAACCTGGGTTTTATATTGGATAGTGGCCTAAACTTAAACAAACAAATAAATACAGTTGTCCTTTGTAGCTTTTACCATCTCCGGAGATTAGCGAAAGTTAAACCTTTCCTAAGTAGGAACAGTTTTGAGATTATAATTCATGCCTTTATTTCATCTCGACTTGACTACTGTAACTCGCTATATCTAGGACTACCTGCTTCATCTATTCACCGACTTCAACTGGTCCAAAACGCAGCTGCCCGCTTGCTCACAGGCACTCGCAAACGCGACCACATCACAACCACACTACGCTCACTGCACTGGTTACCAGTTCAGTATCGTATTGATTTTAAAGTCTTGCTGTTCGTGTATAAAGCACTAAGTAATCTTGCTACTCAATACCTTACGGAGCTGGTGACAGAACACAAACCAATCAGATTGCTCATATCACAGTCTAAATAAATGAGTACCCAGATCCAAGCTGAAATGTAGGGGTGACAGAGCCTTTGCGGTAGCTGGCCCCAGGCTATGGAACAAATTGCCATTACATATTAAAACAGCGCCCACAGTGTCTGAGTTCAGAAATCTTTTTGAAAACCTACTTGTACTCTTGTGCGTTCAAT
Organism: Siphateles boraxobius; assembly: GCF_051911475.1. Classification (NCBI taxonomy): domain Eukaryota; kingdom Metazoa; phylum Chordata; class Actinopteri; order Cypriniformes; family Leuciscidae; genus Siphateles; species Siphateles boraxobius. Next base: position 15,021,116 of record NW_027509195.1, read on the forward strand.
GTGTTGTGTTGAAAGGTAAGACCCAAAAGCGAAATGCAAATAACAGTGTCTTTAATTAAGAGAGTGTACACAGTCCAACGGAAAACTGTCTTGAGATAGTCTAAATAACAGGAAAGCAGCCGTAAATGCTGACGCTCCAATAACATAAAATAAGAAAGTCTCTCTTTCAAGTAGACAGCGGCAAACAGTCTGAGAACAGGATCCGGCGGGCTCTGCTCACTGATCCCTTAGAGAATGAGCGTTCTTATGGTTGGAGAGATGGACGCTCTGGCGTTCGTCGGCAGCAGGCGGGCTGGACAGAGTGTAGAGCAAAGGTTAGAATAGAACAAATAGAGATTGACCTGAGCCAGGCTAGATGACGGATCGAACTCAGACAAGACAGGACTCGGACAGGACAGAAACAGCAGGTTGGAAGATGATACTAGCATGGGTAGAGTACGAAATAATCTGGCAAAGAAACAGGGAAAGGGAGAGCATGAAGTAGTACAAACAATTAGAGGAGAGAGAGAACAGGTGTGAGAGAATGGGTGTGAAGAGAGTGAAAATATAAACAGCTGAGGATGATTGTAGGTGCGTGAGGTAAAGTGTGTGTGTAACCAGAAGAGGGAGACAGAGAAGGATACCAGACTCATGACAGTACCCCCCCCCCTCAACGAGCGCCCCCTGGCGCTCCCAAGGGAGGGGCCTGGCGGGTACGGAGGAAATCATCAATGAGCGAGCGGTCCAGGACGTCCCGGGAGGGAATCCAGCTTCTCTCCTCAGGACCATACCCCTCCCAGTCTACTAGGAATTGGTGTCCACGACCCCGACGACGCATATCAAGGAGCTTGCGAACGGTGTAAATAGGGGCTCCCTCGACACGAAGCGGGAGAGGAGGGGTGCGAGGAGGGGCGCGCACGACTGGTTTGATGCAAGAGACATGAAAAACAGGGTGAACACGACGAAGATTAGGAGGGAGTCTCAATCTGATGGCGACAGGACTGATGACCTTAGAAATTTGATAAGGTCCGATGAAACGAGGAGCCAGCTTGCGGGAAGTGGCCTGGAGAGGCAAATTGAGGGTGGAAAGCCACACTCTCTGGCCACAAGTATATTTGGGCTCCTGACACGTTTGTTTGCGGTTCTTTGAGTACGTGCCCTTGAACGAAAGAGAGCCGACCTAACCCTTCTCCAGGTACGCTTACAACGCTGGATGAAAGCCTCTACTGACGGTAAATTAGAATCAGCGTCCTGAGAGGAGAACAGAGGAGGATGATACCCTAAGCAGCAGTGGAAAGGGGAAAGGCCGGTAGCGGATGTAGGCAGCGAATTATGGGCATATTCGGCCCAGGCCAGTTGCTCAGCCCAAGTTGAGGGGTTGCGAAAGGCTAAACTACGTAGGAAGCGACCGACGATCTGGTTGGTGCGTTAGTGCCTGACCGTTAGTCTGGGGGTGAAAACCAGACGAGAGGCTGACGGACGCACCGATTAAACGACAAAACTCCCTCCAGAACTGTGATGCGAATTGAGATTTCCTATCCGAAACGATTTCTGAAGGGAGAACGTGAATCTTGAAAACGTGAGTGACCATAACCTGAGCCGTTTCTTTGGCGGAGGGAAGTTTCGCGAGAGGAATAAAGTGTGCGGCCTTAGAAAATCGATCCACGACGGTCAGGATGACGGTGTTACCGGCCGACGAAGGGAGACCCGTAATAAAGTCTAGAGCGACATGAGACCATGGACGAGACGGAATAGGAAGAGGTCTAAGAAGACCAGCCGGTGGGGAATTACTAGACTTAGTCTGTGCACAAACGGTGCACGAGGCAATAAAGCGTTGTGCATCCCGTTCGAGAGTGGGCCACCAAAATCGTTGACGAACGGTAGAGAGTGTGCCCCTAACGCCGGGGTGGACAGTCAATTTAGAGGAATGAGCCCACTGAAGTACCGCCAAACGCGCAGTAACAGGTACAAAAAGTAGATTCCTAGGGACGTTACGTGGAGCGACAGAGCGGGACAGAGCACGCTTAACTAGTCTCTCGATTCCCCAGATGGCCGCACCAATAACTCGACCTGGCGAAATGATCACCTCAGGTGTCGAGGGTACGTCTGTGGAATCGAAGAGGCGAGAAAGAGAGTCGGGCTTTATGTTTTTAGAACCTGGACGGTAAGAAATCGTGAAATCAAAACGACCAAAAAACAAAGCCCAGGCGAGCTTGACGAGCGTTTAGTCGCTTAGCAGAGCGGATGTATTCTAGGTTTCTATGGTCAGTCCAGTCAACAAACGGAATGGTGGACCCTTCTAACCACTGTCGCCACTCTCCTAAAGCCAAATGGATGGCGAGTAGTTCCCGATTTCCAACATCGTAGTTGCGTTCTGCGGGCGAGAGACGGTGTGAAAAAAAGGCACAAGGGTGAACCCTATCGTCCGCAGGAAAGTGCTGGGAAAGGATGGCTCCGACGCCCACCTAAGAAGCGTCAACCTCGACTATGAATTGTCTAGTAACATCTGGTGTCACAAGAATAGGGGCGGAAGTAAATAGAGACTTTAAATGACTGAAAGCCTCTTGAGCAGACTCTGACCATTTAAAGCGCGACTTGACAGAAGTAAGGGCTGTAAGGGGCGCAGCTACTTGACTAAAGTTACGTATGAAACGGTGATAGAAATTTGCAAAGCCAAGAAAGCGCTGAAGTGCAACACGAGAGTCAGGAACTGGCCAATCGGTGACCGCTTGAACTTTAGTGGGGTCCATACCAATGCCCTCTGCCGAAATAACGGAACCGAGAAAGGTGACAGATCGTGCGTGAAAGGTACAATTCTTTGCCTTAACAAAAAGACGATTCTCTAAAAGGCGCTGAAGGACTCGGCGTACGTGTTGTACGTGAACCTGGAGAGAGGAGGAGAAGATCAAAATGTCGTCAAGGTACACAAAGACGAAGACATTAAGCATATCTCTCAGGACGTCATTAATCAAAGCTTGTAAAACAGCGGGAGCGTTTACCAGCCCGAACGGAAGAACCCGATATTCAAAGTGACCTAACGGAGTATTAAACGCAGTCTTCCACTCGTCTCCCTCTTTAATGCGAATAAGGTGGTACGCGTTGGGCAAATCCAATTTAGTGAAGACCCTTGCCCCCTGTAACAACTCAAAGGCAGATGACATTTGGCAAGTGGCAAGGGATAGCGATTCTTAACGGTAATGTCATTAAGACCTCTATAGTCAATACAGGGGCGCAAAGAGCCGTCCTTCTTTTTAACAAAGAAAAAACCTGCGCCAGCTGGAGAGGAGGAAGCGACTATTGTAACGGCGCGGAGGGACTCAGAAAGATATTTCTCTAACGCGTCGCGCTCGGGGGCAGACAAGGAAAAAAGCCTTCCATGGGGTGGCGTGGTATTTGGAAGAAGATCAATACGGCAATCATAGGGACGGTGAGGAGAGAGAGAAGTGGCCCTGGAACAACTGAAGACCGCCCGCAAATCATGATACTCCTCTGGGACCCCAGTCAAATCACCCGGCTCCTCCTGAAACATAGAGACGGGGGAAACAGGAGGATTAGCAGACAATAAACATTCGACATGACAGGACAGGTTCCATGAGAGGATACTATTATTAGACCAACTAATCTTTTAATTAGACACAATGTCTTGTGAAAGTTGTTTTTAATTTTTGTATGGATTTAAATAGCTATATTTTGTACAGCACTTTGGTCAACCAAGGTTGTTTTAAATGTGCTTTATAAATACAATAAACTCGAAACTCGAAACTCAAACACAACCATAACATAGACGAGACCGTACAAATAAGAACTGAAAGCACAGGAACTTAGATACACAGATACATCTTTTTACATTTATCTTCTTAATTGTTGACAATTAAAAAAATTCCTTATCAACAAACATTTTCGCCAGTAATTTGTTGAGATTTAAACAAACTTTATGCAATTTCACTCTGTGTTTCACAGGTAAAGGATTCCATTCTGTCCAATTCCATCAAAACCACTCACACCAGTCCGGAAAGCCAAAGCACGTTTATTAATTCAAATTTTAATTGAATTTTTTCCACAATTTCTCTGCTTAGTTAATTCCCATGCTGTCCTCGAGGTGGATGATTGGCGTGTAATTACTAGCTGTTGGCACAGACAAGACACAGTATGTCCTAATTTTTTCTTTCTTTTTACTGTGGATCCTTTTTTGAAACTCTCTGTCTGCACCTAAAAGTTTGTCCCAAATCTCTCTCTCTCTCTCTCTCTCTCTCTCTCTCTCTCTCTCTCTCTTGTTCCGGAATGTTCTCTCTCACTCCCCTTTTCACCTCCCCCACATATCTTCTCCATCTTCTCGTGCTGTTTAATAGTTTCTATCCTTCCATTAGCCAAACTGCCTCACACATTGTGAGGGTCCGCGTGGGTGTTTTCATGTAAAGTTCTTTTTATATGGCATAACCAGAGCTTTCCTCATAATAATTATTTCTTCCTGCAGACCTATCAAACTGGGCATCGGCCCACATGGCGTCGCAGTTGAACTCCATTCTTTGAGGATAAGTGTTAATAAAACAAGTGGCAGATAACAGTAATTACCACTCAATGGCTCTGGTTCTCAAGAGGGGCCATGCAGAGAGAGACTCCAGGCTTGCATGCTAGATTGATTAATTTATAGGTTTATTTCACCCCAAAATGTAAATTCTGTGATTATTTACTCACTTTCATATCATTCTAAACCTCTGGGTTGTGGGGTGGGTGTGATGATGGGACCGTTTTTTGAAATAGGGCTTATTCACCGTCTCCCCTACATTAAGATAGGTGGGCAAAAGCAGTTTTGTCTCAGTGCATGCATTGTCTTAGTTTGGCAGCGCCGACAGTAGCTTAGCTTAGCATAATGAATGGAATCCTATGTTGTCAGGTAGCATGTCGTGATAAAAAAACAACAAATTACTTCTTGTGGCCTGCGTATTCACAACGAGTACAAATAGCAATTCAGATTAAGACTAGGCGATTTCCTAGGCAGATATTGACTATATTAGGGTGAATCACAGGCGAATTAAGCACTGCTACTTGGGCGCAGTCATATCACGCAACACCTGAAATCCCCCAACTTCCGTCAGCATACCAGCGTGACCTGACCTGCACCGAGTATCTTCGCTTTTGGATTGTGTTTAGTTTGAGAAGTTACAGCAAACATGGTAATTACCTGCATAACAAAAGGTTGTGAGAACAAGCAAAGGACATACACGAATGTAATGTTTCACAGAATTCCACCGAATGTGGAACTGAGAAATCTATGGCTAACTGCTCTGGATATCTGTACTTCAACACCTCACTACAAATTTAGCCAGTATCATGTTTGCGAAGAGCATTTTGCAAGACGGTACTACGTCTGAAGGATACGGCCGTCCCATACATTTTCAAAGTACAGGCAGAAAAAAAGTGTACTTGTAAGCTGACTTTTATTACCCTTCCTTACTTGAATCTGTGTCTTTATTCAGTTGTAAGATAGATGCTGAGAAGCTGTATATAGAGTATGGTTCAAATTGCCTCATCTATTATAACCTCATGTTGAGTTCAACCTGTTTAGCATGAACAACATGATTGAAAAAAAGTTTTTCGCTGTTATCGTTACCTGTGAAAAAAATTGGCTCTCATCTTCACTTCCTCAGGCTGTTGAGCGATCGCAACCTCCTCCTGTCGGTCTATTTGCATTGCACGCAGCTCCTCTTCTGAAAACTCTGGTTCATAGAGGTATGGTTCTGGATCTTGACTGTCTGAGAAGTCACCCTCTTCGTCTCGCACAAAATCCCCCATGTCCATCGCCATTCACTATGTCTACTAGGGCTGTGTATCACCAACAATGTCACGATACGAAACGCATAACGATACTAAAGCCACGATACGATACGTATCACGAAATGGATCAATTTGGAATTTAAATTTCTTTTGAGCAGAGTTTAGTAACAGTAATATCTTTATTGAATAAACAGTGTTATAACAGTTGTGATAACTGAAAAACAATTTAGTTTTTGTCATTAAAAAACAATGAGAGTTAAATTAAATAAGTGTTGGAATGTGCACCAAACACAGTAATTTCTTTACATAATGTTGAAATCATTTTAAACAAATAAATACAATAGAATAAAGATAGCCTACCAATAAAGATAAAAGTTTTTTAATAGGTCTAGTACTAGTATTAAGAACTTAATAAAGTAATTAAATGTAAAATAACATTGGGTAGTATGTTAATTCTGACTAAATTAAATACATTGACTATAAATTCAGATTCCTTATAATTAAAGCTATCTTTTCTTGTTTTGACAACAATATTAATGACAGACACATATGGCTGCTGTCATTTTAAGAGCTAGTGCACGGATCCTGTTTTCATTGTACTGTCACATCACATGCATTTTATGCTTATTTAAGACATACCGACTGTGTTGGATACTCACCAAAACCGACATTTTTTACATCATTTTGCTTGTTTTTGGCTGTAAAAGCGATATAATCCGTGAAAAAGAATTTTTTGTTACTCACAGGCTGTTTATGAGGCGAATTTACTCTATGTAAGCATGCAGAGAAAACCATCTCTCAGAGAGCGTGCGAGTAGCCTACTGAATATTTTAAAATCGCTTGAATGTTTAGCGTGGTAAGACTTAAAAAGACGAAAAAAAGCTAATGGTAAACTTAAGTGACAATGCAATGCTCGCCCGAATATGCAAGTGAATATTCCGTCATGTCCCAACTCCTAAAAGCGAGAGTGTAGTATCGCCGCCTTCAGCGCGTTTGACGCTTGCCATGAGCAACCCATTTTGAGAGACAGAGAGACACAAGACGCGGCACAGCTGGACACTCAATCAATGTTTGAGGGAATTTCCTGCATTATAACTGGGAGACCTGCGGGAATGATTAGAATACTGCATAATACTCGCAATCCCGTGCTGAAATTCGAGCTCTGAATTGGCTACATTCAAAAGCACGACAGTATCGATACAGCAGTTGCTCATCGTCAGGAGTTCATGACGATGTATCGTCGTATCGATATTCTGAGCACAGCCCTAATGTCTACTGTCGGAAAAATAGCCAGCTAATATTCACGCCGGTATGTTTGACGGAAGTTGGGGGATTTCAGGTGTTGCATGATATGACTGCGGCTAAGTAGCAGTGCTTCGCCTGTGATTCACCCTAATATAGTCCCAAGTCAAGTATGCCTAAGAAATTGCCTATTCTTTATCTGCATTGCTATTTGTACTCGTTGTGAATACGCAGGCCACAAGTTATTTTTTAAAGTTTTTTTTTTTTTTTTACTTTTTTTTTATCACTTATACTCACGACATGCTACCTGACAACATAGGATTCCATTCATTATGCTAAGCTAAGCTAGTGTCGGCACTGCCAAACTAAGACAATGCATGCAATGAGACGAAAATGTTTTTGCCCACCTATCTTAATGTAGGGGAGACGGTGAATAAGCCCTATTTCAAAAAACGGTGGAGTGTTCCTTTAAAAGCTTTGGCATTTGGCTAGCAATCAGCAAGTTCAAACTAAGAGATGCTGTACAGTCATTACACTTATTTATTACACAGCATTTCACCACACAAATAACTATGGGGATAAGAGATAATGACATGAGATTAAACTGTTTTAAAATAGTACCTGTTTTTTATCCTATAATCCATTACAATGTACAAAACAAATATTGCAAAATGGCAGCAGCTGAGTTTGAATGAAACAAGAGAGAGCAAGTCCACAATACTGGATGGCATAATTAAATAACTGAACACAAAACATTGATTTTACTGAGTTGATATTTTATTAGCTCACCAAACTCAAAATTTCCATGAGGAAAAACTGTTCCTAGCAAATGTATAGCGCTGCTGAATTCAGTAACCTGGATGAGCCTGTATTATCTGTTTTTAGCAGTTGTTATCGAGGAATAACATACTGCTGGATGGCGCGATTGACCAATCAGAATCAAGCATTCCACAGAGCATTGTAATAAAGTTACGTATATTCAGTAGAATGTCTGTTGTGGGACCATCGATATAAAGAGTTAGCAGATATTACAGTTGTTCTAAATTGCTAAAACACATTTCTCTAAACCATCACTCCCTTCCTCAAAACCTTAAACACAAAACCAAATTGTCAATCTACATTCAGAGAAACTCTGACTCTTCTGGCAAAATCAAACAATTGCCTCAACAATCATTTTATCTGTGCTCAAAATCAAACAATGCTTTCAGATCGTATACAGCGAGTCAAAATTATAAACACGAAAGATCATTCATTAGACACTACATCAAAAAATGGAGAACACAAAATCCAAAGATTGCAAAAAAAAGTATATTGTAACGGAATTAGGTAAAAAAGTATAGTAATGACAACTTACAGTAGTAAGGTGAATAAATTGTATACTGTATTCACTGCAAGTATAGCATTGTACTGAATATTGTATAGCATTGAATGTCTGTATATTCAGCAGTGATATACTGTGAAAATACATTGACCCAACAGCAAAAGCCAAAAAGGTTACAGTAAAACAACTCTAAATGAAAAGCAAGTTACAGTACACTCAGAAGAGTTGTGCAACTGAAAAATCAAGGTCAGTGAGAGAGATTTTATTCTGCTTCAGCATCATGTCTTCATGTTGGGTCCGACCTGAGGACTTCTTCCACATCACAGGCAATCTCTGCAGGCAAAGGGGAAAACCCTAAAGCCAGATCCAGCCTTGACAGCATTCTCCAAACCTTGCTCTTTCTCGTCCTCATCCTCTTCCTCCTTGTTCAACACCTCTTGCACATCCTCTTCCTCCTCCCCCTCTTATATTGTTTCCATCCATTATTGGCATCAACATTCAGTGCAATATTTTGAGTACATTTTGATATTCTGAACTGATTTGTATTATGTACAGTTGATTTAGTTGCATCATTAGAAATAAGTGTGAACAATTTTGAGTCATTGTGTGTAAACGATGGCAACAGTGTTGTAGTTGTGTTTAACTTTTGCCTGCCTGTCTGTTTAGTATTTTGAAACATAAGTGAATCACTGTGCGAAACGTGTTTTAGTGAGTGAGAATGTGTTTTGCAAAAAGAATGCTTCAGATTTGCAAACAGTGTTTTAACTACCTGAACTTGTTTAATGTTTTACAGAATGAGGCTATTGAGAATTTGGTTCTGAGCATGGGGGTTAGTGTTTAAGCAATTCAGAAAAACTGTAAGCAGACATTCTACTAACTATAAGTAACTGTTCAACTACATGTCAACTAACTCTCAGTGGAGTATTTGTATTAGTCAGTCTACCAATACTCTAATGAGAGTTGATATGTAGTTGCGAAGTTACTAGTTAGTAGAATGTCTAAAGTAGACCATCAGATAAAGTTCTACCTGGCATTATTCAGACCTGAGACAGTCTTGCGCATTTAATTCTGGCGTATGCATGTGTTATCAAGTGGCCAAGACCACAAATGTGGGTATTGGGACAGGCCTAGACCGATTTTGTTAATTGAATCAACTGATTCATTGAAAAGATTTGATTCGAAAGAATGATTAATTCATAATCTATTATGAGCTCTCATAACAGGCCAATAAGCACTAATGTCAACAACTTCAATTTCAGTCTGTTCGTATCACAAAGCTCACTTAAGGCTTTAGAAAACATGTTTTCCGTCATTTTGAAGCTTGACAACTTCTGGCCTCATTCACTTTCATTATATACAACTTTAGAATGACATGAGGTGATTAAAAAATGACAGCATTTTTATTTTTGAGTGATATGCTACCATTCACCTTCTTTCCATCCATTCATCCATCTATCCATCTGTACCACCTCTGTCAGGCTGTCTCTTCTCAATGTCTTCCCTCTGTCACCAGAGTATTAGCATAAGTAATTACAAATTCATGTGTGCCTGCATGGGTTTCTAATTTAAAATAAATGTGTTGATCTCTTTGATTCGGTTTTAGTTCAGAGCAGCCTGTCTTGTACAATTAAGATAACAGGAGTTTGTGATGGACGTCAGCAGAGGGGGGTAATTGGAATCCCCTCCCTCTTTAAGCTGTTATCTCTTTTTGTTTTTAAAGTCTTCCGAGCTTTCTGAAGACTCCAGCGGTGACTCACTCGTGCCGCATATTGAAGTCTGTGTGGCTATCGCAAAGATCCACAATGAATGGTGTTTGGAGCTCAATGCTCGTGTAATTCTATTGATTTCACTTCAGAGGAAATGTGTGTGAAACACAGGGATCCATATCCACTTAAACCGCAGAATAACACTTCGCCCTGAATAAGAGCAAGACGTAAATACACAATTTAATATTGCTCTAAAACAGCTGTCGCCTCTGACTGAAATCACAGCGAAGTTGATTGTATTCAAATGAGTGTCAGAGCTGCACTTGACCTGCATGCATTCACAATAGAGCGCTCAAGCTTCACTGTTTTGACTCCAATGCTGTGGCAAAAAAAAAGGAAAGATAGAGGGAAACAACACACCCACTTCAACAACAGTTTCAGTAATGCTTATGTTTTAGTAGTGGTGAACTGATGTGGTAAATGCTAATATATGTGTAAAAACTGAATTTTTATACAATATTTAATCAAAGTAACTAATATATGAACACAAAATTGTCAAAACAGATTTAAGAACTGACACAAGGTGGCGCAACTATGGTACAATACATTAATGATATCAGATGGCAATGCCATGGCAAAAAAGATTATCTTATTCAAGTACTATATCAAGGTAGTTCCCTTTCAGTCAGTCACATTTGACGTTACGTCAGAACTGAACTGATGAATTGGGATCTCGCCTTACAGCCCATCACCATCGAGTGTAAACTAAAAGAGGCAATGCACATTGGTGTTCAAGATTTGTGTCTCGAGTGTCTGCGAGTGCTCTTCGGGGAGAGGCCTGTGCCACCTGGTGTTGGTGTGACGGCACTGCAGTGGTGGTCACGATCTCCGAAGATCACTTCCTGCTGTTCATAACAGCCCTAAAAGAGCTTTTTGCAGGCAGCACTATTCCCTGCCAGCTGTGCTGCGGCCATTTTCCCTGTGCGTTTTAGCACTATAAGAGAGCTAAATTTCCCTGAAATAGCAAAGACACCCGTTGCGCTGGCTGACAGTCATGATCGTTGTCTCACGTGTCTGGGCGTCAAGCACGCTGAGGTAGCTTTTATGGATGAGTCATGTAACCACTGCAGGAAGATGACCATCTCGGTGTTGCAGACAAGACTCAACCACCTCAGATGAGGTGGAGTCCCCTCGCCCATACCCCAATCTAGTTCCTGTTCTGATAATCAGAAGAGGGCTACTTCGGTGAATAGCCAGGGTGACCTGAGGATCACAGTGGGGTATTACCCGCCGAGCCAATCTCGGTGAGCCCCCCACTCTTCTAGCACACCGCGAGCTGTGGAGCTCCCCAGTGAGATTGCTGGTCCTTTTCATGGGGGATTAAGCGTTTCATTCGGGGCTCCGCCAGGGACCGGATGTCGATCGTTGCATAGGAGGGTGAGCTAGAGTCCTCCAGGGATGAAGACTCGGCTGCGTTGCCACCTTCTGGGAGAGTAGCGTTGCCCGAGTCTGACCCAGAGCTGACTGCTATGCTTTCCTGCTATGCTTTACTGCAGTGGTCTCAAACTCAATTCCTGGAGGGCCAGAGCTCTGCACAGTTTTGCTCCAACCCTTATCAAACACACCTGATCCAGCTAATCAAGGTCTTCAGGATTGCTAGAAACTTCCTGGCAGGTGTGAGTTTGAGCTGGTTGGAGCTAAACTGTGCAGAGCTGTGGTCCTCCAGGAATTGAGTTTGAGACCACTGCTTTACTGGGACTCGAGTCGAGGACGATTGGTATCACGGGATGGCCCATGCTGGTTCTCAGCATCCCACCCCAGTGCCATTCTTTATGGAGGTGCATGAGGAGGTTACCAAATAATGGATGGCACCTTTTCTGCCCGAAACTGGTCTGGTGTCGGCAGTAACGCCATTCAGATTTCTTCATATGAGTCCCAAGATGGGGGTGGCAATGCGGGACGCACCAGGTGACAATCACCCCGGCCTGTCGTCAAACCTTCATATATATTGTCACAGTGTCTGGTTTGTGTTCCCTGGGTTGTCACTAGAGGTCCTCGTTCTCACGGTGTCTTTCACGTTTGACTTCATTTCCCAGCATTCTGTCTGTCACTCATCAGTTCATTGCACTCAGCTGTTTCCCATCACCTTGTTAGTTCTGTGTGTGTATATATATATATATATATACCCTGTCTGTGTTTATCACGGACTTGTCACATATTGTCACCACACTTCTGAGGTCTGTCTTTCTAGTCTGTTTCTTGTTTTTGTTTCTTGTTGTTTTGTATTTTGGATTGATTATATGGACTTTGACCCTTGCCTGGATGACGATTTGGATTATACTTAATAAAACCCACTGCATTTGGATCTTCTGTTTCCCGTGTGTGCATGTGACATATATATAGTATATGGTAAAATAGAACAACATTATTCGGACCTGGGAAAAATGGTAAAAATCTCTGAAACAATGTCACTATATCCATCCAAATTTTTGAAATAGCAAGATATTTTTAAGTAACATTTAAGAACTAACAATTTATGGTTTATTTAAATGGTACTGAAATATTATTTGATTCATGTACTATATCAAGGTATATATATATATATATAATATAATTTAATGTCCATAGTGAAAACAATGTGTACAAATTAAGCCATCAGGTTGGATCTGAACCATTTGCTCATAAATTTTCAAAGGCCAACCATGCTTTACCAGCATATCACTATATGGGCCCCACATTTATATTTATAATAAAATTATGATCTACAATATGTATATATTATTCTATTGATGGACATAAATATGGATATATTACACATGTATATTTTATCCTCTTGATGGAAATAAATGGCGTGGTGTTATTTCCATCAAGAGGTGCATACATTTTTGGTCGAGATCTTGTATTGACAATGCAAGAGTGAAGCACACTGTAAATTCTACTCCAGCACATCTCAAAGACTTTCAATGAATTTAAGGTCTTGAAGCCAATTCATGTGTGAAAATAATTCTTCATGCTCCCTCCCAACCATTCTTTCACAATTTGAACCTGATGAATGTTGACATTGTCATCATTGAATGTGGCCATGATGTGTCTTCCTACATGGTTATTTAAGAAATTAAAAGCTACAGGGTTAGAAGAACAGTTGCCAAACATATGCTAGAAACATAATAATCACTGCAATAATGATCCAATAAATATGCATACATATATTATTTTTGATAATCTATTTTGGGATCAAACATTTTTTTCTTCAAGTTGTATTAATATTTTCATCTTTAATTTTTTTTTGCTCTGTCAGAACATTTCATATTTTGGGACATAGAATCACATTTATTCACGCTTTTCATGTTTGTTGTGTGCACACAAAAAACACAAAAAAAGAGCAAAAGAGAGAAAAAATGCAAAAGGGATGGGGAAAAAATCCTCTTCGTTTAGACATCAGCTTTCCTCCTACTTCAGTGTGTTGGTCTTTGATAAAGACCTGTAACCGGGGCAACAGAGACCTAATTCACAGACTTGGAACTGTCATGCACTAACCTCTGGAGCGGAGAGGGGGGTGTAAGAATGGTGAAGAAAGGGTGAGGGTGGGGGTGAGGGTGGGGGGTCTGAGCAGGAGAGACAGTTAATTACAGAATGCAAATTACGTTGTCAGAAGAGCCATTCAAAAAAAAGAGTCTGCTCCTGCCTTTCAGCTCCTCCCCTTTGGTGCAGGTTTAATAAGCGACTCTTTCAAACAGCCCTGCCTGTGGCTTTCAGAATCAACTGGAAATAATATCAGAATGATGAACAGAATCGGATTGCCTCTTCCAGGCCTTGACAACCTAATTCATGCAAAATAGGGGTAAAGCCATGGGCATGGGACCATCTTCGTACAAGGTGTTGAACAACATCAACCCCTGGGCTCTGAAATTCCTAACACCCTCTGTCTTTTTCTCTCTTGCTCACTCTTTCTTACTTTAACTTAGGTATCTCCGTTTTACCAACATTGCCTCTGTTTCTTAGCCCTAGGAAAAGTTCCCTCTAGTAATCCTGTAATTTTATTTGACTTGTCACGGCTGAAGGAAACTTGAAGTATGCTGGATGTCGAGTGGCAATCCCACTGCTTCAAATATAGACGGACATAAATCAGTTTCTACATACTGAATAATTATAATGGCGGGAATAAAATATTGAATACACATTATTGTAGCTGTAAATGTAAGGCTGACTCTGTCCAGCACTTCTAATCTTTTCTCAATGACGGGCTCCTGACTTTGATAAAATAATGTCTCTATATTTACATCCAATAGTTTTGATATAGCAAGATATTTCAAAGCTTTTTTTTTTTTTAAATTTAAAACGATTTTTTTTTTCTTTTTCTGCTGAACACAAAATAATATATTTTGAAGAATGTCAGTAACCAGACAGTTGATGGGCCCCATTGACTTCCATAGTGGGGACAAATACTATGGAAGTCAATGTGGTTCATCAACTTTGATTACCGACATTCTTCATATTTTGAAGTTCTTCTTTTGTGCTCAGCAGAAGAAGAAAAAAAATCATACAAGTTTGAAACAACAACTCAAGGGTGAGTAAATGATGGCAGAATTTTTAAGTGAACTATTCCTTTAAGTACTTATTCAAAATAAACACTAATTTATGGTTTATTTAATCAATGTTGGCATTTCACAAACTCTTAACAAATAATGTACCTTTATACTACAAAAATATATGTGATATAGATTTAGGCATTCTTTTATAAATCTCCAGTGGACATTTCTATATATATATATATATATATATATATATATATATATATATATATATTACTGGTGTGCATCTTGAGACGAAACAATGACACTGACATATTTTAAGAAATGTAAGTGCAAGTTGCTTTCAGTTAAAACAGCTCAAACATGCATTTTAGTCTGGTACTAGGCTTAAGTCGGGGGATTTAATGTTAGATCAAACTACCTCAAATTCAATCTGCACGCAATGACCTCAGGGATCAGGAAAATTTCATGCTGTACTGTGATTCAGTTTGTTGCTATTCAGTTTTTGGGGAGAAAATAAAATCGAACCCTGTGGGGCCTTTAGCTGTGAAAACAGCAAGCAAAGCTGATATTAAGATAGGGAAGTATATACTTGTTAACATTCAGCTTTCGTTCACCACTTAACTGCTTGTGCTGCACCTGCACTTGTGGCTTCCCGAGGTAGTCAATCTGCTCGCCACCACCGAAATCGATAGACGTGAGAGTAGAGAAGTATGAGTTGAGTGGCAAGATCTGCGACTATTGTCCTCTTTAACCTTTTCCATTTACTGTGAGAGTGACTAGGGGCCATTATAAAATGTTCAAAGTAATAGATATTGAACTAGCATTCAAAATGAGCTGAGCGAAAGGTAATCAAAGCATTCAGTAATTACAGTGTATTCTGTAGTCCTCCTCCCAAAAAAGACTCCATTATGTCCTTGTTCTCCTGATAATAATGAAACAGGTGTTTGGCTGTGTGTGTTGGGGTACTTTTATGTCAAAGGACACAGTTGCATTGGAACTGCTAGGGAGGCCAATTTACAAGGTGTGCTATAATGACAAATGTTTTTCAGTGTTTTGTTAGAGGGAAATGTGCTTAGACAAAATGGTTCATTATTCGTTATGAAATATAATAAGAGAGAAAACTGATATCATATACAATGGATTGCATCAGAATAAATGTTTTATTGTTAAAGCTTCAGTTGAAAGACCTAGCAATATAGATTTTTTTTTTCTGGTTTCATTTGGCAGGATTTAGATTTTCTCTGACATCTCCATTTGACATGGCTTCCCGAAGCACATACTGTACTTAAAAACTTGATTTGTTTGTTTTATTTTTAAGCAGTTAATCGTAATTAATAAATGTTGAAATCCTTCATCTGCATGGTTCAAACTCTATTATAATGTTTGTTTAAAGGCAGATGATATGTAATTCTGAGTCCTTGTCTGTCTGAGGGCTAAACATCATTCCCTGATATCTCAGGGGAGCTTCTTTTGTGGCACGTAAGTGTCGCATTGGAATTCTGCTCAGGACCACACCAGTGTCTGACTGTCATCCCTAATATGGATGGTGCCAATTAGACCACAGGTACAGAACCTCACACTCTATCACAATCTCTTATATACAATCCACTTTGAACATTTTGCCCCCCACACACTCATTAATCCATACTCAAAGATTTGTGTGAAACTATTTATCCTCATGATTTTCATCACAAGCCACAGATCATCCCCCAAAAATTGTTCTGTATAATTTTTCTATAAAATTCTTCACTGAGTTTTTTAAAGTCTCTTATGCTACCAGGGGTGCATTTATTTGAATTTGATTAAAATACTGTAAAAACTGTAATATTCTGAAATATTACTATAATTTAAAATCTTTTTTTTCTAATTTATTATACAGTAAAATGTAATTTATTCATGTGATGGAAAAGCTACATTTTCAGTAGCCTTTACTCCAGTCTTGTCACTTGATCCTTAAATTAATCCTTAAATTATTATCAATGGTGAAAAGAGTTGTGCGGCTCAATTTTGTTTAGAAACCTGATACTTGCCCCCCCGCCCAGGATACTTTAATGAGCAGAAAGTAAACAATCTTGGTTGCACTTTATTTATTTTTTTATATGTACTTACAGTAAAGTGGCCTCAAAAGTTAAGCAAAGCCCGTTTCACAGAGCGCGTTGATCCCGGGAAATTGCCAGAACACCTTCTGTGTGAACACAAACACGACCCGGGAGCGATGCCGGGTTGGGGACCTAGTAACATTGCCGTGTTCAGTCCCGGAACGGGCGCTGTGTGAACAAAAGCAGTAATCACTGCTGTGTCATAATGATGGCGCTGAAGCCGGGATCATTCGCCAGCGTGAAACGGTACTTAATGCGCTAGTTTATGATCGAATCAGAGAAAAAAATGCACAAGCGTGGTTTCTTGAGAGAGAAATCGCAGCTCATAAGCAAACTATAGACGCTGCTGAGACATTACATGTCACATCGATGTCACGTGTCTTTACGGGATTTTTACGGTTGTGTGGGACGCACTCTCTGATTCTGGAAAATCACTTGCAGTGAGAATGAACCAAAGTCAAACGAACCTGGGTCAAATCCCAGGTCACTTTATCCGTGTATTTTCCGGAATCTCTGTGTGAAAGGGGCTCCAGAGTCTGGATCTAAATGCAGAGAAAAAAGGTGTTTGATGGTTCAAAATGCGATACCTAAGACATGATCATGGAACACATGACATGAGACGTAGCTCTTGACATTGACCCATAACACCATGAACAACATGAACCATGAAAGGCACGAACACACGAACAACTGGTTGAACAACTGGTTAAATAACTGAGACAATAATAGGATAACAAGAAACAACTAAAACGAATTAGCATAAAAAAGAACTACAAAAGAACAAACTCATGAATAGCCAATTTCAAATTAAGAAACATAATAAAGCACAGGATCCTGACACTTACAGTGTACTTACCTAAGAATAAGGTAACTACATGGGTTTAGGTAAGGTTTAAGGGCAGGTTCAGGGTTAGTACCTAGTTATTACCAAGTTATTGTACAGTATTTACTATAATAAGTATAGTATTTGCATGGGGAACAGGACTTTAAAATAAAGTGCTACCGAAATCTTTTGTAACATTATAAATGTCCTTACTCCCACTGATTAATTTAATGCATCCTTGCTGACACAAGTGGCCTATTAATTCCTTTATTTATTTTTTATAAAAACAAAACACTTCTTCAATCATCTGCACTTGTGCTATGATGCATACATGTGATTTGTGTTTTCTTGTGATTTCAGATAAAACAAGAATGGATGAGTCTATTGCAGCATCCAATTAGCAAAAAATACCTTGAAGCTGTTGAGTTCTTGTTTTCCGGGAATGGTGTCGGTTCATAAGTCTTTGAGCTCATACACAGGTTTTTCCCCAACCCTCCCTCTTTTCGAGACTTTAGCTGGCAGCTATGAGAGGTCTGAATGAGAAAGGACTGGCTTCTTACTAGCTCTGTGGGGGAGAACATTTCAGAAAAAAACAAACATTTTAAGATGAATACATAGAGTACACCTATCTTCAAACATTCACACTGACCATTCAGACATTATTTAATTTTTAAATTAAAAAAAAGAAAGTTAAAGGGATATAAATTACAGTATTTAGAAGCACAATATCTCTTAATTAGTATAGGCCATGTTTAGAATAATTGTACAGAAGCCAAAACATATGAAATTATACTGTATGACAGTATACTGCAATGATTACTGATGATTACAATGCATACTGATTACTGCAATGCTCTTCTGGCTGGACTTCCATCATGTGTTACTGAACCTCTACAAATGATCCAGAATGCTGCAACCCGTCTTGTCTTCAACAAACCCAAAAGGGCTCACGTTACTCCTCTGTTCATCTCACTGCATTGGCTACCACTCGCTGCTCGCATCGAATTCAAAGCTTTGACGCCTGCTTACAGTTCACAGACTCAGCTCCGTCCTACTTTCAATACCTACTACAAGTCTACAGCCCTTCCAGAAGCCTACGATCGGCCAAGGAGCGACGGCTCGTGGTGCCATCAAAGCGAGGCACTAAATCACTCTCCAGAACATTCTCATTCACGGTTCCATGCTGGTGGAATGATCTCCCCACTCTTATCCGGAATGCAGAATCCCTGACAGCATTCAAAAAACAACTGAAAACTCATCTCTTCCGTGAGTAATTAACATAAAAAATAAATAAATAAATAAATAAATAATTCCTTCTCTTTTAAATCTTTCCTTCCCTTTTAAATCTTCACTTGTCTGGCTTTTGCTACTCTGAGCAATGCCTGAACTTTGTATTTTGAGCACTTCTTGCGTTGTTCTTCCCTCTTCACGATGACTCGCTTGCTTTAGTCCTCAGTTGTAAGTCGCTTTGGATAAAAGCGTCTGCTAAATGATTAAATGTAAATATAAATGTATGACAGACTTTAAAGAAATTATAAAAACAACACCCAGAGCAAGTTTCACTTAAAGGGATAGTTCACCCAAAAATGCAAATTAGCCCATGATTTACTCACCCTGAAGCCATCCTAAATGTATATGACATTCTTCTTTCAGACGAATATAATCGGAGTAATATTAAAAAACGTCCTAGCTCTTCCAAGCCTGACAATGGGAGTGAATGGCTGTTTGACTTTAGAAGTCCATTAAAGCACATCTATTCATGCTTAAAGTGCTCCTGTCACAGTTGTGTTTCTGTCTGAGTCTTATTGTCACTAGTCACATGTCTTCCTTTGTTCTGTTTTCCCGCCACTCATCTGTTTCCATGGTTACTGTCATTTAGTTAATCTGCTTCACCTCTGTTTAGCTAATTGTCATCATCATCATCTGTTTCACCTGCGTTCTATTAATCAACGTTCATCTGTGTTTGTATTTAGTTCCCTTCTGTTCAGTCAGTCTTGGTCCGTTCTCTGTTATGTATAGTGTGTGTGTGTGAACCTTCTGTCTGTAAGAACCTGTTTGAGTTATATTTGGAAAGTAAACGCTTTGCTTTGGAACTTTGGACTCCTCATCTCCTTCTGCCTCCACCACGCCGTGACAGAAGAACGGACCACCCGAAATGGAAGATAGGGTCAGAATAATCATCATGGCTCAGGAGAGCCAAAACCTTTTTACTTTGTTAAGGACTTTTGCCGCCTTGCCATCACCAGCACCCTCGATGATGTGAGCCTGAGCACCTTGTTCCAGATCGGGGCCACATTCAACCATCCTATACGTCCTCTGCCTTAGTGGCCAGACCAGGCTCCCACGGAATAGTCATGAAGGCCGATCCGCCATGGCCGCCTGAAGGGTCGTCTCCGCCCTGGCCTCCTGCACAGCCTGCTCTGCCCTGGTCTTTCGAACTACCGGTACCGTCCTGGAGTCATCAGTCCCTGTTTAACCCTCCAGAAGGAGACTCCAGGCCTTGTTGTCACTAGTCACATGTCTTCCTTTGTTCTGTTTTCCCGCCACTCATCTATTTCCATGGTTACTGTCATTTAGTTAATCTGCATGTTTAGTTAATTATCATCATCTGTTTCACCTGTGTTCTGTTAATCAATGTTCGTCTGTGTTTGTGTTTAGTTCCCTTCTGTTCAGTCAATCTTGGTCCGTTCTCCATTGTGTATAGTGTGTGTGATCCTTCTGCCTGTAAGAACCTGTTTGAGTTATATTTGGAAAGTAAATGCTTTGCTTTGGAACTTTGGACTCCTCGTCTCCTTCTGCCTCCACCACACCGTGACAGCTCCACACGGATCTGCGGGGGTTAATAAAGGTCTTCTGAAGTGATGAGTTTGTGTAAGAAAAATATCCATATTTAAAACTTTATAGGCTATAAAACTTTGAATAACTAGCTTCCGGCAGATGACCGTACGCATCAATTTACGCCAAAAGAGTAACCCTTGAACTCACGCACAACATAATGACGGCAATTGACGCCTCTCACGGTTAAAACAAACAGGGCTGGAAAACCGCATTCATTAAATTAATTATAACCCTATCTTTTATTGTTGAAATGGAATGGAGAAAACACTGGAATATATTTCCAAGCACAAAAGTATCTGCCACCCAAGAAACCACCTCTGGATTTAACCACAAACAAGTATTCTGCTTTTCTGTATTCTGACAACGCGTGCAAAGTAACTTTACACTCTTCTATCCGAATCTTCTTATGTTCACTCAATCAAAGCCATACTTTGTACAGTTGAGGTGGGTACAAAGAGAACTTCAAACTTGAAAATCCAACAACAGCACCAACAACAAAAAAGCAATTTCCCAATTTGTTTTATTTATGTGACACATGCTTTCCGGCAGGGAACTTATCTGCAGGCGTCAGGAGGCCCGTATGTGGAGAAGCACCTAATCCCAAACAGAACGCCTCTGCTAATCTTAAATGGGATGGAAATCCTGGAGATCCTGAATAACTCAACATGGGCCACTCGTGTAACTCTGGACGAAGCAGAAAACAATAATTTGACAAAAATGTGATAATGCCAACAATAGCGATTTGGCAGTTGAAACTGCGAAATTTGCCTGTTGCAGAGTCACAAAACTGAATCTAATTACTAAGTTCCAATCCAATAAGCTTGGATCTAATTAAATGTGGATTTATGATGCCACTTTCATTAGTCTATATTATATTTTGAACAATGCCATCTTTAATTTTTGTAACTGCCATCAGACTTGGATAGGTTTTTAGATGTTCCATGATTATCTTATAATGAGTTCTGCATTGATGTCTTCATATGGCCTTATGACATTTCCTCTTTGGTTTTAATGCCACTCTGGGATGTTCATCTGACAATAATTTGTCTCAAGACCAAATCTATTAGCACTACATCTACAGGGGAAGAATAATAAGTAGAAGGCAAAGTAAAGGATGGAAACATAACCTTTTTTAGTCATGTTTTCACTATGAAATGTAGTATTTTTTAAATTTTTTATTTCTAGGTGTACAGACAATTTACATTTACAGCATTTACAGATTTTTAATATTTATTTATTTATTTATTTGATTTAAAGACTTTTATATTGATTTTTAATAGATTTTTAAAAACTTTTTAAATATTTATTTTCATAGATACACTACTTTTTAAAAGTTTGGGGTCAGTAAGATAAAAAAATATATATATACTATAATCAACTTTACATTGATCTTTTACAAATATACATATATATATATATATATATATATATATATATATATATATATATATATATATATATATATATATATATATATATATATATATTCCAACTTATAATTGGAACTGTTAATAGAAAATGCAACTACAAATCCAACAGCAGACTGTCCCAAGAAAGAGGGAACTTCTCCATTTCAGGAGAAGCTTTTGTGAGTAGCCTGCATTGTACTGGTTCTGGAAGCTGTTCTCCATGAAATGTGCAGCACACAGATAAACATTGGGGTTATTATGTTTAAAATAAATTTAAACCACTCTCAGCTTTGTAACCTTGCAGATCTTTTATTATGATCAAACAGCATCGTTATAAACTAATTAAAGTTGAAAAAGTGAAAAAGCATTACAGGACCTCTTACATTTTGAGCACCAAATCAGCATATTACAATGATTTCTGAAGGATCACACAACACTTTAGACATTTTATGAAGTTATAATGCTTAAAATTCAGCTTTTTATTACTCACTTCTATAGCAAATTCTTCTTTTCCAGTAAAACTTATACTCTAAAATGCACCAGACAATTTGCACATCTTCAGGAAACCCATATTTTTTCACACTTTCAAACCAATTTGAGCTGTGCTTTCAGATTAACACACTTGATGTCTAGAATAAGCGGAAAAGACAGATAGAGGATGTTTTTTCTTTTACAGGATTAGTTCACCCTAAAATGAAAATCTTTACTTGGCATCATGTTCTAAATCTATATGACATATAACTGTCCAAACAGTGCTCTCCACAAAGTTTGACCATAGAAGAGTTCATGACTCTGTCACATTCAAAGACTGACTGAGGAACAAAGAAGAGGAGAAGACACTGAAGTGTCAAATAAGGGCAAAAGGAGCTAAGGTGGAATGGCGGGATAGGGAGGGAGGATATAAGGCGCGGTTTAAATGACAGATCAAAAGCTAGTTCTCTGTCTGGCTTTGCTGACTGTGACAAAGACAAATCAGACATATGAAGAAAAAAAAAAGACCAGGAAGTTGTTGCATACTGCTTCAGACAGAAGTTTTAGAGGGTAAAATTGTCTTTTTCTATCTTTAGGAAATGTTTCCAGATTCAACATAAGCCAAGCTCAATTGACAGCACAATTAAGACAATTTTATAACGGTTGTTTTTCTGAAATGAGACAGCCTCGATGACGTCTCCTTTGAAGACAGCTTTTAAAGTGCCTCTATTATGCCATTTTAAAGTTTCCTAATGTTGTTTTGGAGTCTCCTACAACATGTTTACATGCATCAAAGGTAAAAAAAAAACTGTTTAATTTTCTCATGATATACATTTGCACATCACCATTTCAATGATTCTCAAACAACTCGTCAGATGAATCAATCTCTCTAAATCCTTCCTTTCCGAGAGCTACTCTGCTCTGATTGGCCAGACAGCTCAGTCTGTTGTGATTTGTTTACCTCGTACAGCGCTTGTCGAAAACAAAAACGGCCATTGCCATAACAACGTCAGCTCTGCGTGTCCTGAGGCTTCCTACACCGTAAACTAAACACAGTAACGAACAATGACATCGATTTTATCATATCAATCCGAGCACGAGTCGGATGATGAAACATTGGAATAACTAGTTATTCAACCCGAACCTCCATCGTAAGGACGATTCGAGCAGGACTTTTCTCAGTGATACGCTATTCAGTTTGAGGTACATTATGAGATGTTGCAACTGTAATTCCTCATCATCAGCATCAACAAGTGCATGTCCATCAACAAACCGATTATTTTACTTGTACTTATTTATTTACAGACTATTTTTCTATTGCAGTGAGCATTTGGAAACATTAGCTGAGCTCTTGTGTGAATGACTGATGTGACATAAACATTGGTAAAACCAATGGTAAATGGTAAAACCAAAAAACTTGCTCCATGCTTAATCTTTCCTCAAAGTAGTGGAAAGACAGACAATCTGCATTAATAGACACAGTTTTAGGTAACGTTAATAGTGGCCCACAACTGATTAGCAGAAGTATTTCAGTAAGACAGTAATAATGTGAGTTAACCAGTTAGCAGGAGACCAACACAATATAAACTCAAAACTAAGTATTTTGAGCACCATCTTTCAAGAGCAAGCGGTTTGCGAATCCTGCATTGAACTCCGAGATTTGAGAAGCAGTCGTCAGTAAAATAAAGGGAACACAGTGAAAGTTTAGGATTATAGTGCTGTGGTATCGTGGTAAAGATGAATTTTAACCACTGATTCTTCCCATGCTCGTCCTTGGGCAGTGAAAAAAAACTGGCTTTACCTTCACATTGTAGAGCACAGCGTCTTCTCGACATGATGCTGTCCAGTATCCACAGGAATCAGCTGCAGTGTTTGAGGTTGAAGTTTTCCCTGGTGTCTGCACGCGCAATAAGTGGGCAGACAATATGCTAATGTTTCGTCTTGACGTCACAACGAAACGGCTGATGACTCGTTTGAATCAGAGTCGACTCTTACTTTTGAAAGACAATAACTTTATATACGGTGCAGTTTTGTTTTCATTCACTTAGATCTACGTGACACACTACATTAAAGGTCATGTACAAAAATCCCTAATAGGGACAGTTTAAGTAAGTAATTGAATCACTTATTCGTTCAAAAACACTGATTCATTTGGAATCGAAATAAGCGACTGTTTGTGTGTTTGACCGCCTCTGTGTGTTGCTAAGAGATGCTCAACGTTTGTTTTGAACTATTTACTTTGGCAGGACAACAAATAGATAAAGTTATCCAATAAAATTTCAGATACCCAATATTTAAATTATTTTTTATTGAACTGTTGTTTAAAAGCAAAAAAAACACTGATAACAATGGAGATGAATGAAGATATGAGTATATGATCTAGATAGGTAGGTAAATGATCTGTTGATGTTGTAGCCTACAGTATTTACTTTCTTGCTTTATTTTCTGCTTTTAAGTAAAAAGTTTTTTTGTGCACTTGTTTGATGCCAAAGAAGGCATATGTTGCAGGTGGCACCATCCAAATGTTTCTCTGAACCTCAGCCAATCTCAGTAAGATGAGCTGCTACAGTGAACGTTATCCTTAAACAACATTCGGTAACACTTTACAGTACGTGCTCTTCCTTGTACTTACAGTGTACTTACCTAAGAAAGTACTGGGTATTATAAGGTAATTACATGGGTTAAGTTAGGTTTAGGGGTAGGTTCAGGGTTAGTATACCTTACCCAGTTATTGTAATTACTATAAGAACATAGTATGTACATGGGGAACATAACTATAAAATGAAGTGCTAAATCTGCAGGACTTTCGTCAAAAGGTATGATCATCTGTGCACAAGTGAGGCACTGAGATAATCTAAAGTGCAGGTAATCACAGAACTGCTTTGATCATTCCTCAAATGTTGTATAGGAGATGTAACTCACTGCTGAGGACACTGTTCTGACGTGGAGACTTCTTGATGTGGAGTTTCATCTTTTTTCTAAGGTCAGTTTCATAAGTTGGTGCTATAGTCTCTGATTACAGTTTTAAATAGCTGTCAATGGAGAATGACGTTTGTAGCTATGCAGAAGTTAAAGCATCTACCACAATCACCAATATTAATACTGATACAAAACATTTATTTTATACACACACACACACACACACACACACACACACACACACACACACACACACACACACACACACACACACACACACACACACACACACACACACACACACACACACACACACACACACACACACACACACACACACACACACACACACACACACACACACACACACACACACACACACACACATAGCACATTCCTGTACTTGCTCTGCAGTAATCTACAACAGCAGCAATACAATCAACAGCAGCTGCAATTATATATATATATATATATATATATATTGTCCTTGAACTCTCTGTCTATATCTATATCTATCTATATCTGTTTCAGACACTGTTAGAAAAGAGGTGATTCTGCAGTGTATATTATGAGAAAATGAAAGTGTTTTGTTACCTTGGATGCAAGTAAACCTATTGTTGGAGACCTTCAAAACAAAATTAGGAACTTTTAATGGCATTATTGGGACAGTTTCATTAAAATACTCACAGTACTCACATACTCTCTATTTCAGTGGATTTAGCACTTGGTAAAACTAGATAGTAGGTTGGTCAGTGATGGTGTGTGGCTAGTCAGTTAGATGCAGGTTTTTGCATTGAAATAGGCTATAAGTGGCATAACGGTTTAGTGAATTCGCCCTTCGATTATTCACTGATCAAAATGGCCTATAGTTAATTCTACAGCATTTATTATGTGTGTGTGAAAGAATGACTTTCAGTATCTCATGAGCTTGGACACGGTTTAAATGCCTCTCTCCCCCTGGGTTCTCCTTATTTGACTCTCTCTACACAGCAGCAGAGGGCACCAGTGATCTTCTAAAGCACTGTCCACTGGCACAATATCTGCTGGCTCTAACACTGCAAATATCATCTTGCTTTTGTGTGTGTGTGTGCGCAGGGGTGTTTGTCTTTGCATAAATCTGATGTTTAGATTTCTGTGCGATTTGTTCTCGCAGCGTTTGCACAGATCATGTTTATGGGTGCACCTGTGACAAATGCATGTGTAGCAGTATTTGAGTACACGTGTTTACATAAATGTATGCGGGTGTTTCTTCAACTTATGTCCCAGGGGTTGATTTTCCACCATTTTTCCAACAGAATGAATTGCTCTGCTCTTGACTAAGTGTTTTTCTGTAAAAAAAAATCCCTTATTGTTTATCAAAGAAACAGAGGTCAAAAGAAACATAAAAAAGTAAAATTAAGAAAAATATAGTAAATACACTTGTCAACTGGCAATTTTTAATGCACATTCAAATTAAAATTACATTTACATCACAGAATGCTATTAAATGCATTGCACTTAAGTTGGTGGAAATGTTCATAAAAAATAACAGAATTATCCTGTGATGCATGTATGTTTACTGTTGGACACTGATAGATTAAACAAGTGAGAGTGTGAAAGTGTGTATGAGAGTCCACGGGGCCAAAAGTAGACTCAAACACTGATTACACACCAAGTACACAACCATAATTGTGGTTAAATATCTTGCTGCGTTCATTCCTATCACATGTTATGAGCTGACCGGGGGACTACAGCAAACCTCCTAGAGCTCCATTAGTCTGGCGACCAACCCTCTGGAAAATTCTTTATCTCTCCATCTCCCATTTCCCTTCTCCTCGGGGGTTTTCACTCCTTATCTCAAAGAAATACATTAAAAGAAAGATTAATGTGGGAGACCTTTTAGAAGACTCAAGAACTTGCAGGAGGGCGAGTCTTGGGAACCCTACCAGAGGAGCAGCAGATGCTAAAAGCATAAAGACACTGACCATAAATCCCTGGTTTTCTTGTATGTCAGATCACAAGGTTGTAACATGTACATTTTAATAGGCCCCTGTGCTGTATGAATTATTCAGAATCGAGTGCGTTACCCTTTATGTAAAAACGAACTCTGTCTAAATACTGATTGTACACGACTATAATGTAATAAACAAGAGTGGACAAGCCCCACGTAATAGATAAATAGTCATTTGCAAGGTTTGCAAAGCATACTGGAGTCGTGAAAAGGAAGATAAATTCTGACCTTCACATTTGAAGTTTATGTGACAATTTAGTAACAATTATAAGTCATGCATTATGAAATCTTATTGTCTGAGATCAAATGTCTATAAAACAATGAGTTTCCTGTGTTCATAGCTTGTCGTTATTGCCTAGAAATATAAATTGTGAAAATACAGTCCACTGTAACACTTTTAAAAATTCCAAAAGGGGGTTCTCTTACGAGAGGTTCTCTCGTATTGCGTAAGCTAGCTAGAGATATTGAAGCCAAAAATTATCCTTAATTTAGTATTTATTGTCAACGCAGTGCAGCAGCCACAGACCTAGAGCAGGCCATCTTGCGTGCTCATTGGCTGCCCTGCGGCAACTGCTGCAGCCTACCACTGAGCCTCTCGCGCGACGTCACGTCCAATGAGGGCGCTTCGCGTCCTTACGCGTCATAGCCCGCCAAAATGGGGGTGGCTTAGCGTATAAAAGCCAGGCTCGTAGGCTGCGTCACTGATTTCATCATCTTCAGAGAAGCTCTCCGCATCGCTGGACTCTGAGAGAAGCCTTCCGCCGTTGAATCCAGCGACTAGCAAGCAGAGGAAATTGCCTGAAGAAGCCGGCCGACTTCGCCACCTTCAGCCATCCGTGCCTGCTACGCCATCCGGCGTGTATCCTTTGTACTCTGCAAACTGTGTGTGTTCGCCGCTGCGCCACTCACTCTCTCTCTCACTAAAAGAGCGCAAGCGTTTGTTTCAAAATGGCTCGCCTTTCTTGCGGCTCGTGTAGAGCCCCGCTCAGCGCAGGAGACAGGAGCCATGTGATTTGCGCTCTCTGCCTGGGGCCGAACCATGCAGCCCTCACCCTGGATGCGGGCGGCTGCGAGAATTGTGAAGCGCTTCCGCTGTCGACCCTGCGGGCTCGACTCGAGGCCTTCACAGAGAACGCTGTCACTCCACCCTCTGGACCGTGCAGGAAGAAGCGCCATGCTCAGAGGATGCCGGAGACTGTGGCCACAGTGAAGTGCTCGCCGGAACGTTTCCCGCCGGCCTCACTTTCTCCTTCTCTGCCCCTCCCGGACGCACAGCTGTCGGCTTCGGCCCGTGCTGCCGCCGCCTCAGGTGATGAAGCTGAAGGAGGCCACACAGTGGACAGCTGTTCCATCCTGGCGTCGGACAGCGAGGAGTGGTCGAGTTCACATCTCTCCGCCTCCTCATCCGTCCAGGAATCCAGCAGGACTCGGGCAGGCGTGGACGCCGAATTAATGCGCCTCCTTTCCAAGGCCGTCGACCAACTTGGCCTCGAATGGTCACCGCCAAAGGAGCCCACACCCAACAGGCTCGACGGCTGCCGTTTCCAGATCTGCACCATTTCTGTCGGAGCTGCATGCTGAGCTGTCAAAATCGTGGAACGCACCATTCTCCGCGAGGCTCCACTCTAATGTCTCCTCGACGCCCTCCAGAGTGGACGGTGCCGCCGAGAAGGGATACACCTCTATCCCCACAGTGGAAGAGGCGGTCGCAGCGCACCTTTGCCCGCCCTCTGCGAGATGGCGCTCATAGTCTGCCCTCCCGTCCAAAGCCTGCAAGACCACCACAGCCCTTGTTACGGACAAACTGTCCAGGAACTACGTTCCCCCAGGGGAATGGTCCCTGCACCCCAAAACAGTCCAGTTACTGTGGCGCCTCTTCGGCAAAGCGAAAATCGACCTATTTGCGTCAAAAGCCAACGCTCATTGCCCGCTGTTCTTTTCAAAGAACGAGGATGCGCTGGCCCAAATCTGGCCCAGCCTCCCACTTCATGCTTTCCCTCCGGTCTCTCTGTTACCACAGGTAATCAAGAGAATCAGGGAAACGCGCCACTCGGTGCTCCTTGTAGCCCTACGCTGGGAGAATCAAACCTGGTTCCCGGAGCTGATGCGGCTGTCCCACACAGCCCCTTGGCCGATTCCGGTGAGGAGAGATCTCCTCTCTCAAGCCCGCGGCTCAATCTGGCATCCCAATCCAGAGCGCTGGTCTCTGCACGTATGGTTAATCAACGGATACCCATTGTACTGCCAGAAGGAGTGATGAACACGATTACGCAATCCAGAGCTCCCTCTACGAGGCGGCTTTACGCGTCTAAATGGTCGGTGTTCTCCAAATGGTGTGCTGATAGAGATCTAGACCCACGAATGTGTGGGGTCCCGGGGTTGCTTAGCTTCCTTTAAGAGCTGTTGGATAAGGGCAGGTCCCCATCCACACCTAAAGTCTATGTGGCGGCCGTCGCAGCGTTCGCTGAGTAGACGTGCAGCCAGTCAATAGGAAGGAACAAGCTCGTCATTCGCTTCTCTCGTATGAGAACGATACTCGGTTACTAACGTAACCTCGGTTCTCTCTACAAGAGGGAACGAGTAATGCGTAACCTGACCGTGCAGGCGCCATGAGCGTTTTTCGCTTCAGCTGATGAAACCAGTGACGCAGCCTACGTGCCTGGCTTTTATATGCTAAGCCATCCCCATTTTAGCGGGCTATGATGCGTAAGGGCGCGAAGCGCCCTCATTGGACGTGACGCAGCCAATGAGCACGCAAGATGGCCTGCTCTAGGTCTGCTGGCTGCTGCACTGCGTTGACAATAAATACAAAATTAAGGATAATTTTTGGCTTCAATATCTCGAGCAAAGATGACTTTAGCCGTAGCGTAAGCTAGCTTACGCAATACTCGTTCCCTCTTCTAGAGAGAACCGAGGTTACGTTAGTAACCAAGTATCATTTTCACATACAGCCATGCTATAAAATAAACATTTTTTGGTTTCTTAAAGAACCTTTCAGCGAACAGTTAAAAGAACCTTTGTTTCCAACTTAGTGTGAAGAACATTTTAATAATCTAATCTTCATGAAACTATCAATGACAATAAAGAACCTTCATTTGGAAGCTTTGGAAGCTTTAGAAATGGCCAATCCAATCATTATCTTCATGTCATGGCCAAAAATACATTTCAAATAAAAACAAGCACTTAAAAATAGCAATTGCTTTAAACACTCCAAGTGAAATTGAGCAATATACTGAATAGCCTATTTATTTTGAGATTTCCTAAAGTTACACTTAACAGTAATGTTAACAGTATATTCTTTGTGTTTTTAAAAATGAATTTTAAGTGAGTTAATATGATGATGGTAATCTAAATGTAAAAAAATATTTGAAATGAGCATGCATAATTAAATACAAAATACGGTACAAAATAATTATGTTAATAAATTTGTTTTCTAAAACAGTTTATTGTTAATAATCTCCTTGAAATTTAAACCAGAAAAAAACCCCAGATTTAATGCAAAAGTCTGGCTCCGTGAACCCAGAACAATGAGAAGTATGAAAAAATGACATTCAGTGCCATGTTAGAAATCACAAAGGATAAACAAATTACAAAAATAGCAAAGAAAAATCAGCGTGACTGCATTAATACAATGACTGGTAAACAGATTAATAGCTCTGTCAAACAGGTATTGATTAGATGTTTGCTTCTCAATTGATTTTGGTCACAGCTCAGCCAAGAGGGGGAAAAAAACACAACAGTCTTTTACCACCAGACCCCTGAAAGAAACTTTCACCTTCTGTCTTTCTCTTTTCTCTATCCTGTTGCACAGTGGTAGAGTAATTGACCATCGGAAAACCTTGGCTCTCAGAGTCAGAGGATAATATATCAGTCAATAACCCCGAAGAAACCATTAAAGCTGGAGAATGTTAGCCAATCTCAGGGAAGAAAAACAAAGTTCAAGCCTCTGTAATCTTCTCTTTAAAATGATCAATAAATCAAATTAAATTTTGGGGTGTGTGATGGGCTAAATAAATCCTAGTAACCACCTACAGCTTTAGAGCCTTCAAAATCCTGTTGTTCGGCATGGTGACGCATGTGTGTTCACAGACACATCCCCAGAAATCCTGCATTACAACTATTGCAGAATTAGGCCTGTCACCTTCATAATTCATAACTGCACATTCTCAACTTCATTAATATGATATCGGACCAAACGTTGACAAATAGCTCACCTGGTATAACGCAGGTGTAGAAACAGGTGCCCTGTCTGGGGCTGGCTGAGATGACCACCAAACATTTCCCCTTCTGCTTCCACAAGGTGTCCCATCATAAATTACTCATGACATCATACCCTGCGCACATGATGGTTCTATGCACGTAGAGTACCTTTCCTTGTTAACACTGAAGCAATGGACCCTGAATTTTTCAGTGGCCTTGAATTATTTAAAAAAAAGCAGAGTAATTGAACTAAATCAAAGGAGGAACGCATCTGCCGAAGAGGGAGTAGTGAGTCGCGTCTCGCAACTTTTAATATGTTTTTCTGTGGCAAAGCAGAGGTCGTAGGCCAGAGCAGGCGGCCAGTGGTGCATTGTGGGAGCTGTGGTGTAACCATGAATGTTTGAGGTTTAGCGGGCACGGCGTGTCACCATAAACATAATTATCTCGTTATCTACTCTCCATCTGTGCATATCGCCATTACACACATGCAGACACACTTGTTTCAGAGGTTTTGTGTGGGGTGCAATTGAGTTTTCTGATTAGGAGTAGTTGTGGGAGTATTTCTGGTGTATAATGATATGAAGAGGAAGGTCATTTTTCCTCCAGCAGACTGAAACGTCAGGCACCAGTATTCATTCAGTCAGCTTTCTGATGAAATTAACGCCGCTTTTCACCCATCTTCTCCCTCTAAGCAGATTACGGCACTTCAGGGACATTATTTCGACTGTTTATCACTTCACACACCAATTGAAATGAAGTGGAATCTATGGCAGAGAGAATCTTTGAAGAAATCAAGCGATTGTTTGCGTGGTGTTATTAGGATGCCATCCTCGGGTGGACGTTTGGATGCATACAGAGCTGAAGTTAATATAAGAACAAATTAAACTCTTAATATAAAATAAAAGAACACTTTTGCCCGGTTTCAGGTTTAAATTCCACAAAATAACAATAAAAAATAATATAATTATTCATTTATTTAAGATATATTTAAAAAAAAAATTTTTTTTTAAGGTTTATATACTTACATTTATAACAAAAACATGTATCAGTGGATGTACTTTATATCAGGACCAGGGTTGAATTTGTATACATTTTATTATGTGATATCTATGGAGTGTAGAACTGTGCAGGAGAGAACATCGCTTTTGTTCAACAGGATCCACCACTGATGATAACATCAGTTTACACAAAATATATAGTAAAAAAAAAAAAAAAAATCCTTCATTAAATCATGCTACCGAAAAGAAAATTCCTGCTCAACAACTTCTCTGTATTAGATACATCCCTGCTGCTAGTTATTTTTCCTCATTTTCAAAAGAAGAAAGGCCTTCATATAGTGTTGAGGACAAAATTGTCCACGGCAAAAAGTGGTGGGACATGTTCCCATTGTCAATTATGCATATGCAATAAAATATTTACCAAAGCTGAAACACACAGTTCTGCTGAAAGTATAAAGCCTTTACATTAAATTACACTAGCCGATTCTATATCAAAATCGCAGGAGAACGATTGCTGCTGTGACTGTTATTGTTTATTTGTTTTTAGTTTTTTTTCACAACCGCTACATTGTCTTGTCATTAATGTGGTGCATATTTACAAATGAACCATGGCCTCTTCTATGGTTCCTAATTCTTTCCAAAAACAAAACACTTGAACGTGACAAACTAGTAATTACGACTTTGGGAGTAGGAAGTATGGAAATTTCAGATAGCACATGGAGGCAGCATAAACCATTAGTTTAATTTCTGTCATGACAACTCTCGGAGTGTGTGGCATAGTGATGGACATGACAATGTTGATATGTTTGATTTTGGCGGAATAGATCTGCTACGCTGCTTCTACAATACATACACGATACGCTGCTGTGAGCAAGTAAAACATGCTGCTGCTAAACAAAATAAACAGGTGGAGCTGGGGAAGGTGGAGGGTTTCTGAAAGAGTGCAGCTCTACCATAAAATTGCTGACCAAGTATTTGAAGGTTGAGCAGCAAGTTAATTGGCTACTGATACAGCAGTAACCAAGCAGCTGTACCCTATAGAGAATGATGTGATTGCAAGCAGACTGAGTTCAGGACCTATTAGCCAGCACCATCTAGAGTTTCACACTTTGTGTTTATTTTCTATTGGGTGATAATAGCCACAGCCATAGAATGTGCACTTGAACTGTTTCTCATTCATTTCCATTTACAAGCAGTACAACAAACAAACACACAAACAAACAAACAAACAGACAGAAAGACAAACAAACAAAAATAATTAAATTAAATTAAACTAACTTCAAAGTTTTTAAATGCTTGGTAACGGGAGAAATTTGGGAGAAAAAAGCCTCAGATTGCTTACTGCAGCTGCTGTTTTCAGCACACATGAGGAGAGATCCATAATTACACATTTTTAAGAGTCTGACAGCTTAATGGCATTTTTAGATGGTATGAAAGGCAGGGGGCTGAGGCCCCCCTAAATAGAATGTAGCAAAGCCTATGGTCTGTGTGCACTCTTACTCGTGTTAACAATAAATACCTGGGGCCCTATATAAAGCACTTCCTGAGGTGGCAATGTTTTATAATCCTGCAGAAAAAAACGGACACAGATATCTATAAATCACTTCTAGCATGAGCTTTTCTGGTTCAACAGAGCACAGGAAAGCCAGCCAAAACGTACCCTTGTCATGAAAGAATGATGGAAATAATGATCTTTCTCATACCAAAAATGATCATTCAGTGATCCTGACTGCACGTTGTAGTTCTGAATATGACAGGATCCTTATTTGCTCTGAAGTTCTTATTCAGCCACCGTAGCTCAACCATGGTTGCATATTCTCCCTCTTTCTCAGTGCTCAGTGCACTGCGGGGTGTTTATATGGTCTTGAAGATTAGAGGTGACAGCGGTTCCCATGTGGCCTCTCTGGGAAAGCTGTCAGACAGCCGCACTGTACACACATTCAAAAAATACACACACACAAATTGGCTGTAACTGCGTTCCAACTGTTGCTTTCTAGTGTTTGATTGAAAACACAGCATTTGACAGTCTTATAACCTTTTAAACCCTTCTTCTGAGCTACAGTATGCCAAAATACAGAAGAAAATACATATGAAGTGGAGTGTGCTTTACTAATTTAGCCCCATGGTCTTGTTTAATGGTCTTTTCCACTGTGGATTTTCCTTTTATGCCATTTGTATGGTAGTCTTTTTTCCCCAACTGTCATCAGCGCAATCTCATGTCTGATCTGACAGTGGATTGGGTGTTTAGTATGATTGACAACTCTATTCTCAACAGAACGCGTCCCACTGTAAACCACATGGATAAACTCAAATGACATTTATAGTACCCAAGATGTTCAGCATTCACACATCCTCAACCACCTGACAGGCTTATATTTTCCGGTGTTGTTTTAGTATTATTTAAATAACATAATAGTTTTTATTTTGAATATTTTATTCTTTAATTTTTATATTTTTCAGTTTTTATTTTAATTTTAGTTGAATTTTAATTTTATTGTATTTTTTAATATTATTATTATTTCTTTTCTTTTTAGTTTTAGTTAAGTTCAGTTTTATACAGAGAACCTAAAGGGACATGGTGGAGGAAAAATAAATCAATGCTTTTGTAATCCCCGAGAAACTTTTGCGTTCTCTCATAAATGTTTTGTAAGGAGCCCCAAAAGGGACATGGAGGTGGGAAAAAATTATGAGAAAAATAATATGTCAGTGCTTTTACCTTCTCTCGCAAATGTTTTGAGTTTCCACTAAAAACTTAGCGTTCACTCGCAAAACCTTTGCATCCTCCTGAGAAACGTCTCAGGTTACGTATGTAACCCTGGTTCCCTGATAGGGAACGAGACGCTGCGTTTGAGACGCGATGGGAACGCTCTGCGTGATTACGTCGTGAAGCACGTGTAAAATCAGTCCAATGGAAGCCCACTACGACATAGGTGACGTCATAGACCAGGAAACTATATAGCAGCCCTGAAATCAGACCGCGACAGCTTCTGAAAAACCTGAAGCAAGTCGATCAGGGCATGCAGGAAGTATGGCAGGCAAACGCAGCGTCTCGTTCCCTATCAGGGAACCAGGGTTACATACGTAACCTGAGACGTTCCCTTTCAAGGGAACTCGAGCTGCGTTTGAGACGCGATGGGAACCCCATACCCACTACGCCATAGTGACATATGCCCGTTCTGTGTGAAGTCCTGCGTACACTAAGAAGCAAGCAACCTCGCCCCAGGAGTGGAGAGGTCAAGGTCATAAAACCTGACAAATGTATGCGGAGAGGACCATCCTGCCGCATTACACACGTCAAGAAGGGAAACTCCCGAAATTAAGGCCATAGAGGCCGCCATACTCCGAGTAGAATGGGCCCGCACAGCCATAGGTGAAGGCTGTCCCGCCGCTTCATAAGCCAATGAATAGCCTCGACTATCCATTTACTCATCACCTGTTTAGATGCAGGGCATCCTCTCTTGAGTGACCCAAAACAAACAAATAATTGCTCAGATTTACACCACAGAGAAGCTCTGTGAATGTAGGCATCTAAAGCCCGGACTGGACAAAACAGGTTAAGCTGTTCCTGATCTGGGGTATTAAAGGGAGGAGGATAAAAGGCCTGCCGCACTATTGGGCCCCCAAAATTTAGTGGGACCTTAGGAATATACCCCGGTCTAGGGTAGAGGAATGCTTTCACCATACTAGGTGCAAATTCCAGACATGAAGGAGCAACCGACAGAGCATGTAAATCACCAATTCTCTTGATAGATGAAATAGCAAGGAGAAATAAAATCTTTAGAGTGAGGAATTTTTCTGAAAACTCCTCGATGGGCTCGAAGGGAGCCAAGGCCAGACCCTCAAGTACAATGGCCAAATCCCAAGCCGGTGCTCTAGATTGCAGTGCAGGCCTGA
The DNA here is from genome assembly GCF_051911475.1 of Siphateles boraxobius. Taxonomy (NCBI): domain Eukaryota; kingdom Metazoa; phylum Chordata; class Actinopteri; order Cypriniformes; family Leuciscidae; genus Siphateles; species Siphateles boraxobius. The sequence continues at coordinate 15,057,315 of NW_027509195.1, forward strand.
GCCTCAATGTACCACGGAGAAAACAAATAATAAGAGGATCTCTCCCAAGAGAAGAAGCCCCGAGAGGGGTGATAAGCAGATATAGCCGCTACGAACACCTTTAAGGTGGAGGGAGATAATCCAGCAGAGAAACGGTCTTGAGGAAATCGAGAACTGTACCAACCGGGCAGTTAACAAGATTTAAAAAACGTTCTCCACGCCATGTAGAGAACAGTTTCCATTTCAATGTACATAGTTTTCTCGTGGAAGGAGCTCTGGATTGAAGGACGGTCTCAACGACCTCAGTCGAGAGACCGGATTCTATGAGCTGGGCCCCCTCAGAGGCCAAGCCCACCGTTTCCACAACTCCGTTTAACCCTTTTCTATTATGTGCAGGACCCATAGAGAAATATTTGGCAGAAGTTTCCACGCTGCCAGAAATTCCGATAAGGGAACCAGTCTCTCGAGACTGGCCTCTGGATTTGATTGAACAATCTTTTCGGCGCCCTGAAGCGGCGAACCGGCAGGGAACAACGAACTGACCGTTCTTCAACCCTCCTCAGAGGATTGCACGGGGACGCTGACACCTCGGCGCCCTGAAGCGGCGAACCGGCAAGGAACAACTGAAGTGGCAGCGCTGCGACCCTCCTCAGAGAGTCGCACCCCAGCAGAACTCCCGGGAGCATTGATAACAGGGGGAATGTGTACAGGTGCAGCCTCGGCCACACCTGCACCATAGCGTCCAGTCCGAGAGGAGCTGGATATGTGAGGGAAAACCATAGCGAAAAGATCGACCTGAGATTGACCAAAGATTTCCCATAGGAGCTCCACCACCATGGGGTGAAGTCTCCATTCCCCGGGCCTCAGCCCCTGCCTCAACAGGATATCTGCTCTGATTTACGAGATCGTCAGTGTGTTGTCCGGACCCTCTGCCGAGCGACCACTCATGATCACTTCCGACTTGTGAGGGAAGCATCCGTCGATAGCATAATGCGTCGACAAGAAACCCCCAACACTGGGCCTGGGCGAGGAACCAAGGTTCTTCCACATGACCGAGGCACGTAGGCATAGCCGCGTGACCTTGATCATGTGAAAACGGATTTCCCCTCGGAGAAAACCCCTTGGTCATGAGCCACCACTGCAGGGGTCTCATGTACAGAAGGCCAAAAGTAATTACGTTGAACGCAGCTGACATGAGACCCACAGTCTGAAACTGTTTCACAGTGAGTGACTGGCCTAGATAAACCCATATTACACCTAGAAAAGTGGTCCTCTGAGCTGGGAGGATCAAACTCTTCTGGCGTTGAGTGGCAACCCCAACATCTTTAAATGAGACAGAAGGACATCTCGATGCCGAACTGCCATATGCTCAAATTGAGCTAGGATCAACCAATCGTCGATATAATACAATACGCGAATGCCCTGGAACCTCAAAGGAGCCAGAGCTGCATCCACGCATTTTGTAAAGGTGCGGGGTGATAAACCTAGGCCAAATGGAAGAACCCGATACTGGTATGCTTCGCCCCATTTTTAAAGCGAACCTCAGGAACTTCCTGTGATGAATAGATACTTGGAAGTACGCGTCCTTCAAGTCTATTGTGACAAACCAGTCCTCGGACTGAATCTGTGATAAAATCTGTTTGAGTGTAAGCACTTCCTGCTCCATAACCAGAGCCTGCTGTGAGTCCACTACCGTAGGGAGGACCCCCTGAAATCTGGGCGGACGAGAACCGCTGTAACCCTTTTCTATTATGTGCAGGACCCATAGAGAAATATTTGCCAGAAGTTTCCACGCTGAAATTCAGATAAGGGGAACCAGTCTCTCGAGACTGGCCTCTGGATTTGCTTGAACAATCATTTCGGTGCCCTGAAGCGGCGAACCGGCAGGGAACAACCGAACCGACCGTTCTACAACCCTCCTCGGAGGATTGCACGGGGACGCTGACACCTCGGCGCCCTGAAGCGGCGAACCGGCAGGGAACACCCGAGCTGGCAGCGCTGCGACCCTCCTCAGAGAGTCGCACCCCAGTGGGAGCCGAGGGGAAACGATTTCTCAAAACCGTCCCTACCCCGGAGGGGACCACCCTTAGAAGCCTGATAGCCTCAGCATCAGGTCTTCTTCTTTGCACTCTATGCCAGTTTAAGGAACATAGATTGGTGAGGAAGAAACCTCTGGAACGCCGCTGAAAGGTTTAGTTTTCTTGAAAGCGGAGCGTCCAGAAGAACAGACATTTTTATCTTTCTTTTTCTTTATTTTTATATCAGAAAAACGTATACATATAAACATATATATATATATATATATATATATTCTCGAATATATTCTCGAATAGAGTCAATGCTGACATCCTCACATTCATCTATGTCCTTAAATACTTTACCCACCAGTACTGCCTCATACAATTTATTTATTATTAAAGATGGCTGGTGGGTAACGTCGGGGTTAAAAATGATGACGCCGACTCGGGAGAGAGAAAGCTCGCAAGCGTCTCTATAATCCAAGGCACTGTCATACCATGATACTTAATACCCATAACATTACTCTAGTTAAGACGTTTGGGTATTAAACACATAAAATAGAAACCGGTTTATTCCACGATCTCGACACCGCAGTGTGGAGATAGGGAAAAACCAGTAGTCCCCGACGAGGAGGCTGAGATACAGAGTTTCCTGTTTTTTTAGATACATTTCATCTAATAAACTCTTTTTATTTTCACTCTCATAATGTTCAACTGTCCAGTAAATATTTAACTAGCAACAGCATTAGAAAAACCTCCTTTAAAAAGCTCATCTTTACTCAACAGAGTTTGAGCTGCCCATTTATTGAAAAATCAAACATCTGCCTTTTTCTTAATACTTTTATTTGTTTTGTTCACTTTTTCTTAACAAAACACTAACGATACCAATTCCTCGGAACTGGAAATCGCAGCACACTGGATCTGCAGTTGAAAGCTAAGATAGGGCGGAGCCCGTCCCAACCCACGCTGTCAGATCCGTTTGCGAACCCCAAAATGCGTGTCGCCGCCGTGTCTAGGCAACAGCGGGACCCGCGCGGGTAGCGCGAACCGAACCATTCTCCTCAAAGAACGATCGGCGAGAGCGGAGCGTCTTCATAGATAGACTCATACAATGCACACAATCAGCCCCCTCGAGGACTGACTGGGCATGCTCCACTCCCAAACAAGCAACACAAAGCTGATGTGTGTCCCCACCCGTAATATAACGAGGGCAGGGAACAACACACCGTCTATAATCTTGCTTGCTCGCCATAATAATGATAGATTGGGCTTGACAGACAACAATAAATAGACAAGGACAGATATACAGAGAGCGCTTGCTGAAGGTACAGAAGCTGTCACGGTCTGATTTCAGGGCTGCTATATAGTTTCCTGGTCTATGACGTCACCTATGTCGTAGTGGGCTTCCATTGGACTGATTTTACACGTGCTTCACGACGTTTTTGCAAGGGAACACAAAGTTTCGAAAGGGAACACAAAACACTTGGAAGAGAACGCAAATGCGTTGACAAATAATTTCCCCTCCATTTTATGTTCTCACCATATCATCATGTCCCTTTAGGTGCTCCGTAGTTTTAGTTTTCATAAGTTAGTTACTTAAAGAGCATATTGCAGGTAAAAAAAAAAATCAAAATGAACATATAACCTTGTATGAAAATACCATATGAAAAGTTAATGCAGGATTTAAAATGTTTTAAAACGACATAAGGGCTCCAATTTAGTAGATAAAGTGAGCGTTTCTTTGACTGCTCGTAAAAAGCGCTTTTTTTCAACATCGCGTCATTTTACGTCACGAAAGGGAGCCTCAGCTCAGTGCAGAGTAGGTTAGTATTCAGTAAGAGCGGTCGTGTTTTCTGTATTTTTTGTATTTTAATTTATCATAGTCATGGTAAATGATTGTGTTTGTGGAGGTTGCAAAACCTCTGGCCTGTCAGGACACGAGTCCACAGGTTTCCTAACAAAAAAAACAACAGTGCTATCTTTCGTGCCTGTGTGCGGTTTGTGCAGATGAAGAGACGGGATTTCTCTTCCGCATCGGATTCGAAAAAAACGCGGTCGTGTGTAGCATTCACTTCAGATCGGAGGATTATCATCCGGGCGATATGGAGTAGGCACTGTACATCAAGTCTGGGGGTGACATTTTCCACTAAGGCCCAGTACGTTATGCATCCTCCCTGCAACACTGACTTTCCTCAGCTGTGAACATTGCCTCAAATTTCCCACACAAACAACTATGGAACAAAAACGTGTATCAGGAATAAAAATATCTCTCTGACTCTCGATGAGAAACCGCTAAGTTATATCACGGAACGTTAGTCTGGATGGATATTAATGAGCATGACATACGCCTGATCAAAGCTTATTAGTTTCTTCTATTGGTACATTCCAATACTCCTAGATGACCAATAATAGCTTTGCTATTAACTGATATACGATGGTAATAATCTGTACAATATTGTGAGCACAGTGTATATCCTAAGCAAACGTGTATATATCTGTAAGCTAACACTGGTCTCTCACCAGACACCTGCCCTGTTCTCCACTGGTTCTCCTCACACCACAACTCAGTGTGTCTCCTCTGACCGTTGTTCTGTCTAACATTAATCCTGGCCTGTCACTGCTCTCTTGGCAGCATAGCAGGCTCATAATTGTATGGCTGTGGTCCGTCATACGGGTAAGCATGAACAATTTCCTCAGCGTCAGAAATTTCATTGCGATCCATTGTTTTCCTTTTGTTTGAATCGACCGCTCTCCCGCCCGTTACGTTAAGCCCGTCACGCTCATTTTCAGATGCGGAAGTAAAATTTTCTCACAAAAACGACTCCAGAAGCCAATGTAGTGTATTTATAAGAAAATCTAGTTCCTACATTATTTTTCGATACATTGACTCGTTGGGTCCTCTAACCTGCAATATACCCTTTAAGTGCTTCAACTTAAACGTATTTCTATATCTATATTTCTATATAGGGTGCGGTTTAGTGGTTAGTGGTTTAGCTGGTAACCGGAAAGTGGCAATGTCACAGTGCCCTTGGAAAAAGCACTTAACCCAGGTTGCTTCAGGGAGATTGTCAGTTTAAAAAGCGTATAGTTCTGTTTTATGGCAACATTGGCTACATTTACTACCTAATGCCTAATTTTAGTATTTTCTGTTCAAATCCTTTGTTTTTTTCAAATATCCCTTCTAAATTAATTAAATGTGTAAAATACATTACCCTGGCATGTTCATCGGAAGTAAACAAACAAATGGATGGAAGCAATTTTAGTAAAATTGGGCAGGCTGTCTTCAAATCGCATGTTGATTAGTGTGTGATTATGAAAAAAATAAAATAAAATCTGATTAAATTTGACCTGACATTGCAAAAACTCAGCTCAGCCCAAATCTGAAGTGAAAATGTCACTTTTGTCATCCAAAGTAAAGATCAGAGAAAATAGTATGAAATTGTATAAAACAACAACAGCAACAACAATAAATAAGCATATACATTTAATTAATTTAACATGGGAAATATAAAATAATAGTTTGACATCTTTGCTGTTTCCTTCTTTTTAAAATCACAATTATTATATTAGACTAGACAAGACAAGACAAGACAAGCCCTCTGCACAGATCTTCAGTGAAGACCTCAACAACTAGACAAGTCCTCAACAGATCACTATGGCCAACTATGAATGTATCATGCCAGGACCAGCTATAGGATTGCTAGTGTTGGGTCCGAGTCCACCTTTGTCGAGTCCAAGTCGAGTCTAAGTCCTCATCAATCAAGTCCGAGTTCAAGTCTGAGTCCAAAGGGGGCCGAGTCGGACTTAAGTCCGAGTCCTTAATATCCGAGTCCGAGTCGAGTCCGGCCAAGTTCACAAAGATTTCAATGATTTGAAATTGACCTTTCACAAAGACCCGCCCCTCTTAGTTACTGTTGCTACATCCGACAAGCCATTCCGCTCTCACTCCACACATCATGTTCTCACACAGAGGACATTGACAGGTCACCATCAGACAAGACAGAGCAGGTTCCTTTTGGTATAAAATAAAGTCTCAGCTTTAAAATGTAGTAATTTTTGTGAAATTTAAACAATAAATACCATTTTGTGGTGCTTTACTGTGTAGTGCCTTAGTTCAAGCAGCAAGCGAACTGATCATCTATTTTAGTTATAGCACGAATTAAACATGAATGAACATTAGAACTGTAAAAAGATATTAATACACAGTTTTTCAAGTTCAAATCCACTGACTAGTTTGTTTTTTTTGTCAGACAAAAATGCTGGATATCTGCTTTATGATTGGTCACATATTTCAGAATATGCAAGGTCATGCTCAAGAATGCAACACGATGCATTAAGAGCCAGGGGTAAACTTTTGAGCAAGATGATGGTGATGTGTACATTTTTCTTATTTTCTTTTACATGTTAATATCTTATTTAGCCTCGGAAGGGCAGAACTAAATTATTGAATAATTAATGAATTTTTAAACAAAATAAGAACAATTTACACCAACTTACACGCCCTGGCTCTTAATGGATGTTTCCTTCTTGAGCTTCACTGAATGTTTTCAGCGTTTGTAATAGTTGTGTATGAGTCCCTCAGTTGTCACCTGCCATATGTATGTCCTGTGTTTTCCCCGTTCTTTGTATATTTGGTTAAGTTCTGTTTCCAATTTCCCGCTCCTCGTTAGTGTTTAGTTTATTCACCTGTTAACCTTCATTATCAGTTCATTTGCCCCATCTGTGTCTTGTTTCACTTGTCTGTTCCCTCAGTATTTAAAGCAGAACTAAGTAACTTTTTTACCTTAACCAAACAGCTTTGGAGTCATTGTAATGTTTATATTACTGATTTCGTGTTGAATGGTGGCACCCCCCTGGTGCCTGTGAGCCGCAAAACCACCCTTGCAACTTTGGGCCGGCGGGCCGCCGGCCTCAGTGTTAGGTAGTATCGTGTGATATCAGGTCTCGCGAGGTAACAAATTGCTTTACGGCACTGCATGCGTACACGCCCCCATCCAGGATACGGCTAGCTATAAGAACAACTATCGTCCCATGGCAAAGCTGGCATATAAGAAGCAGAAAGCTAGAAAAACATTGTCAGAGGAACAGAGAAAGAAGAAATGGCAGACTGACCGAGCGAGGAGTCCGACACGAGTAAACATCGGACCTGCGTTTTCAGAATGGCGAAAAAAAACGTAGAAAGCGCAGTCGGAAGAGTCTAGAAAAAGGTAACGAGAATCTGACAGCACGAGGAACCGGACAAGAGTCCCACTCACTCAGTCTTTCACTGTTAAAGTTGATTCCTGCGATTATCATGAGAACAGTTGTCAATATCTCACATAATTATCAGGACAATAATAAGCCTACATGTTGTAAATAGTGTAAATGAGCACAATTTGCAAACTATTATGATAAATTGCAATAATCATGTCTAACAACATCATAATGGACATTGTAACGAAATCAGGGCTCTCAAGTGTCACGCATTGAGCGTGACAGTCACTCATTTCGGTCTTTTGTCACACTCTCCCACCACACATTGTATTTCTCACGCTGAAAAACTATTTGTAATATATTTAATATGCCAAAACTCTGGCCGCGCCGCTCTCACTGTGGAACCGGCAGGAATCAAGCGCGTCTCCTCTGGTGTTGTTCGTCGAGCTACACAATAGCCAATCAGAAAATAGCACTATTGTATCTGGTAAGATTTAACGCAACAACCAATGACAAAAATGTATCTGTCGGCTGGATGTCACTTTTGCCTGTCTTCAAAACTTGAGAGCCCTGCGAAATAATGCGACGTACATGATACACTTTATTGGTGTCATCTGGCATTTAGGCTCAGGTAAGCCTAACGCGGTAGGCTACTTTATTATTATGAAGTGCAGAGGCTGTGAGTGCAGATACGCTCTGCGTGAGTGGTGTTTACGACAGTAACCTTACATACAAGTACTCTACAGCAACTCTAGGGATCGCTATTTGACAAAAACAGAAATCCTGCATAGTGGCAGTTTAACTGTTTGGGTCAAACAAGGGACTCTTGAACAACCATTACAAAAAAAAAAAAAAAAAGTTGTGGATCATTCAGGTAACACAATATTAAAAATCACGCTTATATAATTTGTCTTGTATTTTGAGGTTGTATTTTGTCTTGTGGACTAGGCTATACTTATACATAATGTAAATAAGCTTTTTCAGGTCAGTACTAAAAAACGTTTTTATGTTCCTTATTAAAAAATAAATAAAAATAACATTTTGGAGGTTCTGCAAGGTGTATGTAAACTCATGACTAAAGTGTAAATGTAAAAAAAAAATCATAACATTATTAGACGTCAAAATGTTGCTATGGTTATCACGTTCTCATGTTGCTTTGGTTAGTGTGTCAAATCATCGCAATTTCATGACTCGCAGGACTGTAATTTAGTGGATTTACTCCCACATTTTAATGATGTTATGACTAATTAAACTTTTCAATGTGAACGTAACTGCTGGTCCTCTAGAAGCATGAACAACAAAACTATTGTTTAAATTGTCAATAGGGCTATCTTTAAGCCATCACTTACTTACCGCGTTCAGCACTCTCACTAAAACTCTCGTCATAAACTGAAATTCTCCGCAATGCATAGTGAATCTCTTATTTACATTGCTTCTAGACTTTGTTGTTTATGAGGGGATTTGCAAAAGTATAAAGTTCATGGTGATTCTGAACATAAAATTTGAGCAAATTCTCCGCATGGTGACTCTAAAACACCTCTGATTGGCCACTCACTGCGTTCATGCGCTTAATATACATGTCTGTGATTGGCTACAATGCTCAACGCTGAAACAACACAATTTAAGTGGTTTTGTTTCGCTTTTGAATAATGCAATATTGTGTCCTCCAGCACAAATGGCTATAGTCGAGTCCCGACTCAAGTCTAATTTTAAACTAATTCGGACTTGTCACGCACTCTGTGAATTTGTACTCGGACTTGACATGGACTCGAACATTTTAGACTCGGAAATTTGCCGTGTACTGTCGAGTCTATGTCAAGTCTGTGTACAAATTCACAGAGTGCGTGACAAGTCTGAGTTCGTTCAGAATTGGACTCGAGCGCTCATGCGCTCACATAGTGTTATATAGGTAGATTTCACATCGGTGCCTGTTTTGCTGTAGACCTGCGCAAGAAGAGCAGACGGCGCAAGAAGTGATCCAATCATACTATTCGCCGAATCAACGAGAATGTCACTTTGAGGATGCCACATGTGCAGCGGGAGCATAAGAGCGCCCGGACTTGCATGACGACTGCGTGTTGTGCTTGGGCAGCGGCCCACGCCGAAGCAGCACTAGGAGGATTGGATTGCCACTCCGGCGAGGTCCTGCCTATCAAGATTATTCGCGCAAGCCCTCCGGCTACCACACCTATCGAGCCGCGGGTGGAGAGGCTGCAAACCGCTTCCTCAGGATGCTCTGCTGATGAATGAACACCGGCCCAGCGCCCACTTTCTCATTGCCCTCCAGGTCTCCTACACTGAGGACAGCCCTCACCCTTCTTCTGAAGCGTTGGACCTGGTCTCTTTTGGCTATGGAGAAGTCTACCTGTGCCTCTGACCCGAGTCCTGGTTGGAGGCCCCGATGGAAGAGATGAGAACCACTCCAACTTCTCTGGACGAGGAGATCATGAATATCCTTTCAGAGGCTGTGGCCGATATGGGCCTGAAATGGTCAGTCCCTAAGCAGCCGGTGAAGAAGTGGATGAACGGGTCTTATCTCAATGGGTGGGGCGCCTCCCTTTGAAGAGGCCTCAGTTGATGCTCCCAAGCTTTTTTTCTGTCCATTTCTGTCATCTGAAGGGTTTTGGGCTTCTTACAACTGCCACCTTTGACTTCCATTGTTGGGGTTTAAAAAACATTTAATATTTAGTAATATTATTGATCTGACTGCACTGACACTACTAGATGAGAACAAAACTTGAGCTGAATTGTGTTACTGGTAGTTGTTCTGAAATGATAGCTTTAGCATAAGTTCTGCTAAGAAGACTTAATTACTACGTCACTTATTACCTTCACATCTATCCAATCATGTCCTTATACTCGCTATATAAAAGATCGGTACTTACACATGCTTGAGTTTGCAGATGCTGACGCGACAATTACCTACATATAATATTTAATTTGCATTTATAATATCTTTATTTTTCACATTATAAATACACCTGTTTACATAAAAAAACAAGCTGCTTTTATATTCCAGGAAGGGTCTTTCACCAGGGGTCCATTATATAAATTGTTGATGTCTGTGTCGCATGTGAAGGATCATATTTTGGCCTGTGTTGTGAACGTAGCCAAAGACTGTTATATTCTCTAATGTGAATTGTATTTAAAATACTGCAGCAAACCTTCAGTCCCACGTCTCTCTCCCTTTCAAGAAACTATTCTCCAGTCGGCCGGAAGGGCCACTCATTCAAACGCCACATGTTGTTTTATGCGGTATATGACAGTTGTCGGGGGAGTGCTGTGTGCTGGATTTAGAATATATCTCATACCCAGGGTTGTGGATAATAGCTTACAAGGGAGGCGTGATTGGTAACGGGCATTAATGAATTCCTGTGTAACATCTGCCGAGATGCACTCCACATGCTGGCTATTAAAGGGAGGTGATGGAAAGCACTCTTTCGGCAGACATTAATTGCTGCCTCCACCAGATGCCAATTCTACCTCCTGGTAGGTAGAATTTTGATAGACATAGTGGATTGCTCTTGTCTGACATAAAAAGAAAAAGATTGAAAGATGCTGCAAGCACCCAGTCTTGTCTCATTTGGCCTTCATCACGTGAACTAGACTTTTTATAAACCTGGAATGCTTGGAAAGGGCTCCACCCCACAATTAAGTTTCCCGGGGTTCCCTGGTGTTCTGTAATTAGTCTATTTAACATTGTTTGTCTAAACAGAGTGCAACATTGATAATTTTCACAGCATTGCACTGGTGTTTGTTTGAACCTGACAGCAGAGGAGAATGGCGGGCTCATGTAAAGCCGCTGTGGGGGCGTTTATGACTCATGCTGTCGGTGAAACTGCAAAACAGTGATGTGCGAAGCTCATTAGTGACCTTGGATACAGCCAAATCTGAATCACGGCCATGCCAGAATATCCTCGTTCCTTTCGCTTATTGATTATGTCACAGACGCCCTTGATAGGGTATCTAAGTCCTTGAATTTAATGTCTTTCAATCTCATTCTGAATTATTGAAGAAATACTTCACATGGTTGTATTGTGGGCTGAATTATCGTCTTAACCTGGAATAATGATATGAATTAGTCTGCTGTACAATTCACTTAGCAGATCACAGAGGCTCAATCCACATGCACTTAGCATGTGTTTTACAGCTTCACCAATCATTTTGAGCCATTTCTACATTAGCTAATGCAAAAACTACGGACATAACATGATGAAGAGTGTATACATTAATGAGTCCATCACAGGGTACCAATTAAATGGGTGTAAGGGTCTGTTTGCTGACTTCATTTAAACTTTTTTGTTGTAGCTTAATTACTGTTTAATACATTTTTTGTCACTATTGTTAGTCATTAGTTGTGATGTTTAGAGATCTTTTTACATATGTTGATTGCCACCCTTCTTGAGGATTGTGTTTTAAGTGTTGATGCCTACAGTTTGTTTTTATGATTGTCCCTTTACAAACAAAGGTATCACAGCTCACCTAACATATTAAGTTTCCTATGAGACTATATACTGTACGGTTATCAAAACAATACATTTGTGTTATGAAATGAAAATTTGCTGAACATGAAATTGGTTGTTGTCTTGACAAATTTTGTTGGTTGAATAAGACATTTTGCATTTAGTGAACAAATACAAATTGAAATCAAAGCACTGTTGCTTAGTACAATTAAAACAGTTGAGTGTACTTAACAATCTGAACGCATCAAGTTGCCTTGGATTTTTAAGTTCTCAACTCTTCTTCATTTAACGCTCGAACCCTTCCGGAGGAGTGAAAGCACAAGAATGGAGGGTCTTGAAAGTTTTTCAGTAATTCAGTTGAAAAAAATTCATATTTTATGAGATACATTTGTTGTGGGAACTGATATTTATATACCATTCAAAAGTTTGGGGCTTGTAAGATTTTTTAAATGTTTTTGAAAGAAGTCTCTTACAAATGGAAGGCTGCATGTATTTGATCAAAAATACAGTAAAAGAGTAGAATTGTGAAACTTCATTATAACAATTTTAAATACCTGTTTTTATTTATTTGAATATATATATATAAAAAATATTTATTCCTGTGAGGGAAAAGCTGATTTTTTTTTAGCATCATTACTGCAGTCTTCAGTGTCACGATCCTTCAGAAATAATTGTGATATGCTGATTTGGTGCTCTATAATGGATTTATGAATAGAAAGTTCAAACAAACATTATTTTTTTATAATTTATACATTTATTCAAATTTTTGTAAAAGTCTTTGCTTCACTTTTGATTAATGCATCCGTGTCTGTGCATCTACACACACACACACACACACACACACACACACACACACACACACACACACACACACACACACACACACACACACACACACACACACACACACACACACACACACACACACACACACACACACACACACACACACACACACACACACACACACTATATAACTGTGCTAGGGAAAACTTGGAGTGTGCAAAAAGAAACCAAAATACATTTCTGAGTTCCCAAAATGTGGATAATTTTATTTATAAAATTATTTTGTAATATTTCTTCGTATTATTCGTGCACTGCCTTCAACACTTGTTTGAATTCCACGTTCTTGCCTCCCTGAGATCTCTTGGCATCCCTAGCATGTCATTGCTTTGACAACTAACCTTCTGCAGCCAATTTACACACCTGCTGCGTGAATGACAGCAAATCAATACAGGCAGTGTCACAATTTGGCTGCAAGCTTACTGTCCAGTCATGAAACTGCATGGGCATGTGTGAAAATCCCCATGCATGCTGTGAATTTGGATGGGTTTCAGATGTACAGTTGGCGGTATCAGTGTGTGCGTTATGTGTGTTACGCTGTTTAAATAAGTGTGAGGTTAAGACCACTGCAAGAGAGAAAGGCATTATCTGTTGGCACAAAATATTAAGAGCTCACAGATATAGCAAGCTCAAAGATTTAACAGGCATTGCTGATTTATCTTTTACAAAACAAGATAAAAATATTGATGTTTTAAGAGCCATATTAAATATTAATTTAAATATTAATCATGCATAATGTAATTTCTTCTTTGCCAGCTGTTAACTGTTCCTTTACACTTTAAAGGGTCACATCATAAAAAAAAATCAAACCTTCTTTTATTTTTATTTTTTTTGTTGTTAAAAGGGTTTGATGAACAGTTCAATTAAAAAAACTAAAAAAAAGAACTTAAAAGTGTAGTAGTGTTCAACGTGGTAAATTATTGACATGCAATTGCATTATGTGCTGATAACGTGTTCTCCAATCGTGATGGAGGGATCTTGGACAGAACTTAAACTTTAAAAAATAAAACATTCCTCGCTTCAGGCAAAATTCTGCCTCTACCCACAACCTCTCCTCCATTGTAATCTCCCCTGAGCACCATAAGAGTGCAATCTGTGATGACCACGCGCTGCTCCGGCCCCCTCATGCGGCACTAACGCACATAAGAGAGGCCATAAATGCTCCTCCATTCCACTCTCAGAGCTCCAGCAAAGACGTCAGGGGACAATATGATTAACCCCCCATGCCACGGTTCACCAATGCCCGCCGGGCAGAGCTGAGAGCTCTGCTGAAGAAGGGACATCCCTGGAGAAAAACTCAGAAACCTCCACCTCCGTCCTTAGTGCACACATTCCCACACACTATATAGCATCAGCCGCCAGTCACTGCACGGCAGTAGGGGAGATGGTGTGGGTGCTTGGGTGCGGCTGCTCCAGGGCTCCGTGCCAATTAGGGGCCCCTCAAACGCCGCCGATCTTGCGTGCCCAAGCAAGAAGACGCAGTGGAGGAGTTTCGCTCTTTTCGTGCATTGTATTCTGAGTTAAAGATGGATCTCACCACCGACGCTGTCCTGCCATCCCTCATTGCCAACGACATGGATAGAGCCTACCCACACCTGACCATTCTCCACAGGATTTATAAAACCCTTCCCATCAGCAGCGCCAGTGCCGAAGTTTCAGCCGTCTGCGGCTCATTAAGACATACTTGCGTTCGAGCATGGATGAGGCCAGACTGTCACATACATATTTACAAGAACAAAGTGGTTGGCAGATTTGCCACCATGGAGAGGAGGATGAAGATTTAATAAGGGAGCATGTTATGTATATAGTTTTGTTAGAAATATTTGTTCTAGAGGATCGTTAAGCAGACAACAAAATGGTAAGAAAAAAAATCGTCTTTAAAAATATAAGTCACTCCAAATGTTATAAATCAGTTGTTTTTCTCAAAGTTTTCATCCCAGTTTTCATGTAGCACCTGTATTCTACCTATGAAGTTGTAAACAAACTTTGTGTTCAATATATATATAATAGTGCCATGTCAATTATATAATGTGTGGCACTGATCGAGCGCACTTGGCCTGTTCAGCACCGTCGCTGTCAATCAGATGTCGTTGTCCAAGGTGCTGAAACATTTTTACTTGACTGGCAAACCGTTTTCTTTGTTCGTCAATACAAACTTGTCAAAAAATGTGGCTTTTCTTTGTTTTATTTAACATATAAGCTTACTTGACTCAACAAGTGACGCTATTACATATGCATTCATCAGATATTTTACATTTTTTTTTACGGTTTTAATTTTAAAATGACTTGGTAGCAGAGGGCCCCATGATGAAGCTCCGCCCCCACTGTACTGAGAGTCTAGCTCCGCCCCTGCTGCACAGTCTGCAGTGGTCAGAATGCTGTTGTGAAAACGCCTGTGATAATGTGAAATAGTGTAGATAAAGAGTTGATAGTGTGCCAAAGTCTAAGGTGACCAATCAAGCTGTGATGAATACTGTCAGTAGAGGAGGTTCAATCTAATATTTAGTTTGCATCACCATCACTTGTGTTCTGATATGATTGAAATGATCATAAAAAAAAAAAAAAAAACACCAAATGCATTTATGGAAACTAAGGTCCAAAATGTATTATTTAGAAATTGTCATGGTATTGACGTCATAAGGGTTCCCTTCTTGTAAAATAACTAACTCTCATTAGAGTTTTAGAAGACTGTCAGCATAATATCTGCTAACTCTTTATTGTGATGGTCCTCCAACAGACATTATACTGACTATAAGTAACTTTGCAACTACATGTCAACCTATTCTAATCCTAACCCTACCAGCCAACTAATACTCTATGAACAATCTAATAAGTGGTATATATAGGTGCAACATTACTTATAGTCAACAGAATGTGTTAAAGGGACCATCAAAATAAAGTGAAACCAATTTAGCTTTGTCATCCCAGGAAATTTTTTATTTTAAAATATAAAATAGTTCAAAATCTGATTATTTTTACTGTATTTTTTAGTGAGATTCATCATTGAAAAACCATTGTAACACTGGTATTAAAAAAGACATTATACTAAAAAACATGAAAAAAATTTATTAATATATAATATACTTAATATAATTTATAGATAATCATGTATATTTTCTTAATCTACAAATTATATAATGATGTGCAAAAAAATAGTAAAAGTTTATGCAGGTGAGCAGAAGACAAAGACAAATCCACATGGCTTTCAAATTCAACAAGATCAGGTTCAGTCCAATTGCCTCGTTTCAAATTGTGACCACAGACAGCAGCAGCGGCTGAACATTCCAAGTAGAGCTAAAGTTAATTCTCTAAATCTGTTGACAGGTTGTCTGAGAGTACCAGCGAGGTGATCTCATTACTTGCTTATCATACCTGAGTCATATACAAACAGCAAGCACATCAAACCTACAGTATGTGTGTGCGCAGGTGTGTGTGGAAGGGTGTGGCACCTGCACATGGCTGTTCTGTGTGTGGATTAGTGAGTCCCCAGTCTGAGGTGAGAAATCAATCGCATTGTTTAGCAAGAATAGAGGCGTCTGGGGTCAGACCGCATCTGCAGAGTGCAAATAGATTAGAGGCCTATCAGGTGTGGATCCTGTAGACAAGTGGCCCCAGCGTGTGCTCTCCACTCACATCTTTAATTTCATTCACGGCGGGACATTAATGCACTGGATACAGCGCAAAACAAAGATACAGTCTTCAGTAATAGCTCTGAAAATTTCAAATACAGAACTTATATCTAAGCTATTGTGTGGCGGAAGGACATTTTCCATCAAACACATGTGAGATGTATTTATAGGCTTAGGGAAATGTTTGTGTCATATTAGGAGTACTGCAGTGCTTGGCTTGGTCTAATACAATGAGGTAAGAACTTGGTCCTGCAGAAACACCTCCTGGAGTGCAGCTCAATAACAAGTGCCAGTCTATTGAAGTACTAAACAGACTAAACCAAAGGACGCACACATACATCTAATATTACAAATATCAGACTGCGTGTTTCTGCCTATATATATATTTATATCATAGTTATATCATAGTTTTTTTTATCATAGTTTTCATCCCTTGAATAACAGATAATAAAATCTCCTTGAGTAGGGCTGCACGATTAACTGAAATAAAAACACAATTGCAAAATCGCTTAGTGCGATTATGAAATTGAAAAGACTGTGATTTAATTATTAAATATGTGCGCTGCATATTTCGGAGTGAAGCACATCACTGTGTTCTTATACATGTGAGTGGCTCATTATCCGGAGGATAATGTATTTTTCCCATACTTGAAATGAGAACGCTTTTCAACAAAAGAGAAGCTTTTACTGTCAAAATAAAATGGCGAAGAAAAAAAAATGAGTTGTAATTTTATAGGTGTTTTGTAAAATCATCATTTTTTAAAATACAATTTTGCAGTGAAATTTACAAGAGTAATTTCTTATTTTGTTAGTATTGTTATTACTATAGCCAAACTGATATATAACCACAGAATTCTGGCCAAAAGTGTGCAGGCCTACAAGAAGCAAAAGCAATCCTGGATAAAAAAAAAGCAGTAAACAGTTTTTATCCCCCCCAAAAATGCTAATGGGATTAATTGTGGAGCCATACCCTTGAGAAACAGTATATCCAACCACCTAAAACACACATGGCCTAGCAACAACAACACCATAGCAATATTTTAGCACCTAAACAACGAGCTAAAAACAACCCAAACATGCTTTTGTTTCGAAAAGCACCAACACGATCTCATGAAAGTGCGTATCTATAGCATACATTTTATTTTGTGTGCCATTTATATGCCAAAAATAGTTTTTTGCATGCAAATGATACACACTGTAAACACCTTGGGTAGGATATGGGGTGTGGAGTGTGTGTGTATTACATGTCATAAAGTGCGCATTAAATGCACAAGAAAACTGCGTATCATAGGCACGCAAAAAAAAGTTTTTGCCGTATAAATGGTACAAGAAATAAAATTTGTGCTATAGATACGCACTTTCATGAGATCGGGCTGAAAGCACCACTCTTATCATCATTCTTTTCAGATAACGCTATCAATAATGTTATTTTCTGATAACTTTGTGGTGACAAAAAAATAAAAAACTGGTAAAACAGTACTGGATTGCAAAACATCTGTAATCCCAAATTCTGTACTGTTCTTTCGGTCCCATGTTAATGAGGCTGACATGCAGCTCCTAGAGCATTGGGTTCCACTAATACTGTCATTTGTCCTTCATCTTACCGACCGTCAACTGCAGAGTAATTACATTTTAAACGATTCTGCACACAACTGCTGAGGCATTACGTTTTTAATTCCCACAAATCACACTGAGAACAAAAATCTAATGGGAGTTGGGGGATAAGAAACGTTCATTCAGTGTTCCATTCCCTGATAAATGCACACAAGTTATCCGCGCCTCTGGTGTCCATTTATAATATTTTTAATATTTATAATATCTATTTATTTAGCCAACTCTGCATAATCATTTTGGCTATAGGTAATATCAGAAAAAGAGTTTCGCTGTATGCATTATTCATAAAGGAATGCAGAGGGAACAGGATATACAAGATAGCGCTGGAATTTACCAGATTCATCTCTCTCTTTATCTTGCACAAAAGCCTCTCGGACAAGGAGAAAAAAAGGCCACTAGATAGAAGTGAATGTGTGTAATGAGCAAAATGATGTGACGAATAGGTAATAGAGATTAATAACTCGCAGTGGCCTATTCATTTGCCTCTGAAGCCAAGTCATGCACCTTGTACTTAAGAGTAACCTTCCACCATCTACCTCTTGGGTCAGATTTACTTGCCGTGACTTAAACTTGGTCGACTAGCAAACCATTTATAGCCTCACATGGAGAGCAATTACTCCAATATCATTTAATCAGGATCTAATTGTATAGGACCCTAAGAAGAGGAAAAGGCCAATCATTTTGAAGTGACGTTTCCGATGTGAATTATTTCCTCATTTTTCATCCTGTTCTCTTGACCACTGTGTGTCTCACACTTACACTGGCTCATTTGGAGGGTAAGGTGCAAAGCTGTAGATCAGAGATAAATGACTTCATTAAAGTGTGGCACACACTGCGCCTGAATGATTCCTGTATCCCCGTCGTGCCACGAGAGATTATGAACGCCATAAGTCAATATGTTTCTATAATAGGGTAATACTCGCCAGTTCTCCACCTAAAAAGATGGGTTGACAGGATCAAATGTAAAATGGACATAGCAAGAGGTGTGTGTGTGTGTGTGTGTGTGTGTGTGTGTGTGTGTGTGTGTGTGTGTGTGTGTGTGTGTGTTGGAGTGTGTTAAGGATGCTGGATCTCCTTAACTAACTTTATATAACTTTATATATAAACATAATACATGCATACATTTAGGATAAAATGTATAACTAACTCAAACCAAATATCTGTTTAATGGACAAAAGTATTGAGACAACTGACAATTTCACCAACAGGGACTGTAGTGCAATCACATTCCACAGGATTTTGGAGTGTTTCTGTGGGAATTTTTGCCCATTCATCCAGTAGAGTATGTATGAGGTCCGGCAGTGATGTTGGACGAGTCCTGGCTTGCAATCTCCATTCCAGTTCATGTAAAAAAAATGTCAAGTCCAGTCAAGTTCTATCACACCAAACTCATGCATTCATGTCTTTAAGGTCCTTGCTTTGTGCACCGGGGCATAGTCATATTGGAATAGAGAAGGGCCTTCCCAAAACTGTTTTCACAAAGTAAGAAATGTAGAATTGTCAAAGCTTTCTTGGAATGATAAAGCATTAAGATTTCCCTTCACTGGAAGTAAGGGGACTAGCCCAACCTTTGAAAACCAGCCCCATGCCATACCTCCTCCACCAAACTTTACGGTTGACACAATGCAGTCAGGCAGGTAACGTTCTCCTGGCATCTGCCAATCCAGACTGCCAAACAGAGAAGTGTGATTCATCACTCCACAAAGCATGTTTCAACTGCTCCAGAATCCAATGGCAGCGTGCAGCGTGCTCTACACTACACCATCTGACGCTTGGCATTGTACTTGGTGATGTGAGGCTTGCATGCAGCTTCTCCCCATTCCATGAAGCTCCCAACATGCAGTTTTTGGGATGATATTAATGCCAGTGGAAGTTTGGAACTCTTCAGCTATGGAATCATTGGAAAAGCAAGGACTTTTATGCACCATGCGCCTCAGCACTCAGTGACCCCACTCTGTGACTTTACATGGTCTTCCCCTTAGTGGCTGTGTTGCTGCTGTTCCTAAGCTCTTCCACTTTCCAGTTATACTACTTAGGGTACTTTCACACTTGATTCGATTGCCTAGTCCGAACCCGAGTTTGATTGCTCCCCCCTAACCTTGCGCCTGCTGGACTGTGTTCATGAATGTACAAATGTTCTAAAGAACTCGGAGTTCATTTCTGTGTAAGGCGAGCCAGTTGCAGTTGTCAGGAAAGTGAGTAAGAACACTCACAAACACAGTTTTATTGAATCATACATCATTAATTTCACTTCCACAATTTAGTATGATTGCGTTCATATCAGCAGCGAACTTTACGGGAGTTTAGATGAACCGTACCCCAGATCGGATGTGGATTCAGGTACGTTCGGAAAACAGTAGCAAAGTGCTAAGCACCCTTATAGTTGACCATGGAATATATAGCAAGGGATGAACTTTCACATATTGAATTGTTGCAAATGCAGCAACCTATCATAGTATCCATGCTTGAATTCACTGAGCTCTTCAGAATTACCTATTTTTTCACAAATATTTGTAAGTGCAGACTGCATGACTAGATGCCCTTTTTTATACACCTGTGGCAATGGGTCTAAATACATTATATATGCACTATACAGTTTATAAAACTTATAAAAATATGAGTACAACTAAAAATAAGTTTAATATATATTTGATAATATTTGTTAATAGTAAAAATGTTTTATATACTGTGTATGTATATAAAAGTTCTGGAATTTTTCTGGAAAGTTCTGTGTATGTATTTGAGTTCTGGAATTATTCCTCCAGATTTAAAAATTGCTGCAATTACACCAGTCCTTAAGAAGCCTGGTTGTGATGTTTCTGATACGTCCAATTACAGGCCTATTTCAAACCTACCATTCTTGGCTAAAGTTCTGGAGCGTGTTGTGGCTACTCAGTTAATTCGTCACCTAGCACTGAACAGTCTTTTTGAACCTTTTCAATCTGGGTTCAGAAAAGGGCATAGTACTGAGACAGCTCTAGTGAGGGTTGTAAATGATCTTCTTATTGCTGCAGATTCAGGTGCATGCAGTATTTTGGTCTTATTAGACCTTAGTGCTGCATTTGATACTATTTGTCACTCTATTCTGCTAGATCGTCTGGAAAATTGGCTGGGTCTTTCTGGTGCAGTATTCAGTTGGTTTCGGTCTTATTTAACAAACCGTGCCCAGTTTGTAAGATTGGGGAATTACAAATCTGATACCGTGCCTGTTCGACAGGGAGTTCCTCAGGGTTCAGTGTTGGGTCCAATTTTATTTAACATCTACATGCTTCCACTTGGGCAGATCATCAAGAAACACGGTCTTGGATATCATTGCTACGCTGATGATACACAGATTTACATTACCACCAGTCCTGATGTTCACTGCTCATTAATAGCCTTACGTAGTTGTCTAGCAGAGATCAGTGTATGGATGCAGAATAACTTCCTGAAGCTGAATGGCTCAAAAACTGAATTGATGCAGATTGGTACAGTGGCGGCTACTCGTAAGGCAGAGCAGATTAGTTTAATTGTTGATTCTAGCATGGTAATTCCCACTTCACAGGTGCGGAATCTTGGAGTCATTTTTGATTCACAGCTAACTTTTGAAGCACATATAAAAAACATCTCAAAAACTGCTTTTTACCATCTGAGAAATGTTGCTCGACTTAGACCTTTTCTCTCTTTTGCAGACACAGAAAGGCTTATACACGCCTTTATTACAACCAGGTTAGATTATTGTAATGCCTTGTTCTCTGGCCTTCCAGCTAAATCTCTCAGAAGGCTACAGTATATTCAAAACTCTGCCGCCCGTGTGCTCACTCGTACTTCTCCTCGTGAGCACATTACACCGGTGCTTTCACAGTTGCACTGGCTTCCTATAAACGTGAGAATTGATTTTAAAATTCTTATTTTAACTTACAAGGCACTACATGGGACTGCTCCAGAGTATCTTTGTGAACTCATTAGCCCCTTTACTCCATCACGTTCTCTCCGTTCTGTCAATTCTCTCTTGCTACATCAGCCTTCATGTAAACTCAAGACTATGGGGGAACGAGCCTTTTCATATAAAGCCCCGAAGATATGGAATGTGCTTCCTCTTAGCCTCAGAAATGCACCAACGTTGGAACATTTTAAAAAGTTGATTAAGACACATTTATTTAAGACTGTTTTTTAATTGTTGTTTTGCCTTGCTGTTTTTGTGTCTATTACTGTAGCGCTTTGGGTTAAAGAAAAGCGCATTTAGAAATAAAATGTATTATTATTATTATTATTATTATGTGTATATATATAAATATATACTAACAATTAAGTATATTGTACTGATTTTTAACAATAAGTAGTATTTATATATTTATGATTAAAATCAGTTCTGCATAAAAATACATACTCCTGTGGTTTAGGTCTATATAAAATGGGCATGATATATATCAATGATGCAAGAAAATGCCTTTTTGAAATGGAATAAAACATCTCTCTTTTTTATTGATAGATCTTAAGTAGTTTGGTTACACAAATTCAAACATTTAGTGGACCATTTTGTCATTTAAAATGACTCATAGAAACATTAAAAAATCTAGACAAAACAAGATGTTCAAAAGTGACAGCTCATGTAGAGGAATTCTACAACCAGAACTTTCAAAGAGAGCTTTCACCCGGGATCTGAACTTATAAACACCTGTTCAAACACCTCCAACCCTCGGGGCAAGCCTCCAGCGACCCTCTGCTTCGGTTTAACTGTAGAGCAGCATGATCGAGCAGAGACTCAGTGGTAATTGTACAGAGCTCCTCTCTCAACCTTCCCTGTCAGGAGCAAAAAAGAGCCCATCGCTCATTGCTGCCATTACTGGCCTGCATGCCGTGAATAATGCAATTTGTATCCTCCATGGAGCGCATCCAAAACAACAGCCACTCCAATAGACAAACAGCCCATATGAGTGGAAATCCACTTAATGCAATGGCCAGGCCAAAATCTCTGGGTATTACACAAATACATGTGACCCATGAATTTACCCTTTAATCTAACTGTCGTTTGTCAGTATGGAATTTCATCAGTAATCCAGAATAAATCTGGTCAAAATTACAGCAAACAGGAGTGTATCTGATCACTTTCCCAAGTTTGGACCGACATGAGGGTGAGTAAATGACAGAATTTTAATTTTGAGGGTAACTATTCCTAGGAGTACTACTGAATATATATCAACAACAGAGTGGACCAATAGTGCACTGACAAAGATATTTACTTCAGTGTCTTTTCTAAATGCAGTCTCAATGACGAACACACGCAACAGACAAAAACAGACATAGAACTTGTCCTATTCTGAATAATTTTATAGACCATCGGCACTGCATAATCTAAAACAGACCCATAGATACTGCACAAACAGCCTAGCACAAACAAGTTATTTCAAGAACACATCAATACTTTAATAAGAAAAAGTAATGCATGTCAAAGAGATGGTTTTTATAAGCATATACCGAGGATATCTTCAAAATCCAACTTTCATAACAAAGAATGAGAGCTCAGCAAAGGTCAAAAGGATGTCTATTATGTTCATTTTATCGACTCATTTTCACACAAGGGTATGTGTCACTCAGTTAATTGCTGGAAGTTAAACATTTTAGATTAAATTTGTAAAGATGTATACTCTCAAACATACAGTACACTCTCTATCTTTCTTACACACATACACAAGGCTTCAAAAACAACAGTGCTCTTTATACCCTGCTGGGAGATGTACAGAGAGGTGTTAGATTTGTTGTACCTGGGTTTTAAAGGTCGGCAGCTGACCTTCTCTAAGCGCTAACAGCCACTGGAACTGAAATGAATCTGTGTTGGTGGGGCAGGTGAGAAAAAATAGTCAGGCTTCAGATAAAGTCACTTAGTGGATCATCATTCATTTTAGAAACTGCATTAACCGAGAAAATATGTCAGGGTACATGTGTGTACATAAGTTAGCAAATAGCATATTTAAATATATCAGTTACAAATGTCAAAGATAATACTGCATCAGTTGTTGCACCTGGTGTTTTTTTTTACATTGATATTTTATATTGTGCTGAATTAGATTTCCTTGTACAGGTGTTTACTGCACACACTCCCCCGTTACTGAATCTTCATTTGTGAATTTTAGCTCACCGCAGAAATCGTTGTACAGAATGCGAAGAAAATAACGACAAAAATGTCTTTTTGAGTTGTACTTCAAAGCAGCACACTTTTGTTCGATTAAAAAACAAATGCCTCTCATGAATTTGTTCTTTTTAGTGAATCAAACACATCACAGTGTAAACTGATTCATTAACAAATGACTCATAAACCAATTATTTCAATGAATCAAAAACATAGTACGATCAGTCAAGCTCGATTCCTGAAACTAATGACTTTTATGAGCCGGTTATTTTATTGAATAGTTAAAAAAAGACTTACCAGTTTGAATTAGTTGGTCAGAATCTGAATCTTATTGAATCAGGACATTTTGTATCATTTCTCAGTCTCACCACTATTAGAAAATAAAGGTTCAATGGGGGTTCAATATGGAATCCTAGGGCTCTTGGCTCAATTTTAAAAGAATCCTTTAGGCCAAAAAAGTTGTATATAAGGAGACATGTCTTAAATTATTGCATAATACTTGCAATGATTGACGGGTAATTCATTTTTTTTTTGTGTGTGATAACGCAGCCTATTTTTATGAGCTGTTTAATAAAAATAATTAATGAAAAATTAATTAATCAAAGCTAAATCCATTCAACAATTCCATGATGGGAACCCCACATGAAGCGCCACATGAAGCGCCCTTTAAAGTTCTATGTATAATATTCTCTTCTAAAAGTACAGTTTAAACAAAAAGGAAATAAAAACTGTTTCTGTAACTGCATTTGTTATAGAGTGCATTTACTAGAGTTGTCTACATCATGCTACATTTGATTGCCATGTTGCTCTCATCTTAGCTGGCCAGCACAACACAATCATTACATTTCCCAACATATAGTGGATCTCATCCATGGTAATTTGCCTACATCATAGCACACTCATTTCATTCAACAGGAGGTTGCGCAGAATTAACAGGTTTCATTCCCCCATGTGACACTAAATTATAGAAGAAAATGATCTTTACATGTGAAGAAGCTTTTTAGCTCTCATGACTGTACAATGTCCTTCATTCCCCTTCGGTCTGCCCACCAGGGGCCGTCTCACTGAGACACACACCGCCACCACCAAAGACTTTCAGTGCGATTTTACTCTTGCTTTATTGGGCTCAACTTGATTGGTTTCTCTGGCACATCAAACAACCTTGCAATGAACACCTATCCTTGTTGTTTCTGTTATTGTTTCTTCTTCTGTTGTTTCTTCCTGTTATTATTTGTAACAGATGACACAGCTGGAGATTCGTACATGACAAGGACACTGTTGAAAACAGAACAAAACAATTGCACATATTTGGAAGGAAAGGAACAACTCTTAGATTGGTGGATTATTAACAGAGGTCCCTGTCCTATTGTCATCATGAGATGTGGCACATGAGAGAAGCAGATGGCATGGTGAGCTTGGAGAGCAGAAAGGAGCCAGAGAAGGAGGCAAGGGCTCCAGACAATGCTGGAACAGATTGCGGTTCAGATGAGCTGTGATGGGCATGATACTGCTCATTAAATTGTATTATTGAAACACAAGGAATCTGGAGCCAGGAACATCCCAGGTGGAGCTCTCCTCAGAAGGATATCTTCTGATTCAGCACATCTTACTGAAAGTTTTGCGCCTGAATGTTAGGTTAAATGAGAAACACCTGGAACCATCACTATGGATTTGTGAGATTATCTCAGTGACTTTCTTACTTTCTATTTTAATCTTTAGCCCCATAGAGACTGTAGAGAGGTCAGAAAATTATAGGAAACCATATAGGTGCATTCCAATTCCTGTACTTATGCACAGTGTTAGGAAATGCACTACAAGTATGTAATCAGATTACTTTTTTCAAGTAACTAGTTAAGTAACAACTTTTAAATGTACAATAACATTTCTGATTTACTTTATCGGATAAGTAACACAAGTTACTTTGTTTTCCCATTTATTGACTGACGCATCTCTTATCCCCATGTTGAGTGTTGAGAGCAATTGGGAGTAAGGAGCAGAGGCGTTGTGTGCGCCGTGTGAACATGATGGTTATTGTAGTTCTAGACTAAATGTGAACAAGCATTTACTCATTTCACTTGCACAAATACTATATTCCTCATAATGAATAAAACAGTGAAAACTCAGAATTCTACGCAAACCTGGAATAATTAAATTACACAAATATACACATATGTACACATATATGTATTTAATCTCACTTAGTCACTTTATTAACAAATTTTTTTGCTGCTGACCTTTGACGATCCAATTAAAAAATGTAAAACAATGAGCAGTAACAGTTAGTGTCGATGCGCAAAATGGCCTGTTACTATCATATATGTATCACATAATATTATATAAAAATAATGTCTATTTTAAACTACAGCATCTGACCCCAGTCTGTTCAAACTGGAATCATTTCTGGACTAAAACTCCACAGAGAAAGATCTTGCAAGACATGACTCACCTTGCCGCAGACCCCTAAAAGCAAGCAAGCAGGCAAGCAAGCAAGCAAGCAAGCACGCACGCACGCACGCACGCACGCAAGCACGCACGCACGCACGCACGCACGCACGCACGCACACACACACACACACACACACACACACACACACACACACACTTACACGGTTCACTGTCCTGCTCAGCTCAACTCAAAGCTTTCGACCTGCCTTATCATGCATCGCACACACCTCCCTCCTGCTATTTCTTTTCCCCTTACATTTTTTTCTATTTCCATTTACCCCAGCACCAATATGTTTTTATTCCATTCAGTTGTTTGTCAACCTCTGTGTAGTACCGAGGCGAGCGGGAAGCAGCAGGCAGGTTTCCACCAGCGAATACTGACTTATTGTACCCACAGCCTTTTTTCGCCACATATGTCGCAGGCAGAGATAGCACAGAGATGTGTCTCTGCTTGGTTCTTTCCTATCTCATCCAAACAGGTATATATGCAGAGCTTTGAAAACAAATCAGAACTGGAAAAAAATGTTTACCTTCTCCCTGTTACTGTTGTGAAGGTAAAAAGGTGAAAGACAAAACTAAAATATCTCTCCTTTGATAGATGATTCGAACGGTTTAATTAGAAGCATAAAATAGTGAGGGGAAAGTCAGAAGTTGGATTTACACGATTGATTTAGCTGCAGTGCTAATCACACCCCAGGACCATATCACTGATAGACTGAGTCATTATGTAACAAGATTAGGAAATTAGACTTAGAGTTTCTTCTGTTGAACTTTCTGGCTTTCCTGTACAAAGGGGATTTAACTCTCATAGAGGGGGCTGGCTTTTTTGCAGACTACATGTCTTTTGATTTGTAAGCAAGCACATTTCAGCTGATAACTACTAGGTTTTTGATTACAAATGTTTATTAATAACAACTATTAATAACCGTCTTCAACTATGGTTAGGGATTGAAAATAGATTCCAAATCTGGAATCGGATACTTAAAGGTATTGTAGGTAGAAATCCCCAAAAATACTTTTTTCCAATTTTTTTCAAACTGTCTTTATATATCAATGCATAATTAAAATGTAAGTACTCTGGAAAATAAATTATAAAAATCGAGTGTCTGTAGTTCTCTCAGGACTGTAATAAACACAGCTCATTATTCCATTCGGGACGAAAGAAATGATTGGCTGGGGCGACTGTCACTCTCCCTCGCTACCATGGATACCACCTCTGCTGATACAGGAGGAGCCCAAATGCGCGCACCCGTTTGAAAAGGAACGGAAGCTAGTAATAACAAACAATTATGGCAGAGAAAGAACAGTCACAATTCTCAGTAACGTTACCTGCATATAGAGGCAGCGAAGTCAAACGAGTTAAAAAAAGGAAGACAGTATTTGAAAAGGCTATGAACAAAAAGTCTTTGGATAAATAAAGAAATCATAAGAGAGTCGGCGTGGCTTTCCAGCGTCGGCTACTACTGAGTGATCTCAAGGGGCTGAAAAGTGACTCCATGATGGCTTTATTTCTGCTGGACAGGTAATCTTGCTGTTTTCATTTTGATGGCATTTATTTTTTCATGAAGCATGTATCACTAGCACACCTAACTACCTAATATTAGCTGCCTAACGTTACGTAGCATAACTAACGGTACTGGCTTAGCTATGACAGTGTAACTTTGGTGTCGACTAGTATAACGTTACTGTTAGTGAGCCAGGGTTGAGACGATAAATAAGCAATAGGCCTATCTGCAGTCGAAAGCTGTTTTATTTAATTTCGCCGAATCTAACTTTAGGTTAAAAAGTTTAGGGGATCTATTTTTATACCTAGCTTTACCCTCTGCCTAAACTGTGTTCCTATTTTCACCGTGAACTCTACCTACTCCGTTTTTTCACGTTTGGTTTGTTGTTATATGCTCTACATATGTTTACATATGTCTTTATGTTGTATCTGTATGTGCTATACAATATATGTTGTGTGTGTGTGTGTTATATTATCTTGGGTCTGCAATGCAGTTGTGAGAAGGTGTTTGAGTGTATGTAATTCAGTTTATCTGTAAACAATCTTATGTTATGAATCTTACAAATTCACCTTCATCACAGTGTAACTGATAGTAACGGCAAACGTGTATCAATGAAGCTATTTATAGCTTTGCCTTATATTGAGTTTGATTCCGTTACGAGCTAGTAAAATATTTTAAACTTTACAAGTATCGTTATGCGAGCTGGATAGTGAGTACTAACAGCCATGTTAATTGTTTATATTCATACTGATAAAGTTAGTTATTTTATTACTTGTGATTCTGACATGATGTCACTACATCTGGTAAAGCTGGTAAACACGTCCGACTCTTCCAGCTGAGCGAACGGCCGGGATCGCGCGTTCATTTGTTTTGGGGGCGTGGCTTTGGAAGGAGCCGAGAAGGGAGGGGGTGGGAGGTAATGGAATAATGAGCTGTGTTTATTGTAGTCCTAAGAGGACTACAGACACTCGATTTTTATAATTTCTTTTCCAGAGTACTTACATTTTAATTATGCATTGATATATAAAGACAGTTTAAACAAATTTTGACAAAAAGTATTTTTGTGGATTTCTACCTACAATACCTTTAAGGTCAGGAATCGGATACTTGTAATAAAATTAAAGTTTAGATTCCACTTATTGATTACTGTGTGCACATTTTAATCTGATTTCAAAACGCCGCACAGCATTTTCTTTGTCCACTCATCCAAAGCGAGTGAGAGCTGCCTCTCATATTGTTTTTTTTCATATTCATATAGTGCGCGGTACTGAATTGAGTTCTCGTACGTGTCTTCTTGTGCTTGAATGCACAAATGCACACAAAAACAGTTGGGTTTGTCTTAAGTGAACGTAAACAGTTGAGAAAGAAAATGCATGTTAGTATATTGGATCCTGCATGAGGACTTAAAGTGACAGGCTAAACCTGCTGCAGTCACTGCCATTACCGTTAACCAAAGAACAAAATCACTCACTGAACTTGACTGAATAACTTTTGTAACTTTAATAAGGATTAATCAATATTTTATTTATAGAACTATTCAGTGTGCACTACGCACAGACTCAAGCTCCAAAAGATGTCATTGGCACAAGATGTCAACGGCCATTTCTTCAAGACATTTTGGCTTTATTTTTCTAGAGTGGACTGAAGTCTTTTTTACAGTCTATGGAAACACACCATAAATGATCTATTTAAAAAAAATACATTTCAACCCCTGCAAATTTATATTAAATCTGGTAGTACTACTCCTTTCGGTGAGCCTTGCAATGGATCACAAATTACAACTAGCAACAAAAATAGCAATAACCCATGACATTTATCTTGCAAAACATACATTTAACATTGACCAGTCAACCCTAATACATTTAAAACATTTCAATATTGAATGCATCTGGGTTGAAGGTCAGTGCAGTTCAGTGAAATTACAATTTTGTGTTAAAACAAAATTGCAATTTCAGTATGTCTTTCTTACTTAGAATTGTACACATTTTAGTTTACAGACCAGCTTATAGACATTAGTCAAAATAGACGCCATAATGTACAGTCTGCACATAAGTACAGTCTGTTCAATGTATTTTACTGTTGTGTACCAGGGTGTCAATCATTCAAACAATAAAACAAATATGTCAAAATCACAGATACAGGAACAGAACAGACAGTTCTACATGTTGAACACACTGTATTTCCGCCACTCACAACCTTGTTTTCATCAAAACATGGCTACTTCTGCCTAATGCCTATGTATTCATCAACCATGACCCCTGGTTTGGCTACCCCCCAAACTAAACCAGACTAAACCACTGTAAAACAAATAAGAGGAACATTACAGTGTCTGGGTCAACATGAAACGCCACACAGTCAGAAGGGCACTTAAAGCACAATGCAATGCTGGAAGCAGCTGGGCTATTTCTTCTTATCTCCACCAATCCATCTGACCAAACTGTGGCTAAATCAACCAACCACTGTTTTTGTAATGTTCAACAGCCTCACAAAAAGGCTTGTCAGTTTCTATCAGCCAGCTGCTGTTATCCATCTATTCGAGCCTTTCGCAAACACAACCCCATGTAATTTTTGTCTCCTCCAGTCTGCGGTGTTTCAGCACTAAATGTGTCTTCAGGAAAGGCGTTCTAATTCACATAAAAGCTTATCTGGAATTCATTCATGGGACTGTATTTTTTTGCCACTGAAGAATAATGCCTGAAAGGAACATTAATTTTCTCTGAAGGGTAAAAGCAGGTCAAAACCTGCATACTGAGGACAAACAATGTCTTTCCGACCACTGCACATCCGATTATCTATTAGGTGGGACACACAGTAATAATTTACCTCACATGCTCCTTTTGTACGATTATACGGTGAATGTTGCCAAATACCAAAGTCAAAAACATATCTAGTGAGTTTATTCAGAGCCTAAAGTCAGCCTTTAAAACAGTTACAGCCTTAAGTGGTATAAATTTGGATATAGCAAAATTGTCTTTAGTATCATAAAAAGGCCAAATGAAATCAGTGCTACAGCTATACATGAACATAACACTTACATAAACCCCCATAAAATGGACAAAGTAGCATTAACAACTAAAAACCTTATGAAAAGGCTGAAAGTGCTGTATTGCCATTAAAATTATATTAAGATATAGAGAGTTAAATACAGCACTTTAATCAAGGATACCTCTGCTATATTCTGTGCCAAAAAGCCAGCTCAAGAAAACTGGGAGAGTTCATTTTATAACCTGATGAAAAATTATACTGCAACAAATATGGGAAACAAATGTCATTCTCATTGGCTTCTGTAAAAAAAAAAAATATATATATATATATACTATTTTTACTATATATATATATATATATATATATATATATATATATATATGTAACACTGAAAACCAAGTTTATAGTTTGTTTGTATTACTTCGATTTAGTTTTCTTAAAGAAATGCATCACGTTTATTCCCCATGGATCGACTAAATCAAAAGTGACAGTAAAGACATTTATAATATCATAAAAGATTTCTGTTTCTAATAAATGCTGTTCTTTTGACATTTCTATCCATCAAATAATCATGGAAAGATTCACCGGCATCAAGTCGAGAGATAATAAGGTAAATAAGGTAATTAAAATTACGCTGTTATGATAGTTTGATTATTAAGTATATTTGAGACTAGTTTGAATGAATCCCTTTTATTTGCAGGACACATTGACATTACAGTGCAAAATAGCTCTTTCGGCTACATTGTATAAGCATTTATTGCATTTGTTTTTGCATGTATTGCATTGCATTTATTGCAACGACAGAGAGGCTCTCAGAATGCATAAAAACGTCCCAAGTCCTTCACATAAAAATCAGCCAAAAGGCTTCAATAGACAATCTAGGACAACCTAGTCGGGGAAAGTTTTTTTTTTTGTTTTTTTTGTTTAGTAACAAGCTATTCACACATTGCAATGAAAAAACCTGAATCAAAATTGTCACTAAACCAAAATTCAAAATTTTGAACGGTAGTGTTCATCAAGAGAGAAACTGAGCATGTGCAGAAAGTGATATACAAGTAATTTAAAACACATTAATCACATCAGCAAATGAAGGCTGTGTTTGGGATGGAACAATAGCTTACAACTTATGGCATACTCTGCAGTATATATTGTATACTGATTACTATTTTTAAAAAGTGAAGTACACATGTACAAAAGTTTTGAACAGTAGTATACCACTGCATATTCTTATCACATGACTCCATTATGTTGCATGAATGTAATATGGTTATAAAACTGGAAATAAAAACTGATATTTCAATCAATTTTGTGTAATTTTTTAAAAACTTTTGGCGATTTGGTCAAGTTATGAGTGAAAAAAAAGTTGAGGAAACTGCATGATGTGATATTCCAAGCAGTGCATTATGTTGAGTACTGCTTATTTTGAAAATATGTTCCCAGTATACATATACTGTACATACTGCAGTTATATGAGTAGAATACTATACTATTGGAATACTATTGGAATACTATTCCAAGCATAGCCCCGAAACTCATTGTGGACAAATGATAAAAAAAAAAACATAGTACTATTCAAAATAATATCTATTACCGCTCAACTCGCAAAGTATTATACAAAATCACAATGCATTGCAATTCTTCCAGTGATTGAGAGAGAAAGAAAGGGCTACCACACAGATGTTTCAGCCTGATAAAAGGACGTCTGAGATCATCGGTTTTGAAGAGAATAATGTAAGAAGGAGACAATTGTGTTTGACTGCGTGTTGACTTTTCCCAGCTCCCCCTAAAAAAGCCTAATCCCACCAATTCGCGGCTGTCACCAGGCATGCTTAAAATTAGCCGGCGTCCTTGTAGGTGAGTGGCACACGGAGGAGGATATCCGCAGCCAGACGTCAGCCGGAGCAGCCGTGTGGGTTGACAGAGGGGCTGCAAAGGGCCCGTGCCTCTGCGGCTGTCACCCTCCGAGCACCATTAGTACGGCATTCCTGGGCTGTCCATACCCAGCCAAAGTGCCCAAAGAGTCCAGCTGTCACATTAAAAGTGCCACATGTGATGTACTCTGCAGCCAAATACATTATCCTCCCCCCTCTAGCTCTGATGCCTACACTCTGGGGCAAACACAGATCTCCCAGTTCTCCAACAGACTCAAAAGTCGTGCGCATACAAAAATCATTTTTTGGTGCTGCTTAAAATGATGATGCTGAAAAAAAATGGTTTAGGGGCCATTCACGCAGAACAGATTTTTTTTGTTGTTGTTCTAAAACCTAAAACGCAGGGCAGATGAATGAAAAAAGACATGTTGTTTGCTTATTTTAACTTGAGGGCAATGTTTTTAGAATTCTGTGTCATACTGTACAAGATCCAAGCCCATTTAATGCATGTTTATATAGAAAAACAATGGAAAAGCAGCACAGTGGAATGCAAAAACACGTTTTGTGCGAAGAACCCCTCAAGGC
The DNA here is from genome assembly GCF_051911475.1 of Siphateles boraxobius. NCBI lineage: Eukaryota > Metazoa > Chordata > Actinopteri > Cypriniformes > Leuciscidae > Siphateles > Siphateles boraxobius. The sequence continues at coordinate 15,090,554 of NW_027509195.1, forward strand.
CCCGATATATGGACTGGTGTGATGCAATTTCAAACCTAATCAGGCCAGTTCATTTCTGTAAGGACCACTATCGTCAAATAGGATTGACAATTAGCATACAGTTTGGATTGGCGGTATGGTTCTGTTCTGGGCGAGAACTCCCTGAGCATCCACGCAGCCTAGCAAGGATAAGAGAATCAGAATACCAATCCTGACTGGGCGAGAGGAGGAGCTGGGGATGGAGGAGGGTAATTAGCTCCTGAGAAACGCGATAGATGCTGTTAATACTGAAGGAGCTTATATATGGTTGCTGTGATAGAAGTCGTATTCCTATAGGTAGACATGGATAAACTGAGTCAGCTGATGCGAGCTTGACTATTTTTCTTTTTGGTAGAACTGATGTTATGCTTGATTTAGAGTTCGTTTTGGGAGTTCAAAACAGTTTGTCAAAACAAAGTTTGTGGCAATTAGGCAGGTGTGCTCTGAGGCTATGCCGGTCAGACACGTATAAAAACATGAACACACTGAAGAGCTGCTTTAGAATAGAAACTGAAGTTGTAATTGTAATTGAAAGAGACACTGACACTGCTTTCTCATGTTTAGTAAAGATGCTTGTTTTAAAGGTGCATTGTGTAATATTTAGGGGGATCTGTTGACAGAAATGAAATATCATATACATAATGTTTTCAGTGAGGTATAAAGACCTCACATTATGAACCTTTATGTTTATATTACCTTAGATTGGGTCATTTCTATCTACATACACCGCATGTCCCCTTACATTGAAATGCGCCGACATGTTTCTACAGTAGCCATAAACGGACAAACGCGTTTCGTCACTATGTTGTTCTTCGTGCAATGAAGCTAGCTAAAGTCAGCGAATAAAACACTGACACAATGATGAACAAGTAACAATAATATTCGCAATAAGATCGTTTTACTTAATTTACTTAATTTATCTTTGTAAAGAAACCATTGCTAAACTGGCTACTCACTGCTGTCTCAGACAGCGACATCTTTTCCTGTCAGCCACCGTAAATTCTGTTGGTTGCAATTCGCAACCTAACCACTAGATGTTGCTAAAAATTACACAGTGCACCTTTAAAGCAATATTTTGAATAAAGTAATAGCCTATATAAAAATAAATGTGACATGACTTGACTGGAGTGCAGAGTTGCAGAGCTTCTGCAAACATTTCACATGTTATGATTTAGTGATGCATGGATCGTAAATTATATCAACGGACACTGGGGATAATCCGCTGGTCGGGGGGGGGGGGCAAGTAGCTTAGGTAACAAACAATAACAGTCTGATAACTAGCGATTAGGTCGCAGGTGGATAAGATGCATAATTAATGATGGAAATATCAACTACATTCTCTAAAGTGTGAACATGTTCAAAACTTAATTTTTCGTCAGGCAGTAATTTGCAGGCTCTCAATAAGCCAGTTGTGGGGTCTACTGGTTTTAAGCAACAATGTAGGCAAAACAGATCCAAGAGAAAAGGAGAATTAAAAACAAATCAAAGGGAAGAGAATAAAAGTCCCATGTGGGAGTGCTTTAGTGAAGTAGTTAACAAGGACCAATCAAGTGCTGGGTATGTGATGTGTAATGGCTGTGAAGCGCTGTATGTATATGACAATAAACTAATAAATTAGCCTATATCCAGCCTTTGCTTGTGCTGAACTTATATTTTTTTATTATGTGTGTTCTGGAAGTTGCTGTGATGGAAACGTTCCAATTTAAGTTTGAAGGGAGTAAAGCATGTGTTCAAGCTATTAAGGAAATGTAATTTGGCCAAAGGAGGACTTTTACTTTAATAGATGTTCATTTAAAAGCAGCTTATACTTTAGTGTAATATGTTACCATATCATCACGCTTAACACTGAGAATTAGAATCATTTTAATCAGGTGCGGATATCTGAGTGGCCGTTTACGGGACATCTTTTTTAACTAAAAACTGAAAACTTTTAATGTGTTTTGGCTGTTCTTTTACACGGCAACAGCGTTTTGTGGTCCTGAAAACACAAACTTTTGAGAACAGGTTTCAAAGTGCAAGTTTTTGAAAACAATATGCAGGGCTGCCAACTTCTGAGTTTAGCTTGGAGTGAGAATTTTGGTTTGGGGGGTTTGGATTGTGGATGCAAGTTTTTTTTTTTTAAATAAATGTATTGTGATTGTCAAAACATTTGGTTACTAAACATACTTTTACTAGGTTTAGTGACAACATGTTACAATGTTTACATAGTACAATGACTGGTAGGCTACAATTTTTATTATTGCTTGACACCTTATCGTCTCCATGTAACGACAAAAAAGTGAATTTGTGAAAGCGGTGACGTCATGCGCATGCATATTATGTATTCAGTCTAAAGGCACATAGTGTTTCTTTACAATGTGACATCGCCAACTACTGGTCTGGCAGCATAATACAGTGTATTTAATAGTTTTTGCTGATTCATGTGAATAGAGATCATTTAGACAACATTGTTGTCTGTAAGCGGAAATTTTTTTGTGCTATTTTTAGTACATATTTGTTGTGTAAACATACCCCTATTTTTAACAGCGGATTGAGGTAACGTTAGAGGTCATCTGCACATCTATATTTGAATGCTTTCTTAACTGCTGAATGATAAAACAAAAACTTCTTCGTAAGTATACCAGGGCTTAATTGTATATATTCATAAACTATTTGTACCAAGGAATTAGTACAAAAACACAGTTGATGTTTTTATTTAGGACTTAGTATGTAATGAAAATTTAGTCTCATTACTTAAATCATTTATTGTTAATGTTGTTGTCCGGTAAGCTGAAGGGGCTCTAACTTGAACCATTAGGTTCAATAATTCACATGAATGACTTGACTAATCAAGCTAACTACTTAGCGTTTTATGATAATTGTACCTACGAGTTAGAGGTTTGTCTGCTATTACTAATAGATTTCAGCCATTACGATCTAGTGTTTATTGATTTTACGCTGTGTAACATTAATGCTATGTCTTGGGGATTGGAAGTCACAGCACTGGATCTTATCTGGCATTTATTAATGAGATAAAATGCTGCTCTGCACCACTGCTTTGGCAGAACAACAAGCAAACATTTCATTTGATTTTGTCCCTCATTGTAAATAGGATGCACTGCATAAATATGCACAGTTACCTTGGTGACCGACATTATTCATTCATTAGTGCTGCTTGTGTTCACCTTGCCGGTACACTTACAATAGCTGTCCCTTTCCAAAAAAATCTGCCTCCTTGTGTGAATGCACCAACTCGCAAATCAATTCATGGCAGTGTATCATTCTAACTTCCTTTTATGCTCATTAAATATGCATATGTGAGAGCAGGCACACGGTTTTATCGTATGTAGTTTGAGACAGTGATTCCCCTCAGCTGATTAATTTTAGTAATGCAAATGAAAACTATTTCAGAGAGACAAAGGCTTTAGGTGACTATTGACCAAGAAACAACTTGTGGCACAAGGACCTATGTGAAGCATGAGGTGATGTGTTCAGGCTAAACATACTCATGTAATTAAGCCATGTCAGCCGTAATATTCCTCATTGGGAGCGGAGGAAACAGGGAGCGGAATACAGCAGAATTGGAAGTGACAGCTTGAGGCTGGGGAATGAGCATACTTAAAAGGCCTTGACTCATAAAACATTGATTTACTCATGTACTGACAAGATAACTCAACAAACGCACATATCAGAGACAATTAACAAGACGGTGAGTGCAAACACAAAGGAACAAGAGCATACGCACACACTTGTGTCCAGCGAAACGCATGCATGCATGCACATTCAGTCACTAGCCTTAAACACATCTGACACTCAACCGATTTTTTTTTTCATGCTATCGCATTTCCACACAATTCATCCATTCACTAACCTTTTTTATCACAACAACATTCAAAGATCAATTCAGTCTCACTGCACGGCCTTGAGTGTTGAAACGAAAGCAGCTGAATCACATTTAATATGTTAACAAATTGACATTTTTCTGCTTGTTACTACATGCGTTATTCTTATATATACATACATGGTACACAGATCTGGAATACACTGTTTCTGTAACAATATGTTTTTTCGAGCAAAATCATGTTTCCTTAATGAGGATTTTTTTTATCTGTTACAAAAACAAGGAGAAATACATGCACTCTAGTATCTGATAACTCTTTAATCCCAAAACCCAATTCATATAATCCTTTTATATGCCAACTACCCAAACAGTGTATATCAGCAGGGGTGGTTCTAATATGAAGACCAGTGTCCCATGTCAGCAAGCTTGGTGCCCTGAACAGCCCTCCTAATTTCATACTTTATATCACCAAATAACTTTAAGTTGATACATTTTTGAAAGTTGCAACGGATTTTCTTAAATTCATGTGCTTGGTGTAAAATACTTCCAGGTAATTGTAATATTCTGAACAATTATTACCACAGTTATTTTCGAACTTACACATTGTCTCACAATTTTGTTTCAGTTACTGTCCTTGCTTACTTTTTCCTTCAGACACACACACACACACACACACACACACACACACACACACACACACACACACACACACACACACACACACACACACACACACACACACACACACACACACACACACACACACACACACACACACACACACACACACACACACACACACACACACACACACACACACACACACACGTTTACTTAGCTATCTAAATGCTCAGACTACATTTTTATTAGTAGAACAAATGTGATTCTTTACAGTATTGACAATCCTTTAGTCAAAGTCTTAGTGAATTAGTCAACCCTGTCTGTATAGGGAACAACATGGTATTGTTGACTATTTCTTCAGATATTTTTAGAGTATTTCCACCAAGCGCAAGAGCTTCTGTCTGCTGATACACGACAGACCTGTCACACAAAAAACGCAGCTGCAGGAATAACTCATTTTAATTGGCTGCCACGAGCGATCAGGCAAATCAAGACTGAATCTATCATATTAATACATTTTTAGAAACTGAAGATTTGGAGTTGAAAATATCAGCCCTCTTTGGCCACATGGTGATGAATGATCAATTCTTACAACATCCACATTATCTGGCCGTTTTACATGTTGCTACATTACCGTGGACCAAATGTGACCCTGGATCACAAAACTAGTCACATGTAGCACAGGTATATTTGTGGCAATAGCCAACAAAACACTGTCTGGGTCAACATTATCGATTTTTCTTTTATGCCAAAAATCATTAGGATATTAAGTAAAGAGCATGTTCAATTAAGATATTTTGTAAATTTCCTACCGTAAATATATAAAACATTCATATTTGTGAGTAAATGAAGAACAATTGCGAACATAAATGGACAACTTTAAAGGTGGTTTTCTCAATGTTTAGATTTTTTTGCACCCTCATGTAGCAGTTGTTAGTAATTGCCGTTGGCATAATGACGGGGCGGGTTTATTTCGCATGATTTAGTAGACTATAAAAGCGGCGCGGTAGTGTCTTTGGGATGTGCGTCCCATCGTCACGAATGACGTTATCCATTTCCGGTGTGTCACGGAATTGTCTGTCTGAGTGTGGACTGAGGACTCCGGTGATACATTATAGCGACGTGCGTTGCAATAGGATGTTTTAGTGCCGCAAGTTCAAACCGAGTGCGGGACGTTGCAGTGGGCTTTCTGTTGGCTGTTCCCTTTTGCTGGTGCTGCTTTCTTTGTTGCTGTTCGTATGGTTGGGATTTGGGCGGATAAATCCTCGCATGACGACGCTTGAAGCGCGCTGAATCTCCCTCAGCAGGGCGCTGCAGTATAGACCGTCGGATCGACTGCACCTTGCCGGTGATCAGTGCTCACGTGCTGTTGCGTGGCGTTTTGCCGATAATATGTTTGAGTTCCGAAGCTGGATACTTTAAACGTCTGCCGGAGTGGCCGCCTGGTGTGTCGCAGATTCGGCAACGTAACTCGCTCTCTCTCCCTCCACAATTCCTCGAAACGGTTTGACCATCATTAGCCATTCACTAGCCAATGTCGAGATGGAAAGTGCTTTTGTGTTTTAATGTTTCCCTTTAATTGGTTTATTTCTTTATTCTGTTTCTTTATGATATCTGTGAATGAGACCTGGTATAATTTAAATGGTTGATTCGTTCTGGCGAATTATTTTTCTTTATTTGTGCTAGTTACGTCTCTGTGAATTTGTTTATTTAACATCCTGAGCCTGGTTGGCTCGGCTTTGTGTATTTTCTTTTTTTTGTATCTTCTTTTGGTCAATATCTTCTTTTGGTCCATACGTCTGTGTATTTTTTTACTATTATTTCCTTGTGGGATAGTTGAGTTTTTTTGTGATCTGGTTAATTGCTTACCCAGTACTTTAAACTCAGTCATTAAGCAATCTCTCTTCGACCCAGTTTGTGAATTTACTTAGTTGTGCATTTATTATTTAATTTTGTTTGTTAAGGTTTTGTGTATGTTGTTTATGATGGCATGTTCTTTTCTTTTGAGTACCAAGTTTTAGGAGAATAAGTGTATGTTTAATTGGAATTTTCGCTCTCTCTCCAGGGGGGTCGGGGACCCAGACCCGTGTGCGTGTGTGGACGAGCCTTCCTCTCTGTTTGGTGGCGGTTTCCTCTTCCGTGTGCGGTGGTTCACATTTGAGGTGCAGTGTGAGTGCACGTGTGGTTGCCGTGGTGTCTTGAGGATAGGCAGTGGTTCTCATCCCTGGAGCAGGTGTAGCAGTGTGTCTGTGATATCTTTTTTTTACTTGATTATTGGTACATGCTGTTTAATGGTTGTTAATAAAATTATATTTTTGTACTACACCTCTGTTTCTGATCTTGACTCAGCCGTAACCGAACTTGTGTGCTTTAAATCATTCTGAAAGGCGATTCCCTGGTAATGTTGCCTCTGGGGTGGCGTAGTCGAGCATTTTAGAGGTGTAAATTTGTGTTTCAGTTTACACTCCCCCTATCAAATCATAGAGCTGCCACACTCAGATTCCAGATTTTCAAATAGTTATCACTGCCAAATATTGTCCTATCCTAACAAACCATACATCAATGGAAAGCTTATTTCTTTCTTTTCAGATGATGTGTAAATCTCAATAGCAAAAAATTTAACCATGTGACTGGTTTTGTGGTCCAGGGTCACATTGTATTGTATTGAAATATTCGAAGAATTGTTAGAAATCACTACCAATGAAATGCACAGAGTAAATGGCAATATTCAATCTATTCAAATAAAACGAAAGGAGCTTTCAAGCAAATATGCCTTGAGCATAAGAAATGGCAGAAGTTCATGTCTCCGACCCCTCGGTTCTCGCTCTGCACACAATTCAAACCAAGCGCCTTTGAGAGAGATCAAGCGTGATTCGCAAAAAAACACATCTCAGTCCACTATCGGTTGCATACAAGTAAACCTATGAATCAGAAGAGTGTGATAAAAGAAGAAGGTGTGGAGGCAGGCTATTTTTGTCTCACTCTCTGGAGCGTGCTAATGAGTCAGGGCCACATGGACACATAAGCTGCAGGTGGGCCGTGGAGATGTCAGGCTTGGTTAGCAGGAAGGGGGCGGCACTACTCTGGCCCAGTCTAAGGGTCCACAGCGGGCCCATCTATCAGCTCTTGCCAACAGCAAACGACTCTGCGTGGCCCTCGAGTGCACTCTTGCTCTGATTAGAGCTCCCATTGGACTTGTGTTGACACAGATATACAGTACAATACAGGCCCTGCTACGCACATTAACAAACCACTTTTCCACAACGACAAACATGCACTATGCCGATGGGATTTGAACCAGCGGCACGATGCCAATGGTAAAGAATAAGAGACTTTGGGTAAAAGCCTCTCTGAGCCTCTGTGATTAATGTGTTATCAATGGAAGGGGATGATGACAGATGGAGCACAAGGGCAAAAGTGGGTTCTTCAAAACAAAACAGCGGATGACTCTGTTCTTACGTTTCAGCTTCCAAAAGTGCTTTTAGGCTCCCTCACATCTCTGATGCTATAAAAGTCACAGTTTCACCATAAAAGCCAGAGTTCACCCTTGTCTCTTATTCGAAATTCACACAGTGAATGTTTCCCATCTTCTAGACCTTTCTAATGAATTGACAGAAATGCCACTGAATATTTTTCAGTTTATGAGCATCTGCCATTTACCTGACTGTAATATATAGACTGTAATAACCTGACATATACTGTAGCAGTAAGCAGCATTACTGGGTTAAGCCAGTGGTGTAACCCAGTTTTAAAAAGTCGGTGGGACAGGAGTGTGTGGGGGGCAGTGGCGTATCACATTGAGACAAAACAATGGCACTGACATATTTTAAGATATATCAGTGAAATTTGCTTTTAATTAAAACAGCTCAAACATGCATTTTAGCATGGGACTAGGCTTAAGCTTTGTCTGTGAAACCTGGGGATATTGTCTAAAAAAATAGTTTATTGATAGTTCATTACTGAGTTTATTAGCTCTAGTATTGTGTTTTTTATTTATTTATTGTGTTTAAGTACCGTTGAAGCAGTTTCAATAGGGTAACAAATTGTCCCTGTACTAAAACACTAAGGAAATACCTTTGCTGACATGCAAAAAGGGAGGATACCGTGATCACTGGCATTTAGAGACAACTAAATAGAGCCCTCAGGCAGACCTTGTGGCAATTTGGGAGCTTCATTTGAAATATCTTCAACATGCTGGATTTTAAATATAATGGATATCTGGAGGGCAACACTGTGGATTTTAGAGGAGAAGTGAAAAGCAACTCATATATATATCTGTCCTGTTAATACATACTGTCTATTGCATATGAATATTAAATCAGTAATTATCAAGCATCTATGAAAACATGCATCTGTTTTATTTTTCAAGTTATCTGTCGTGCCCTTTATTTAAGCTGTGAAAGCCCCACTTGTGGCCCTCACAGCTGTACCATAACTAGCCCTCTCAGGACACCACATGCACTTGCCATGTGCCCTCATTACATGGTAAACACTTTAAACACAGTGGCACTTAAGGTGCACTTATCAAAAATAGCTAAATAAATGCCACTTAAAATTGTGTGAACTTGAAAACTGCCTTCATAAAGTACATCAACAATACAAATGTACAACTCACCTTGGGGACCAGTTAGTTAAAAGCAAAATGGCTAATAAAAGTGAAACTTGTTCTGAGAAAGCTCAGATGATTCTTGGTTTGATGTTTGGGCCTAACTCATTAACATTCATACATAGTGTGTCCAATGTGATTACTGTCCAATCGTGTTACAATAATTTTCCCCATTGAGCTTGTTTAAAAAAGTTGTAAAATAAAGATATTTATATGCACTGACACCATAGCCAATCTGATATTTTTAAATTGAAATAGAGTACTCCTTTCAAACACATATCATCATTCAGCAAAAACTGTTGTGCCACACAAATGTAAGGTGTGTGATGGACAGCAGTAGTAAAGGGCAACTAAGAACACAAACGCAGGAAATGATTAGGAGCCGTCAGCGGGACAGCGGCGTGATTTCCCTCGCTGCTAGTCCTTGCTGTCGTTTTTCAGCTAGCACTGGCTGTAATGGCAGCTGGCTGCCAGCAGCACTCAATCACTCTGTTTATGAATCCAAACAACAGTCAGTTACGTAGTGTGAGAACCCACAGAGGAGGGCCCAGAGCATTCAGCCTGTCACAGCCAGCATCTTGGGGTTCTCCGACGGCAGATGAGATAGATTGCATGAAGAGGTACTTTCTATGAAATGTATAAGCTAAGAAAGTTACATCATGTCTAATAAAAGAGCAAAGTTTGGTCATAGGTTGTGCTAATAATTGAAATGATAGTATCTCTAACATTTGTTTCTATTTTCTGTAATTTTATACACAAGCCATAAGATTGCATTTCTTATGAAGATTTGATATCATATAGCTAACATCAACATTTTAAATAATTAAAAACACAAATTCTTAGCATACATATTTTTGTTTGTAGGTCTATAATGTCCTAGGCTACAAAGGAAGTCAAAAAGATATATAAAAATAAATAAAAATAAAATCATAGATGAATAGCAAACATTGAGTTGAAACATGTTGAAACATGAAAAATTTATAGAGTTAATTTTTGTTTTTGCAATTATTTACAATTATGCATGGCAAAATGTACACTCACCTAAAGGATTATTAGGAACACCATACTAATACTGTGTTTGACCCCCTTTCGCCTTCAGAACTGCCTTAATTCTACGTGGCATTGATTCAACAAGGTGCTGAAAGCATTCTTTAGACATGTTGGCCCATATTAATAGGATAGCATCTTGCAGTTGATGGAGATTTGTGGGATGCACATCCAGGGCACGAAGCTTCGTTCCACCACATCCCAAAAAGCTCTATTGGGTTGAGATCTGGTGACTGTGGGGGCCATTTTAGTACAGTGAACTCATTGTCATGTTCAAGAAACCAATTTGAAATGATTTGAGCTTTGTGACATGGTGCATTATCCTGCTGGAAGTAGCCATCAGAGGATGGGTACACGGTGGCCATAAAGGGATGGACATGGTCAGAAACAATGCTCAGGTAGGCCGTGGCATTTAAACGATGCCCAATTGGCACTAAGGGGCCTAAAGTGTGCCAAGAAAACATCCCCCACACCATTACACGACCACCACCAGCCTGCACAGTGGTAACAAGGCATGATGGATCCATGTTCTCATTCTGTTTACGCCAAATTCTGACTCTACCATCTGAATGTCTCAATAGAAATCGAGACTCATCAGACCAGGCAACATTTTTCCAGTCTTCAACTGTCCAATTTTGGTGAGCTCTTGCAAATTGTAGCCTCTTTTTCCTATTTGTAGTGGAGATGAGTGGTACCCGGTGGGGTCTTCTGCTGTTGTAGCCAATCCGCCTCAAGGTTGTGCTTGTTGTGGCTTCACAAATGCTTTGCTGCATACCTCGGTTGTAACTGAGTGGTTATTTCAGTCAAAGTTGCTCTTCTATCAGCTTGAATCAGTCGGCCCATTCTCCTCTGACCTCTAGCATCAACAAGGCATTTTCGCCCACAGGACTGCCGCATACTGGATGTTCTTCCCTTTTCACACCATTCTTTGTAAACCCTAGAAATGGTTGTGCGTGAAAATCCCAGTAACTGAGCAGATTGTGAAATACTCTGACCGGCCCGTCTGGCACCAACAACCATGCCACGCTCAAATTTGCTTAAATCACCTTTCTTTCCCATTCTGACATTCAGTTTGGAGTTCAGGAGATTGTCTTGACCAGGACCACACCCCTAAATGCATTGAAGCAACTGCCATGTGATTGGTTGATTAGATAATTGCATTAATGAGAAATTGAACAGGTGTTCCTAATAATCCTTTAGGTGAGTGTATATAACTTCCTAGTGGCAAAAATTCACAAATAATCATGTTTGTTGTTGTTTGTAAATGCAAATGAAGTGGATTTTGATATTTGGGTCATTTTCTCATTTAATGGCACTGATACTGGTGCGCAGATTTCATTACTCCATGTGTGTCTAATGATTAGGCTAAACATCAGAAATCCCCTCATTTATCAGCTTATCTGTAAATAAAGTCTCCCATCTGTGTTGCCTCCCCGACAACAAAACAATCACATTCCTGCAAAGAATTCAAATCAAACTAAGCCATGGTACACATAGAAACCATGGTTAGGAATATGAAAATAAGGATGGACAAAGCCATTTCTGCATGTTTCCTTCTACCTCTTCCTCAGTTTGGATCATTCTCCTCTGGGTAAAAGCCTCAGGGCTCAAATGATTCAGCCTGACTGTCCTGTTATTGTGTCTCTAGCTGCTTTGTCACAGAAAATGCTAGATGCAATTTGCCCCCAGGGGTGTCAGGATGCAGTGTCCATTTCAATTCTTAAAGTACTGAGCTGAATTTGATAAATGGACACAAACTAAACTGCTCAGGATTCTGTTTTTGATTGCTATAGAACAACCTTGTTTGTTTAATGTGTTTTTTATTTCTTATATATAACAAATAATAATTATACAATAACCTTATTTGAATAGTTCAATATGGCGCAAAAACAAAAACAAAACAACAAAAACAAAAAACAAATCAACCCGGGGTGAAACAAGGTTATCCTGCAGTGACGTCATATAATCTACACGTTAAGAATATGTCTCTCTCTCTGTGTGTGTGTGTTTGTGTGTATACAGTATACAGTTTTAATCAAAATTATTCAAATCCCCAAATTTACAGACTTTCAGCTGTTTGCAATGAACAAATCAAACAAAAGTAATTGAAATAGCTCAACACAACAAATGTTTAAAGTGGTTTCCCCAAGTTCAACTTTTAATGACTTCTCCAAAAGTCTCAAAATGATTCATGGCAAGCATATTTAGTACTTAGTAGAACACCCTTTTGCTGTTTTGACCTGCTGCAAACGAGATGTATAACCAGACACCAGCTTCTGGCAGTGTTTCTGAGGAATCTTAGCCCATTCCTCATGAACAATGGCCTCCATTCAGTAATATTCTTGGGTTTGTGTGCTGAATGGGGGTGTAAATCGGAGCCTACATGACGATTCGATACGATACCGATTTCTTAAGCCAACGATTCGATTATTTTTGATACTTCAGAATTCCCCGCGATACGATACAATTCGATTCGATACAATTCAATAATCGATATTTTTACATGATATCTATTAAGTTTCAAACAAATCAACAAAAAGGTTTATAATTTGCCTTTTATTGAGAATACAGGAACAGTATTCTATTCACATAATGTGTATGTTGTGCTCAATGCACTGCAAATATAACAGCAAATATAACAGTTACTGCATACAGTTCAAAACTTGATTCTATCGAGTCCTGGTGCGTTTCCGTGCATCTTACGTCATCGCAAACGTGCACGACGCATGATAGAAAACAGAACGCGGGTCAATATATTTTGTTTTTTTATTTTATTTGGTGCTATTATGCACAGCTGAGTGAACAACACCGGTTTACTGTGTGTCGCATTTGGCTTTTTGCTGATTGCAAACGTGATGCTTTCACATTCACCAGCACGGTTCGAGTGCAACCGAACTCAGCGCACCTCCTCCAGGCAGTCTCGGGTTTGGTACCCCAGTGCGCACCCGGGTCCGCATGACAGACAGCGTTTACATAATTAGCTATTTTTCATGCGAACCGTGCCTGTTCCGTTCCGAGTTGGTGTGAAAGCACCCTAGACTTTTCAAGTAAGCTGTTGAAGTAGCCTTTTATACACGTTAGCGCCTGTTTGTTTACGTTAGTAACTGCTAGCTTGGAATTTGCCAACTAATTGACTGAGGGTGCATTCACACTGGCAGTTTAGTTCGGTGTCTAACTAACGTTAGCCCAGTGCATAACAACAATCGTTTGTACGCATATGAGCGGATGCTGAAAATAGACAGGCGGCAAAACAAACACATTCATCGATACTCTTGCGGATGCATCGATGCATCGAACCGTCGGCTGTGTAATTGATGCATCGATATGAATCGATTAATATTTACACTCCTAGTGCTGAAACCGCCTTCTTCAAAACCCACCAGAGATTTTCTATGGGGTTCAAGTCAAGTGACTGTGAAGGTCACTGTAGAATCTTCCAGGACTTCTTTTGTAACCAAGCCTTGGTGGAATGCTTGGGATAATTGTCCTGTTGGAAGGTCCAATGATACCTAAGCTTCAGCTTCCTCACTGACGGCATGACGTTTTCTCCTAGGATTTCCTGATGCACTTCAATCTTCCATACGTTGCAGGTTTCCAGTGCCAGAGGATCCAAAGCAGCCCCAGAGCATCACTGAGCACCACCATAGCTAGAGTGTTCTTTTCAGCATATGCTTCATTCTTCTTCTTCTTCCTCCAGACATACCGCTGATCAATGGGCCAAAAAGTTCCAGTTTTGTTTCATCGCTCCACAGAACAGAATCCCAAAACTTCTTATGTATATGATTTTGAGTAAATTGAAGCCGACTTTTCTTGTACTTTTGGGTCAGTAGTGGTATACGTCTATGAGTTCTGGCATTAAAACTGCAAGCAGTTAGTATCTGCCTTACTGTGGAAGCTGAAACCTCAGTGCCTGTTGCCACCAAGTCTTGCTGATGGTCTTTTGCAGTCACCAGGTCCAGGTATTATTCTATCTGTGTCTTAAGGAACATTTAGTGCCTTCGCTATCTTTTTGTATCCTGTTCCTTGCTTGTAAAGGGCGATGATATATCTATATATATAACGTGTATATATATATAACTTTTTGGACCATTCTTTTGACTTTCTAACATGTAGTCAAAAGTGACCCTCAACAAACCTAGCCAGTTCAGATATTTCATGTGTTCTAGCTCAAGCACACCTGGTGCAACTAATGAAGCCCTTGATTAGTTGCATCAGGTGTGCTTAAGACAACACCTGTTTTGCAGATTTGTGCTGTTGTGAGGGATTCTATTCAGGGGGTTGAATACGTTTGAGAATGCAGAAGTCATTAAAAGTTGCATTTTTAGTAGAATTTGGGGAAACCACTTGGAACATTTGTTGTGTTGAGCTAATAGTAATACATATATTGGTATATATATATAATATTATGCAAACAAAAACTTATGTTAGATGCGATAAATCATGATTAATCGATTGGACAGTTAATCAATTTGACAGTTATTTAATAATATTACTGTATTATTCTATTGTGTATTACCATAAGAGAGTTCTTTAAAAAAATGAAATGGTATATGTTAAACAACATTTTTATATTCTTTTTTAATATAAATGAATATTTAATGGACTGAGATTTCTGTAATTTCAGAGAGATTCTTCTATCTCTAAAAAGCTGCTATGTGATAATAACAGTTATTATAAGAGTTAAATAAATCACAACCTAATGAAATGGAGAATTCCACTGCTAACTATCATGTATCTAATATTTTCAGCAAATACAAATGCAGTCATCTCTTTGTAGATATTTGTTAAAATATCACCCTGCAGCAAGTAAGGGCAAGGGATTGTTTGTTTTGTTTTTGTGCACTTTGACAAGCTGTGCTCTCTTATCATGGACTAGATCAGAGGCAATATAAACACAGCGCTGAGATAATGTGCGAGTATCATGTTTACTTTACGGCAATTGTACGGCATCTCAAACATCAGAGGATAAATCAGCCCTATTAGAATAATAGTGTGAAGGACAATGGAGTGGATGAGGAGCAATGGTGGAGGAGAGAAAGAGAAAGAGAGAGACAGAGAGAGAGAGAGAGAGAGAGAGAGAGAGAGAGAGAGAGAGAGAGAGAGAGAGAGAGAGAGAGAGAGTAGGAACCATAGCCTCCACGCATTGCAGATTTACTGATCTGTCTGCACTTTATGTGGACGAAATGGAAAAGAGAATGGTAGCATGTTTACAGCGCTATAAAGTTTTCTTTAAATTCCCAAGGACTCGACCACCCTGAAACTGCGTCGGAGCCACCATAAAGCTCAGTGTAATGCCATCCTTTAAATCTGATGAAACATTTATTGATCTTCTTAGATCTTATTTTATTTTCTTCCCCTTACTTTTACCTCTAGCCGAGATACAGTAGCCCTGCCGAAAGACAAGATGTGAATCCAAAGACTTAAAAACAAGAAATGTTAAAGGGACAGTACACACACACAAATGAAAACTCTATCATCATTTACTCACAAAAGGGGACATTTTTTGAAGAATGTTCTAGCTGTTCTTTTTACTATAATGAGAGTGAATGGAGACTAGGTGTCACGGTATACTATTCTCTGGTTCCTTCTCGTCTCGTGTTTATGTTGTGGTATGAATGCACGTGCGTTGTGGGCGTGAGTGTGATGTCATTACCTGATCCGCTCCAGCTGATCATCATATCACCACCAGCTGCAGTCCATTTCCTCACCCTATTTATACTCACCGGTTTTTGTCCTCTTTGTCAGATCGTTGTTTGATGTCTCCTGTGTCGGTGTTCCAGTCCTGTCATCCCGCTCGTCCGGTGTTCGTGTTCTTCGTGGATTGTCGTTTCGTTGTGGATTATCGTTTGGGTTGTGTGGATTCCGTCTTCTGTGTTTCACCACTTCACGGTTCCTGTCATCACTTCTGGCCATCGAAGTCCCTGCGCTACCATTCCACGCCCGTGTCATTGTTTTGGTCATTAATAAATTGAGTTACTTGCTATTGCTTCCTGTGTTCTGTTCCCTGCCATGACAGAACGATCTGACCAAACCATGGAAGCAGCGAGTGCACCATCGTCTTCGTTGGAGGACTTCATTCGGCACAGCATACGTAGGATGGATTCCCAAGAGAGAAATTTGAATGACACGGGTCGTGCGGTACAATCTTTGGTGGCGCAGGTGTCCGAGCTTACCCAGCAGATCCAACAAATGCGAGCTCCCACTGCGCCACCCGCACCAGCCGTTCCCCCCACACCACCAGAGTTCCACCACCAGTCTGAGCCCCGCCTACCGGTTCCGGAGGCTTATTCCGGGGAGTCCAGGTACTGTAGAGCCTTTCTGACACGATGCTCGATGCATTTTGCGCTACAACCAAGAACTTTTCAGACTGAACAGGCCAAGGTAGCGTTCGTCCTGACCCTTCTGACGGGAAAGGCGGCGCTATGGGGAACGGCGGTGTGGGAGAACCAAGACCCATGCTGCGCCTCGTTCCAGACACTCTCCTCCGAAATCAGACGAGTTTTCGACCGCGCCGTCGCGGGGAGAGAGGCCGCCAGGGTGTTGGCCGACCTGCATCAGGGAGAGAGGTCGGTTGCGGACTTTTCCATCGAGTTCCGGACCCTGGCGGCCGAATGTCGATGGAACGAGGAGGCGCAGTGGGACATGTTCCTGCATGGGTTGGCTGACCGCGTCCAGAGGGAGATCTACGCCCTGGACCTCCCCACATCTTTAAATGGACTAATCGAGCTGGCACTGCGGGTGGACGCTCGACTCTCACGAGTCGAGCGAAGAGGGTCGTTCACCCGCACACCGGAAGGAGCCGAGGGTCCTAGGTCCAGCGGCAGGGACGCGGTCAGTCCCGTCTACGATCACGAACCCATGCAGGTGGGGCGAGCTCGGCTTTCCCGGGAGGAGAGGGAAAGGCGGAGGTCCCAGGGCCTTTGCCTCTACTGCGGGGGTACGGGACATTTCGCATACAACTGCCCGGTAAAAGGTCAAGCCCGATAGTAAGTATGAGGCTACTATCGGGTGGGATCTCCGCCAAGAAGACCTCATCCACATCTACCCTCCTCCCGGTAAGACTAAGATGGTCAGTCCACCAGCACGACTGTAGAGCACTTTTGGACTCCGGGGCTGAAGGTAATTTTATGGACAAATCATTTGCACTCAAGTTTCAGATTCCCCTCAAGCCCCTCACTCACAGGATTGCAGTACACGCACTTAATGGTCAAGAACTTCCCACTATTTCACTCACGACTGAAGATATTACCCTCATCACATCTGGCAACCACACTGAGACTATTTTTTTTTACATACTGGATTCACCCCTCGCACCCATCGTTCTTGGACACCCCTGGCTCATCCACCACAACCCCCGTATAGACTGGCAGCAAAGAACTGTGCTGGAGTGGAGCAAGGAATGTCATAAGTCCTGTCTTGTGTCTGCTTGTTCGTCTGTGCCTGTTTTTATGTTTCAGGAGGAAGCAGGGGATTTGTCTAGTGTGCCCAGGGAGTACCTGGACCTGAAGGAAGTGTTTAGTAAGTCTCGTGCTGCTTCTCTCCCTCCGCATCGTCCCTATGACTGTGCCATAGATTTACTGCCAGGTAAGTCTCCGCCCAAGGGCAAGTTATACTCACTGTCTGTTCCTGAGAGGGAGGCCATGGAGAAATATATTTCTGATTCTCTAGCAACCAAGTTCATTCGCCCTTCCTCTTCTCCAGCGGGGGCGGGGTTCTTTTTTGTGGGGAAGAAGGATGGTTCTCTGCGACCTTGTATCGATTACCGGGGGTTGAACAACATCACGGTAAAGAATACTTATCCTTTGCCGTTGATGTCTTCAGCTTTCGAGAGGTTACAGGGAGCTTCCGTCTTCACGAAATTGGACTTACGTAACGCATATCATTTGGTTCGCATTAGGAAGGGGGATGAGTGGAAGACTGCGTTTAACACCCCCAGGGGGCACTTTGAATACTTGGTCATGCCGTTCGGGCTGTCCAACTCCCCTGCGGTCTTCCAGGCACTCGTCAATGATGTGCTGCGAGATATGATAGATCAGTTCATTTATGTCTACCTGGATGACATATTGATTTTTTCATCTTCTCTCCAGGAACATGTGCAGCACGTCCGACGAGTGCTTCAGAGGTTGCTAGAGAATGGGCTTTTTGTCAAGGCGGAGAAATGCGAATTTCATGCACAGTCTGTTCCTTTCCTAGGGCACATCATTTCGTCTGAAGGAGTGCGTATGGATCCTGAAAAGGTTAAGGCTGTGGTCGAGTGGCCAAGCCCAGATTCCCGTAAGGCCCTACAGAGGTTTCTGGGCTTCGCCAATTTCTACCGGCGTTTTATTCGCAACTTCAGCCAACTAGCCGCACCTCTGACTGCCTTGACCTCCCCCAGAACGGCGTTCAGGTGGACAGACACAGCGGAAGCTGTGTTTGCCAAACTGAAAGGCCGCTTTGTTTCAGCCCCCATCCTTATTGCCCCTGATTCTTCACGTCAGTTCGTGGTGGAGGTTGATGCGTCAGAGGTGGGGGTAGGTGCAGTGCTATCCCAACGCTCTTCTACAGACGACAAGATGCATCCCTGCGCGTTTTTATCTCATCGCTTGTCCCCAGCCGAACGTAATTACGACATCGGTAACAGGGAGTTGTTGGCAGTCAAAGTAGCGTTGGAGGAGTGGCGTCACTGGTTAGAAGGGTCAGGGGTACCTTTTATCGTCTGGACTGATCATAAGAATCTAGAATACATTAGAACGGCTAAAAGATTGAACTCCAGGCAGGCTCGGTGGGCACTTTTTTTCGGCCGTTTTGATTTTACTCTCTCGTACCGCCCGGGTTCTAAAAACATCAAACCCGATTCATTATCTCGTATTTTTGAGCCTTCCGAACGCCCGTCTACTCCCGAGTGCATTTTACCCGAAACCCTATTTGTTTCCACACTCACATGGGAGGTCGAATCGAAGGTCAAGTCGGCCTTAGAAGGGGTAACGCCTCCGCCCGGTTGCCCACCGAATCGTTTATTTGTGCCGGAGGAATTACGGTCCGACGTCATTCAGTGGGGTCATTGCTCCAACGTGGCTTGTCATCCAGGAGTCAACCGAACCAGTTTCTTGGTTAAGCAACGATTTTGGTGGCCACTTATGGCTCGTGACATTCACAGTTTTGTCTTGGCTTGCTCAGTTTGTGCCACTGGTAAGACTTCTAATCGACCTCCAGATGGGTTACTCCAACCGCTGCCAGTCCCTTCGAGACCCTGGTCCCACATCGCGCTAGATTTTATTACCGCCCTCCCGCCCTCCCAGGGTAACACAGTCGTTTTGACCGTGGTGGACCGGTTCTCGAAGGCGGCTCACTTTATCCCCTTACCCAAATTACCCTCAGCTAAGGAGACAGCGTTGACTGTCGTAGATCACGTCTTTCGTTTACATGGCCTCCCGATGGACGTGGTCTCCGACAGGGGACCCCAGTTTGTGTCCAAATTTTGGCGAGAATTTTGTAGATTACTGGGTGCGACGGTTAGTCTGTCCTCAGGGTTCCATCCCCAGAGCAATGGCCAAACTGAGAGAGCCAACCAAGATCTGGAAAGGATGTTGCGGTGCTTGGTCTCCAAGAATCCTTCCTCATGGAGCCAACAACTATCCATGGTGGAGTACGCCCACAACACGTTACCGGTGTCGTCCACGGGCCTTTCTCCGTTTGAGTGTAGTTTAGGTTACCAGCCACCTATTTTTCCCAGTCTGGAATCCGAGGTCGCGGTCCCCTCTGCTCACGCCTTCGTCCAGAGGTGTCACCGTACCTGGACTAGAGCCCGTGAGACTCTACTCCAGGTGGGGGCGCGCACCAAGGCCAAGGCCGATCGCCACCGGTCAAGGCCTCCCGTATACATCGTCGGTCAAAAAGTGTGGCTTTCTACCAGAAACATTCCTCTCCGCTCCGTCTCCAATAAGCTTGCTCCCAAATTCATTGGCCCGTTCACTGTCACCAAGATCATTAGTCCGGTGGCAGTCCGCCTCAATTTACCTCCGGCGTACAGGAGGATTCATCCCGTCTTCCACGTATCCAAAATTAAGCCCGTGTTTCATTCGCACATTAATCCGCCAGTCCCGGTTCCCCCCCCGCCGCGACTCGTAGATGGGGAAACCACTTATTCGGTCAACCGTATTCTGGACTCTAGGCGGAGGGGACGCGGATTCCAGTACTTGGTGGACTGGGAAGGTTACGGTCCGGAGGAGAGAAGTTGGGTACCTGCTAGAGACATCCTGGATCACTCCCTTATCGATGATTACAATCGACAGGTAAGGGAGTCTGAGAACGCCAGGAGGCGTTCTTAGGAGGAGGGGTACTGTCACGGTATACTATTCTCTGGTTCCTTCTCGTCTCGTGTTTATGTTGTGGTATGAATGCACGTGCGTTGTGGGCGTGAGTGTGATGTCATTACCTGATCCGCTCCAGCTGATCATCATATCACCACCAGCTGCAGTCCATTTCCTCACCCTATTTATACTCACCGGTTTTTGTCCTCTTTGTCAGATCGTTGTTTGATGTCTCCTGTGTCGGTGTTCCAGTCCTGTCATCCCGCTCGTCCGGTGTTCGTGTTCTTCGTGGATTGTCGTTTCGTTGTGGATTATCGTTTGGGTTGTGTGGATTCCGTCTTCTGTGTTTCACCACTTCACGGTTCCTGTCATCACTTCTGGCCATCGAAGTCCCTGCGCTACCATTCCACGCCCGTGTCATTGTTTTGGTCATTAATAAATTGAGTTACTTGCTATTGCTTCCTGTGTTCTGTTCCCCGCCATGACACTAGGTCCATCAAGCTCCAAAATGACTGGTGGCATTCAAATGGGCCCCTTGAGACTTGAGTTAGATGTTCCTATAGGCTGATGTTCCTATATGTTGGCAGCGATGGTGACAGTGTGTTATGACCGCTCAAATATACATTCTGACTTGATAAAATTACTAAATCCATAATCCCATATTTGGTATGATTTCCACCCTCTCTGAGGCTCATGGCTAAGCCAGGGAGACTGCGTCTCCCTCGCCTTGGCAGAGTGGGTCAGTCCCCTTGGATGAAGTTCACTTTGCTGCTTATATCTTGGGAACGCCTCTGCAAAATTGCTTGAAACTCGGGTCGATTATAGGCCTCCATGGGCCAGTCTGAACACGACCGGCCCTATTCAAATACGTAAATTTGGAGGGCTATTTCTCAACCTCTTGGGGGGGTTATCTACTCGTGACCGGGGGTGTTCGGATGAGCCCCTCGAGTCCTTTATTCTTCCCGAGTTTGACGTTCCTAAGCGGCTGCATCGCATTGAGTTATGACCACTCAAATATCTAAGTAAAAAAAAAAAATCAACATAAAAGCATGCATAAAATTGGTCCTTTTGTCTTGAGCACTAAATTTCAAGATGTATGCTTTGTCTGTGGAACAGACTCAAATTTAAGTTTTTTTTCACTGAACGTTTCTTTTGAACCAAATATTTTAACCTCACAGGTAATTGAAATTATATTTCTGAATCTGTAAATGGAAAATAATTGAGACATTTATTCTAATTAGAATGCAAAGTGAGATTAATGATCCTTATAATCTCTGTGTCATCTTCCCACTCTTCCTCAGCGAACAGTCATGACATCATAACCTTGTACACTTTAGCAGAAACTTCACTTGGCCACTTCAAGTTCACATTTACATTACATTTACAATGATTAATTTGGCAGATGCTTTTTTCCAAAGAGAGTTACAAATGTACACATATTACTTTAAACTGCAGTATACAATTTGCTATGATAATGTGCACTACTGCCATTGATCTAAGATACATTTCAGTGATCATATAGTTTATGACATACAATTATGACATACAATTAATATCACACACATTACATGAAAGCATCACATTTGATGAAAATATTTTATAATTTTTTTAATATTCAAAATATGAGGGAAAAACACTATCAATAGCAAAAAGGTAAACTTTAGCTAAAGATTTTATATTACTATGCGAGAAAAAAAAAGTGTTCATAATTATGGCCTAAAATTATGTCTGCACAGTTTGGCATGTTTCACTGCGTTATCACAAATAAAACAGTTGACTCCAAGTACAACTATCCAATATGCTTACAAACTTTGTAACTTTTTTTTAATTTTTTTTTAATTAATATTTTAATAAAGGTTGAAGATGTCAATCTTCCCAGGCTGGACAACACTTTTGCCCACTTTCTAGACATTGTGACATTGACCACATAAGCTCCTAGTACAGGCAGTAAGATGTTCTTGTTTTCATTGAAGCAGAAGATGCTCTTTGGATCATTGCTTAAATCATGCTACAGAACGTCATTGCAGGTTTTATGTAAAATTGTGGAGTTAATGCATCTGGAGTGCTGCTGTCATTAGAGCAAATGGGGGCAAACACTAAGAAACTGCAAAAGAAAACACATAATAGTAGCAGATTTTTGGACCAGTATCTGTATTTATGTCAGCTCTGAAGCATAAAATACATTTTAATTTAGTGCACACTGCTTTTAAAAACCTGAGGCAATGCAATGGAATTTAAAATTGGCCGATCTCAAATATAGCAAATAACTTTTGCAGCCTTAGTCCTACAATGGTCCTAACTCAAGATGATATGCCTGACTAACACAATAATTCTTTATAGTTTCTTTTTTTTAACAAATCTGAAACATCAAGTACATTCAATAGAAATCAAATCCATCCTCAGGGCATAGATTCATAAGAGGTAATTTTAACAAATGAAAAATTATGTTTTTGTGCTCAAAAGGACAAATGACAACATTGATTATGTGAGTTGTATTGGGTTTCATCTAAATTATAAAGCCAATGAATGTGAATCAATAGTAATTAGGGTGGTAATGTAGTGGAGCTTTTAGAGTTATCATATGCTCACTCTGAAGTATTAGCATTTGCATGTTTGCTTCTTGGTTCATTATAAACCCATCGGCCCTTTGGTAATCATAATAATAAGTGAGTTTAGCTGTTTCATAATCTCTCTGTGACAAGCTTGTTTTGTTACTGTTTAAAGAGACGTTGAAACTCTCACTATTTCAATATAAATAAAGTTAAGGAATGAATTAACTAAACACTTTACAAGTTATGTTAATAAGGCAGGAATTGTTCAACAAATGACAATTAAATTATGGAGAAAGTCATATTTAGACATAATGTATAGTCAAAGGCACTTTTAACATCTGAAATCACAATGATTTTCCCACGTAATGTTCCTGGATCAAAATACTTAGAACAACATTTCTGTCTGAAAATGCTGTCATAACCTTATCCCTACCCCTAATCCTAACCCTACCCATAAATTTTCTCTAAACATCAGAGGGAAAAAAGATGGATAACGCTGATGTAGAAGCACCTAACCCAGGTTGTAAGCCTAAACTTGACATACACTGTACACTTGTCCCTCAAATCTGATTGGTTGATTAATGTTGTTCAAGGATAAAGAAAGATGGTGATCCAGTAACATGTTGTACTTGGTGAAATCATGTTCGTCTTGGGTCGCAGTGGTGAAGTGATGATATCCCCTTGTAAAGTAAGACAGTTTGTGCCAAAGCATGTGCAATTCTGCAATTCATTTTCAAGTGGAAAAAATGACCACATGACTAATGAAAAAACTAAATTAAAAATACATTTTGACAGTAACATCTTACACAAACTATAATGACATTAATTTCTATTAATATTCAACAAGCATTTTCTACTTTCTACTTTTGATCTATAAAGTAGGCTGTGTGAATCCTGTTCTTTCTGAGTTCTGCACGATCTTCATTAGTTTACTCTTTGTTGTCTGACTGACATTATGTTCATTATGCAAACAGAAGGGCTATTCCGAGTGAACTAAGTACCGTGTTTCAAAAGGGTTGATTAGAACATTAATTGTTCATATGGTGCTTTCACTTTTAAAAAGCCTAATTTTTTTGTTGTTAATTATGTGCACTTGTATAACAGACTGTTTTAATAAACCGGGCCTCTAGATTGGAAATAAGGTCGGCGTTGCAGGGTAATTAGAGAGAGAAAAAATCTGGCTGCTAATTCGTATGGAAATGATCACCCTTCACCCAAACAGGAACATATACGACAAATGATCTGATAGGACTTTGCCTAATAAGAGGGTGGAATGTGATTAAAGTTTACACATAATCTCCACATATCATGAATCCAATGAGGCTTCAAATTTGTACATGCAAGGACGCTCAGACTTTGTCTCTGCTCATTGTGGATGTCCACAGTTCGGTCCAGAATTTTAAACACTTAACCTTTTGTCTCCGTAATAGGATTATGTGTTCTGCATTTTCGTCCAGCGCTCCCAACATAGTGCCTATTATATTTTATTCTATTGATTTAAGCCTTATTTTCAAATAAGGCTTTAGAAACCCAGTCAAGTCAAGAGAATGTCGCTTGATTTTCATTCTCAAGGTTCAGTGAGCTAAGCGCTTAAGAGAAGTTTAAGGGAACTGCCAAAGTGTTCCATCTTCACATGGGGCACCTCTGTTTAATAGTAGCATTTTATTGAACAGTCAAGAGCACAACTGACATGTACAAAAGTGCAGGAAGTTCAGATCTGCAGGTTGAATTGTGAGAAATGTCTGGTGAAAACGCAAGAATCCTGGTACACATGCTCTCTCTCTCACGCACACACACACACACACACTCACAACCTCAGAGTGGACAAACTGAGGAGAACTCTTGGTATTTCTGAGCACAATCCTGGCGTGTTTTCGTAATGGAATATGACAAGAGATTTATTCCCAGCACTAATTATTTGTTTGGAGGTAATTTGTTATGATGAGAATGCAGAGACACTGTCTTTGTTTTGTAATTGAATAACACACAAATAATGAATTGGTCAGATCCTGTGCAGCAGCTGTTTTGGTCTTTGTAATGTAACTCATCTAGATTAAACAACTTTACTCATTTAGAGCGACACACACACACACACACACACACACACACACACACACACACACACACACACACACACACACACACACACACACACACACACACACACACACACACACACATGCACGCACACAGAGCGAGAGAGAGAGAAAGCTCAATGTTTATTTTAACACTGCAGTATTTTCAATAATGTCAAAAGGCAACTGTAGGTTGTTTCTTGCTTTGTCATCGTTTCACATAAAATGTTATTTGACTTAGAAATAGATATTTTTTATTACAACTACTTATACTGAATTAGAACAAATAAAATTATGATGGTGGATACAGAGTACAGAGGTGCTCATAAAGAGCTGTTGACAATCATACATTAATGTATCTTTATGCTGCAGTTGCCTGATGCTATTATTTAAAAACAATGGACAATGGATTTTAAAGCTCTATATTTAATTAATGACTCGGTTTAATTAAGCCAAGACTGAGTGTATGGGAATTGATTTCCCTTGTGTTATAAAAAGATAAAGTGATTTATTTTGTGTTTAGTGCGTGGGAAAATATTTCAATTAGCGTTATAATGTTAGATTGTAATGACATACCTTTTTTATGTGTCAAGTGTTTTATTTATCTAATATAAATAAAATATAGTGGTGTTAAAAAGTGTGAGACCACATTGAAAATCTGGATTTTTTAAATTTTATTATTTACATAATTATTCAGATTCAGATTTTTTTTTTTTTTTACATAAATCAATGCTATTATTCAGCAAGGACATGGTAATCAAAAGTAACACTTTTACGTTGTTACAACATTTATTTAAAATAAATGCTGTTCTCATTCATTAAAGAATCCTGCAAAAAAATAAGCAGCACAATTGTTTTCAACATTGATAATAATAAGCAAAATTTCTTAAATCAGCATATTAGAACGATTTCTGTAGGATCGTGTGACACTGAAGACTGGAATGATGCTTAAAATTCAGCTTTGCATCAACTGAATAAAATATATTTTAAAATATATTAAAATAGAAAACAGTTGTTTTAAATTGTAATAATACATCACAATATTCATGTTTATTTTTGATCAAAAAAATTCAGCCTTGGTGAGCATAATAGATTTATTTCTGAAACATGATAAAAATCTTACCAACATTAAACCTTTGACAGAGAAAGAAAGTGTGTGTGTGAGAGAGAGAGTTATATATGTGATTGTGTGTGTGTGTGTGTGTGTGTGTGTGTGTTAAATTCCAGAACCTTTAAATGACTAATTTCTGTTGTTTTGGCAAAGCCTGTATATCCCGTTTCTGCAAGGAGGCTGGGGGTATAAAGAAATTATAGCATCTTATCTCTAGACTACATTAGGTGCTTTATGGTAATGGTTTATGATATTAGTCTTCAGTGAACCTGTGTGCGTGTGCTGGCTGAATTGATGTAAAGCTCTATTAAAATAGATGGCAATATTTTTCAGGGGTGCGAGGGTCACTCTGTCTCGCAGGACAGGCTCAGTTATTCCCAGCGGATGTTGACTTATGCCTGGCTGGCTGGTAATTAGGCCAGGTAATAGCCTGCTTTGATGAGGACCGTGTGCGGGAGTCACAAGAGAAAGAGCTTATAATTGAGTGGTCAGCCTGGGACTACCATCAGCTAACAGCAATGAAGTGAAACTGATAAAAAAAAACGTGCTGTCACATTCAACACACACACACACACACACACACACACACACACACACACACACACACACACACACACACACACACACACACACACACACACACACACACACACACACACGCACGCCAGGCTGTAAACATTTTTCACTGTTTATGGTACACAGATCCACCTGGGTTACATTGATCGGAGCATTAGTTCTGATTTCTACCTGCAAAAAAATAACGTGAGTGTGGCTCATTTTCCACAATGCTAGATTTTCAGGTGTAAAGATTATAAATACATTTTTATAGTATATACACTGAAACATAATATGACTGAATTGACAGCATTTAACATGTAAAACAATATTCTCAGCTTTACAAACATAAAGTCACAATAAAATGTGTGCTAAAATCACACTTTATGTACTAATAGCTATGATTACTAATGTGATCACATTGGGTTTTCAGTCTGATCCAATAGAATGACGGACATTTGAAGAGACAACTACAAATGGAAGATGATCAAAAAACCAGCCCTTCTAGTTATGCCTGAAATAAACATCCCTGGCTTGTAAGTAGGTACTGATTGGAGACGGATTGTAATTCTAGTCATATACGGTGAACAGACTCTAATAAGTAGTATCTCTGTCAACGTCTGACTTTTAATTGCTTAATGAGGGCCAAGGATCACGATAACTGAACTCTCATTTCGTGCCTGCTGGAAAGTGTTTGCTAATACTGGCACTGTCTTCGTTAGTCTTGGCTCAGAAGCTAAAAGGGGCCAACTTCTGACCTCTTGAGAATTGGACGTTATCAGACACAAATTGATGTTTGGTTCTACATCTGTCTCCAGCTCAGCTTTAGTTCTTTGATCATTTTTCAAAGCAACACACTGCAAAAAGCCTTTCTATCTCTGTCTTTAACAGAGAGGGATGTTTTCCGAGATGAGCCCTATTCATGTTGTCTTGTTAAGTACCCTAATGAATACACCACTAGCGAGTGTTTATATGTGAGGTCATCTCAGTTCAGTTATTGTAGCACCAAAAGAGAAAAAAAAAGAAGCAAAGATCACATTTTATCAGCAATTATTTACTTTTTATTTACTCATGTCTTTCCAAATCTACATGACTTTCTTTCTGATGTGAAACACAAAATAAGATATTTATTAGAAACATGTTGTCCATACAATGTCAATGGGGACCAAACCAAACCTGGAAGCCACATACTCTGGGCTTTCAGAGTATGGACAAATAAAAGAGGTTGGAAAGTCATACAGGTTTGAAACAGTATGAGGCAGAGTAAATGATGACACAATTTTAATTTTGGGGTGAACAATCCTTCGAAACTAGCCTAGATGCCAGCCGAACTTAGCCCCGCCCACAACATTTGAGGATGGGAAGTTCGGTCTAGACTTGATCCGTTGTGAAGCAAGTATGCCCGAACCAAAGCTGTTCAGACCAATCAAATTGTCAGGGTGGGCTTTATAAGATGATGGCAGAGGCATTTTCTCTCCTGGTTCTGTTGACACACGCCCCATAATAACAGTCCAATGGAGCAGTATCAGACTAGAATCTGAGTATGACGACGTCAGGCTACTTTGAAACCTGACCACAGACAAATTGTCTGGGTTTAAACTCTCTACAACAATGAACAATGAAAAAAAAAATAATAATTATAATCAACTTGGATGTTTAAGTCATTTCAACTTAAATCACATTAAACTGACTTAAAAATGTATTAAATCTTGTATAACAAAGTTTCTTTCTTTCATAAAAAAACATTTCTTAAATTATTTTTGCTGAGTTAAAGCAATGTAAAAACATTTCTTGTAACTTATTGATCATATCATTTTTTTACAGTGTAGCACGGAAACCTCACAAAATATGCAGTTCTTAATTTTCTTTCATGAATTTTGCTCTACAGTCCTCACAATGAAATTCACATTCAGCCAAAAGAGTGTCAGTCTCTGGTAGCGAGTGATGCGTTTCATTGTTAAATATTCTTAGTAAATTATCTCTTCGAGTTAATGTTCATGACAGTCAGTGGCTCTGGTTTGGAAGGAAAAAGGAAAGGGAACAACTGTCACTTGTTTTGTCCCAGTTGATAACTTATACGTTAGAAATGCTCAACTAATGTTACATGTTTTAAATGTCACAAGAACAGTGAAATAATGTGATGATATAAATATATAGGAAATTAGCTTTTTTTTCTCATTGAAAAAAAGTGCAATAAACTGAAACACATAGTACACAGATTTGAAGAACCTGATTTCTCTTTCATCTTTGTTGATCCTGGAACAACATTCCAATCAATCAATAAGATTTGAGGAACAAGTTTACAGTTTATGTCAAAATTAGGCTTACAACCCAGTGTTAGGTGCTTCTACATCAGTGTTATTTATCTTTTCTCTCTGATTTTAGGGATAAGTTATGGGTAGGTTAGGGATATGGTTAGGATTAGAGTTTTGGACTGGAATGTTATTCCAGATTCAACAAAGTATGTTGACCCAGGAAATCCGGGCGTGCCACATATTTATTGTTCATTTATTAAATAACTGCTAAAATAACATTTCAGATGTTTCAAAGGTTTAATGACAACGGTTTAGCACAAGAATAATGACATTAAATACAAATATAGCAACATCCATAGCAACATCAGTGCTCACCCTGTCAATAATTTCCTGTCCAGTTTTTCCTTTTTGAAAAAGATCACACATTAAATGCTCTTCGCAATCATACAAACACACAGAGTAACTAGAATGGTCGAGACCAATGAGAAAGAGGCTGACTGCCAAATAAGAGATTTAAAGTCCAGCAAAAGCAGGAAGCTTCAGAAGTATGCCTGGCTATTGTAAGAAAGTAATTCCATTTCATGAATAAGCGCTTGACTGCATACAGTGACAGCCTAGTCTTCAGCCTGTCTCTCTTGGCATCTCTGCCTGCGCCAAACACTGACAGAATGTCATTTTAATGTTTGCAAATTCCAGGGTGAGAGCGGTGCATTATTCTTTTCCCTTTTTCAACTTGCACCACACCGAAGGATGTTCAAAATAAACGTAAATAGGAAAAGGGGAATTGATTGACATGTTCCATCTTATCTCATTGATTGTGTAAAACATAAAAGCATTGTGAGTTTGAGTGAGGGCCCGTATTTTGATACAAATGAAAATGAAGGGGCTGAAATGGTAAATATACTCTTAAGAAAAATCTAAAGCATGGTGGTCAAGATACAGGTTTTACTAGATTAGCCAGGTGGTCAACCAGCTCAGAGATAAACAGCAAGTTTTTTTTCCTCCCTGCTGCCCCTTAATAATCTTTCTCTGGCAACATTTTCACTGGCCCAACTACAGAGGAAATCATTTTTAAATTTAGCAATGTGTTTTTATATTTCCTAATTCCTAGAAGTCTGAGAGTTTCTCAGTAGTGGAATCTGTTTGCGAGAGAACACAAAGAATTATATTTTTTCATCACCACTTAGGATCTCCATAATATAATGTAACTTGAATTAATTTAGCTAAAAAATTGTAGTATTTCATCCAAAACTTTAATGATTAGTTTCTACTGTAATTCTGTCTGATTATTCTAAAACTGACAAGTGATTCTGACAAATTTGACAAAAATGCTAACTAAAGGGCATCATCTTGGTGACAAGAATGTGCAACAACAATGCAGAATACATCACAGAAAATCAGGCAAAAAGATATATAAATCAGCAAAAAAAATTCTGTGATAAAGCGGCACTGACCTAAAAAATTAAACTCAAACCATAGTTGTTCAACTTCAACCAACTAGAAACCATATAAAATCAGTTACCCTTATCATATACAAGGATCTTTTGGAAGGTCTGCTATGAAATAGCATGGATCTTATGGAGCAGACATGCTGTTATTGCCTCTAACACAGAACATTTTAACCACTTAAATAATATCCGGTTACACTCTGAAGTTGCCTGCACTGTTGTGATTGTGCACAGTTGTGTGTAACACTTTTTAGAGCTGGTTTTCTCAACATATGTGATGTATTTTCTCACATCCAACTCATTGGGGTTTTCTTAATTTCAAGAACAAAAGTCTATTTTTTTCGTGGAATACATACGCACTTTTATGAGATTGTGTTGGTTCTTTAGGTGTGAGACAAGTGGCTAGTGCCTGCAGATGAGGCCAAAAGATCAAAACAGACGTGTTAATGCACAGGCCTGAAAGAAGCATATGCCTAGTGGGACTGTCACGGTTGGTAAATCCTATGTCTCATTCATGTCTCGTGTTTCTGTTGTTACATATGTGTGTGTGCTGATTAGAGGGGCGTGGCTGCTCATCAGAGCTCATTCAGTAATCACTCATCACCAGCTGCAGTCTATCATCCCGGTCTATTTAATCTCACACATTTCTCATCTCCATTTTCAGATCGTTGTTTGTGATATCCGGTGTTTGATCCCTCTTCGTTCCAGTATCCTTCGTTGTTCCTGTCTGTTCCCTGTGGATGTTCTGGATTCGTCTTGTTGATCGTCACCTCACTTCACCTGCACTGTATCCATCTGACCATCGAGTCCCTGCGCCACTTACCTGCCTGTCTGTGAACCACGTACTGAGTTTTCAACCTTGCCTGTCTGTGAACCACGTACTGAGTTTTCAATAAATATTGTTACTTGCAATTGCTTCCGTAGTAATTACGTTACAGAACGATCTGACCAGAAATGGAAGCAGCGAGTGACAATCCTGAGACGTTGGAGGATTTCGTCAATAACAGCAGACGGCGGATGGAGAATCAAGAGAGAAATATCAACGACACCGCTCGTGCTGTTCAGGCGTTAGTGGCGCAGGTGTCCGGGCTCACCCAGCAAGTCCAACAGCTGCGTATTCCCGCTGCGCTGGTCCCACCGCCGATTCCCCAAATACCACCAGTGGACCCCTCCCAGTCGGAACCACGATTACCAGCCCCAGAGACATACTCAGGTGAACCCAATTTTTGTCGAGCTTTCCTAACTAGATGCTCCATGCATTTCTCCCTCCAGCCCAGAACCTTCCGGGAGGAAAGAACTAAAGTGGCTTTCGTGCTAACGCTGCTGACTGGGAGAGCGGCACTATGGGGAACGGCGGTGTGGGAAAACCAGGAAGACTGCTGCACCTCGTTCCAAGCGCTCTCCGACGAGATGAAACGGGTCTTCGACCGTACCTTAGGAGGCAGAGAAGCGGCCAGATTGCTGGCCGAGTTACGTCAAGGACATCGATCCGTGTCGGACTACTCGATCGAGTTTCGGACCCTGGCGGCGGAGAGCCAATGGAACGAGGAGGCGCAGTGGGATATGTTCCTGCATGGGTTGGCTGACCGCGTCCAAAAGGAGATTTATGCCATGGACTTACCACCGAAACTCAACGATTTAATCGCGCTAGCACTGAGAGTGGACGCCAGACTGTCTCGTGTGGAGCGAAGAGGACCCAACTACCGTTCTTCGGCGGAATCGGAGGGTCACCGTGCTGGAGGTGGGGACGCGGTCAGCCCCGTCTACGATCCCGAGCCCATGCAGGTAGGTCGAGCCCGGCTTTCCCGGGAGGAGAGGGAGAGGCGGAGATCCCAGGGCCTTTGCTTGTACTGTGGAGGAGCGGGACACTTTGCCTACAACTGCCCGTTAAAAGGCCCAGCCCGGTAGTAAGTATGAGGCTACTATCGGGTGGGATCTCCGCCGAGAAGACCTCATCGACATCGACTCTCCTTCCGGTTAGACTCCGATGGTCCAACCACCGTCACGATTGTCATGCACTTCTGGACTCGGGCGCCGAAGGTAACTTCATGGATCACAACTTTGCACTCAAGCACCAAGTTCCCCTCAAACCACTCACCCATCAGATTGCAGTTCACGCCCTCAACGGTCAGAAACTCCCCACCATATCTCTGGTTACTGAAGATATCATCCTCACCACATCAGGCAATCACTCAGAAACCATCTCATTCTACATCCTGGACACTCAGCTTGCACCCATAGTTCTTGGTCACCCATGGCTCACTCGTCACAATCCCAAAATAGACTGGCAACTCAAATCCGTAGCGGCTTGGAGCAGTTTTTGTCATAAGTCATGTCTTGTCTCTGCTTGTCCGTCTGTTTCTGTTCATGTGTTACAGGAGGAGACAGTGGATTTATCTAACGTGCCCACGGAGTATCGGGATCTGAAGGAGGTGTTCAGTAAGTCTCGGGCTGATTCTCTCCCTCCACATCGTCCCTATGACTGTGCTATAGAATTATTGCCAGGTACGTCTCCGCCTAAGGGCAAATTATATTCACTCTCTGTCCCAGAGAGAGAGGTCATGGAGAAATACATTTCTGATTCTCTAGCAACAGGGTTCATCCGCCCTTCCTCTTCTCCTGCGGGGGCGGGGTTCTTTTTTGTGGGGAAAAAGGATGGATCGTTGCGACCTTGTATTGATTACCGGGGGCTGAACAACATCACGGTAAAGAATACATATCCTTTGCCATTGATGTCTTCAGCTTTCGAGAGGTTGCAAGGAGCATCCGTCTTCACGAAATTGGATTTAAGAAATGCTTATCATTTGGTCCGCATTAGGGAGGGGGATGAATGGAAGACCGCATTTAACACCCCTAGGGGGCACTTTGAATATTTGGTCATGCCTTTCGGCTTGTCCAATAGCCCAGCGGTCTTCCAAGCACTTGTCAATGACGTGTTGCGAGACATGATCGATCAATTCATATATGTCTACCTGGATGATATATTGATTTTTTCATCGTCTCTCCAGGAACACGTGCAACACGTACGACAGGTGCTTCAGAGGTTGTTAGAGAATGGGCTTTTTGTCAAGGCGGAGAAATGCGTGTTTCATGCACAGTCTGTTCCTTTCCTAGGTCACATCATCTCGGTTGAGGGAATGCGCATGGATCCTGACAAGGTTAAGGCTGTGGTAAATTGGCCAAGTCCTGATTCCCGTAAGGCCCTACTGAGGTTTCTGGGGTTCGCCAATTTTTACCGGCGTTTTATTCGCAATTTCAGCCGACTAGCCGCGCCTCTGACTGCCTTGACCTCCCCCAGAACGACGTTCAGGTGGTCAGACGCAGCAGAAGCTGCGTTTGCCAAACTGAAGAGCTGCTTTGTTTCAGCTCCCATCCTGATAACCCCTGATCCATCACGTCAGTTCGTGGTGGAGGTCGATGCGTCAGAGGTGGGGGTAGGTGCAGTGTTATCCCAGCGCTCTCCTTCAGACGACAAGATGCACCCTTGCGCGTTTTTTTCCCATCGTTTGTCACCTGCCGAAAGCAATTATGACATTGGCAACAGAGAGTTGTTGGCAGTCAAGTTAGCATTGGAAGAGTGGCGCCACTGGTTAGAAGGGTCGGGGGTACCTTTTATCGTCTGGACCGATCACAAGAATTTGGAATACATTCGTACGGCTAAAAGACTCAATTCCAGGCAGGCTCGGTGGGCTCTTTTTTTCGGACGTTTTGACTTTACTCTCTCGTACCGCCCGGGTTCTAAAAACATCAAACCCGATTCTTTATCGCGCATTTTTGACCGTTCCGATCACCCGTCTACTCCCGAGTGCATTTTACCTGAGAATCTATTCATCTCTACACTCACATGGGAGGTCGAATCGAAGGTCAAGAAGGCCTTAGAAGGGGTAACGCCTCCGACTCGTTGCCCACCGAACCGGTTGTTTGTGCCGGAGAGTTTACGGTCCAGCGTTATTCAGTGGGGTCACTGTTCCAATGTGGCTTGTCACCCAGGAGTCAATCGTACTATGTTTTTAGTCAAGCAACGATTCTGGTGGCCTCTCATGGCTT